>NC_140992.1:142529292-142994224 GCF_052327205.1 Somniosus microcephalus | reverse complement strand
CGAAGAAGGTGAGCTCTCTCCTCCTCTCTCCCCCACCCTCTCCACTCTCTTTCCCACCCTCACTCTCTCTCTCTCTCCCTCCCCCAGTGTCTCTCTCTCAGTCTTCTGTTACTCTCTCTCCCTCCCTCCCCTCTCCTCTCCCTCCCTCCCCTCTCCTCTCCCTCCCTCCTTTCCTCACCCTCCCTGCCCCTCACCTTCCCCCTCCCTCCCCCTCTCCTCTCCCTCCCTCCCCTCTCCTCTCCCTTCCTCCCCTCTCCCCTCCCTCCCCCTCTCCTCTCCCTCCCTCCCCCTCTCTCTCCCCCTGTCCCTGCTTTACTCTCTCTCCCTCCCTCCCCTCTCCCTCTCTCCCTTCCCCTCTCCTCTCCCTCCCTCCCTCCCCCTCTCCTCTCCCTCCCTCCCACTCTCCTCTCCTCCCTCCCCCTCTCCCTCCCCTCTCCCTCCCTCCTCTCCTCTCCTGCCCCCCCTCCCCCTCTCCTCTCCCTCTCCCCCCTCTCCCTCACTCCCTCTCCCCTCACCCCCCTCCTCTCCCTCCCCTTCACCCCCCTCCTCTCCCTCCCCCCCTCCCCCGCTCCTCTCCCTCCCCCCTCTCCTCTCCCCCCTCTCCTCTCCCTCCCCCCCTCCTCTCCTCCCCCCCCCTCTCCTCTCCCTCCCCTTCCCTCTCCTCTCCTCCCCCCTCCCCTCTCCTCTCCCTGCTTTACTCTCTCTCCCTCCCTCCCCTCTCCTCTCTCCCTCCCTCCCCCCTCCTCTCCCTCCCCTCCCCTCTCCTCTCCCTCCCCTCCTCTTCTCCCCCTCCTCTCCTCTCCTCTCCCTCCCCCCCTCCTCTCCCTCCCCCCATCTCTCCTCTCCCTCCCCTGTCTCTCCCTGATTTCTTCTCTCTCCCTCCCTCCCCTCTCTCTCTCCCTTTCTCAGAGCCCAGACGCGGTGACCCAAAGCCCCCGTGTGCGGATCAGCGCCTCGGGGCCGGCCCGTGCGCGGCCTAGCGCGTGAGGCCCGGCCCGACTCACCTTAGCTGAGGTCCCGCTCCGGGCCGCCGCTGACGTTCACAGTGCTCACTGTCTCCCGCCCCGCCAGCCTTTACCAAGATGGCGGCGATGGCTACGCTTGGCTCCGCCCCGCCAGCCTTTACCAAGATGGCGGTGATCGCGGGCCGCTGGTTTGGAATCAGGCTCAGCGGGATGGGTGGTGCCTAGCTCGGGCGTGGCTGGCGAGGAGAGGCCTGAGGCTTGCAGGCAGCTCATCCACCGCTGATGGGGGGAAAGCCCTAGTCCCCTTTGAAAATGGATTTTTTTTTCTTTTAAAACCAACTTTTTTTTTGCTGGAAATCTATATTTCATATCATTTAATCCCCATTACCATTTTTTTAGCTTGAGGCCTGGCAGGTGTTTAATGGCCGCCACTCAGCCTCCCGCTCCCGCACTAACGGCAGTTTGAAGGATTAGGCCCCGCCACCCCGTAGGATTGGTCAACCACCACATCATTCAACGCTAATGAGCGGTAGGATTGGTCAATCGCTAATGAACAGACAAACAGACAAACCAACTCTTTTATATATATAGATATGTTTTGTGTAGCATTGCCTTCAAAATGTTAGTCAAAGCATAACTTTCTCAACATCAACATACAGTTATATAACACCTTTAATGTAGAATAATGCCCCCAAAATGCTCCACAGGTACAGATACCAAGCCAAAGGAGTTATTAGGAAGGGTGAGCAAAAGCTTGATCAAAGAAGTGGGTTTTAATAAGGGTCTTGATCAAGGCGAGGAAGATGTAGGGAGTGGAGAGGTTTGGGGAGGGAGCTCCCCTAGTTTAGGGCCTCGGCAGCTGAAGGCATGTCCCAGCAATGGTGGGGCAGAGGGAGGGATGCACAAGGCCAGAATCAGAGGAACGGAGAGCTTGCGGGGGTTGTGGTGGGGGTGGTTTTGGGAAGGTTACAGAAGTGGAGAGGGCAAGGCCATGGAGGAGTTTAAACAGAGGTTGAGCATTTTAATTATGTGGCACTGGAGCTAATGTCGATCAGCGAGGGCAGTAGTGAGGCGAGCTAGGTAGGCTATGGGCAGTTTTGGATGTGCTGAAATTTACAGAATGTGGAGGATGGGAGGACAGCCAGAAGGACAGTGGAATAGTTGAGTCTAGAAGGGGAAAGTAGGGCACAAAGAACCATTAATTAATTGCAGCACAGTGACATGACTCACCAGTGACATGATACAAATACACATTGAGACACCTGGGGGTAAAAATTAGGTAGCGCCCCCTCGCACCCCGAAAAAGTTAGCACCCCTGTGCTGCAGTACTGCAGGCCTTCCTCCCCTTATTAAAGTGGAGGGGCCTAGCGCAGCGCGTCCCAGCGCCCAGCTGGGCCACCAGGGATCAGGAGTGCCGGCAAAAGAGCCCGGCACTCAGGAGGGCGCTAATGGGAGGCGCAAATCAACCAAATTTAGCCCCCAAGAAGTACAGACCTTAGCCTCAACCACACAGCTACCATTTCACCCCATTCCGCTATCTTTAGTATCCACAACCCATGGGCCATGTCTGGGCTTCCAGCTTTCTCTCCAGTCTACAGTACTTCTTAGTCATAACAGCAAATCTGAATTGGTGTAAAATATTAAGGCTACTTTGGAAGATTGCAAATCAAGAAAAGTTCTCCAATAGCTCCATGTTTCTTTAATTCTGTTATTGCAAACTTTATCTATGAACTGATAGAAAACAGCAGTTTACACAGTAGAAATAATGATGGTTGCAAAGGATGTTCCATTTAGATCAATGCATTACAGACAGTGCCGTATTGAGTTAAGTTGACTCATTTTTGCCTCTTAACACACACTAAATATTCCCGATTCTAATGTTGCCTTATAAATATGAGATTATAACTCTTTACAGGAGAGCTACCACAAAAGGAAGAAAGTGAAGATTCCTTCATCCAAAGAATGCCTTCCTTCGATGGCGAAGGTAACAGAGATTGCTTCCAGTTGTAACAAAGATCCCAAGTGAAGGTCTACCACAGTCCATGACTTCACACCTCATTAACATCAGCTCCTAATAAAGACAGTGGGGGTTATTTGGCCAAAGGGTAAATGTCCTAATAAGACTAGCCTGTTTGAAAGTCTGGATTTAGCACACAATTGCAGTCCTAATTGCTGATTACCATTATTTGAATTTGCCTGGAGGTGCTAAACCAGAGAGTCCCTAGGATGCTGAGGGAGGTTAAGATGGAAATTGCAGAGGTACTGGCCATAATCTTCCAGTTCTTCTTAGCTACGGGGGTGGTGCCAGAGGACTGGAGAATTGTAAATGTTACACCCTTGTTCAAAAAAGGGTGTAAGGAAAAACCCAGCAACTACAGGCCGGTCAGTTTACCCTCGGTGGTGGGGAAGCTTTTGGAAACAATGATCAGGAACAAAATTAACAGTTACTTGGACAAGTGCAGATTAATCAAGGAAAGCCAGCACAGATTTGTTAAAGGTAAATCGTGTTTAACTAACTTGATTGAGTTTTTTGATGAGGTAACAGAAAGGGTTGATGAGGGCAATGCGATTGACGTGGTGTACATGGACTTCCAAAAGGCGTTTGATAAAGTGCCACTTAATAGACTTGCCAGCAAAGTTGAAGCCCATGGAATAAAAGGGGCAGTAGCAGCATGGATACGAAATGGGCTAAGTGACAGGAAACAGAGTAGTTGTGAACGGTTATTTTTCGGACTGGAGGGAGGTATACACAATGGTGTTCCCCGGGGTCGGTACTAGGACCACTGCTTTTCTTGACACATATTAATGACTTGGACTTGGGCGTACAGGGCACAACTTCAAAATCTGCAGATGAAACAAAACTTGGAAGTATAGTGAACAGTGAGGAGGATAGCAATAGACTTCAAGAGGGCATAGACAGGCTGGTGAAATGGGCGGACACGTGGCAGATGAAATTTAATGCAGAAAAGTACAAAGTGATACATTTTGGTAGGAAGAAGCAATATAAACTAAAGGGTACAATCCTAAAGGGGGTGCGTGAAAAAAGAGACCTGGGGGTATATGTGCACAAATCGTTGAAGGTGGCAGGGCAGGCTGAGAAAGCAATTAAAAAAGCAAACAGGATATTGGGCTTCATGAATAGAGGTATAGAGTACAAAAGCAAGGAGGTTATGATGAACCTTTATAAAACACTGGTTCAGCCTCAACTGGAGTATTGTGTCCAGTTCTGGGCACCGCACATTAGGAAGGATGTGAAGAGAGGTTGCAGAAAAGATTTACAAGAATGGTTCCAGGGATTCAAGTGGAGGGAGTAAAAAGAAATGTTGTAGTGGTAGGGGATAGTATCATTAGGGGGATAGATAGGGTTCTCTGCAGTCGAGAGCGGGAGTCCCGAAGGCTGTGTTGCCTGCCCGGTGCCAGGGTTAAGGACATCTCTTCTGGGCTGGAAAGAAACTTGGAGTGGGAGTGGGAAGATCCAGTTGTCGTGGTCCATGTTGGCACAAACGATGTAGATAGGACAAGGAAGAAGGTTCTGTTAAAGGAGTATGAGCAGCTTGGGGTCAAATTAAAAAACAGAACCTCAAGGGTAATAATCTCTGGATTATTACATGAGCCACGAGCGAATTTGGCTAGGACAAATAAAATTAAAGAGTTAAATGCGTGGCTCAAAGACTGGTGTGGGAGAAATGGGTTTTGCTTCTTGGGACACTGGCACCAGTACTGGGACAGGAGAGAGCTGTTCCGTTGGGACGGACTCCACTTGGCCAGTGCTGGGACTAGAGTCCTGGCGAATCATATAACTAGGGCTGTAGAGAGGGCTTTAAACTAATTAGTGGGGGGGAGGTTTCTAGAGAGCAAATAACAGAAATGACAACGGAGAAGGTCATAGACTTAGGTAGCAGTGGGGAAATTAAAAAACAGAACGTGTCAGGAAGGGACAGAAGGTATGGAGTAAAAGGTAAAGTAGTAAAAGGGGAAAAAACAGGAACTAAGTGTCACAAAGCATATTTCAAAGTTCTTTATCTGAATGCACGTAGCATTCGTAACAAAATGAATGAGTTAACGGCACAAATAACTACATATGGGTATGATCTTGTGGCCATTACAGAAACATGGCTGCAGGGTGACCATGACTGGGAATTAAACATACCGGGTTATTTAACAATCAGGAAGGACTGGCAGGAAGGGAGGTGAGGTGGGGTGGCTATGTTAATAAAGGAAGGAATCACTATAATACAGAGAAATGATATTGGGTCAAAGGAGCAGGATAGTGAAACAGTTTGGGTGGAGATAAGGAATAATAAGGGAAAAAAAACACTAGTGGGTGTAGTCTATAGGCCTCCAAACAGTTGCAACTCTGTTGGACGGAGTATTAATCAGGAAATAGTTGAGGCTTGTAATAAGGGAACAGCTACAATTATGGGGGATTTTAACTATCATATTAACTGGACAAATCAAATTGGGCAGAGCAACCTTGAGGATGAGTTCATTGAGTGTATTAGGGATGGGTTTCTTGAGCAGTATGTAACTGAACCGACCAGGGGGCAAGCAACCTTAGATTTGGTCCTGTGTAATGAGACAGGATTAATTAAAAATGTCCTAGTAAAGGATCCCCTTGGAATGAGTGACCATAACATGGTTGAATTCCATATTCAAGTAGAGGGTGAGAAGGTTGGATCTCAAACAAGCGGAATTGATTAGAGTGGAGTGGGAAAATAGATTAAAGGGTAAGATGGTACATGATCAGTGGTGTACATTTAAGGAGTTATTTTACAACTTCCAAAAAATATATATACCACTGAGGAAAAAAGGGTGTAAAAGAAAAGATAGCCATCTGTGGCTAAGTAAAGTAATTAAGGATAGTATCCGACTAAAAACAAGGGCATATAAGGTAGCCAAATCTAATGGGAGGATAGAAGATTGGGAAGTCTTTAAAAGACAGCAAAAAATAACTGAAAGATTGATTAAGAAAGGGAAGATAGATTATGAAAGTAAATTAGCAAAAAATATAAAAACAGATAACAAAAGTTTCTATAGTTATATAAAAAGAAAAAGGGTGGCTAAAGTAAATGTTGGTCCCTTAGAGGATGAGACTGGAAAATTAATGGTGGGAAACAGGGAGATGGCAAAAACGCTGAACAAATATTTTGTATCCGTCTTTACGGTAGAGGACACTAAGAATATCCCAACACTGGACAAACAGGGGGCTCTAGGGAGGAGGAGCTAAATACGATTAAAATCACTAAGGAAGTAGTACTTGGTAAAATAATGGGACTCAAGCCGGATTAATCCCCTGGACCTGATGGCTTACATCCTAGGGTCTTGAGGGAAGTGGCGGTAGGGATTGTGGATGCATTGGTAATAATTTTCCAAAACTCCCTGGACTCAGCAAAGGTCCTGGCAGATTGGAAAACTGCTAATGTAACACCCTTATTTAAAAAGGGTAGTAGGCAGAAGGCTGGAAACTATAGACCTGTTAGCCTAACATCTGTGGTTGGTAAAATGTTAGAGTCCATTATTAAGGAGACAGTAATGGGACATTTGGATAAACATAATTTAATAGGACAAAGTCAGCATGGTTTCATGAAGGGGAAGTCATGTTTGACAAATTTGCTTGAGTTCTTTGAGGAAGTAACATACAGGGTGGATAAAGGAGAACCAGTGGACGTAGTGTATTTAAACTTCCAAAAGGCATTTGACAAGGTGCCACACAAAAGATTATTGCTCAAGATAAAAAAATCACAGGATTGGGGGTAATATTCTGGCATGGGTGGAGGATTGGCTCTCTAACAGAAAGCAGAGAGTTGGGATAAATGGTTCATTCTCAGACTGGCAATCAGTAACTAGTGGTGTTCCGCAGTGGCCAGTGCTGGGTCCCCAAATCTTTACAATCTATATTAACGATTTGGAGGAGGGGACCGAGTGTAACATATCAAAGTTTGCAGATGATACAAAGATGGGAGGGAAAGTAGTGAGTGAGGAGGACATAAAAAACCTGCAAAGTGACATAGACAGGCTAAGTAAGTGGGCAGAGATTTGGCAGATGGAATACAATACTGGAAAGTGTGAGGTTATGCACTTTGGCAGGAAAAATCACAGAGCAAGTTATTATCTTAATGGCAAGAAACTGGAAAGTACTGTAGTACAAAGGGATCTGGGGGTCCTGGTGCACGAAACTCAAAAAGTTAGTATGCAGGTGCAGCAAGTGATCAAGAAGGCCAATGGAATGTTGGCTTTTATTGCTAGGGGGACACAATATAAAAACAGGGTGGTATTGCTGCAGTTATACAAGGTATTGGTGAGACCGCACCTGGAATACTGCATACAGTTTTGGTGTCCATACTTAGGAAAAGACATACTTGCTCTTGAGTCAGTACAAAGAAGCTTCACTCAGTTCATCCCGGGGATGAGGGAGTGGTCATATGAGGAGAGGTTGAGTAGATTGGGACTCTACTCATTGGAGTTCAGAAGAATGAGAGGCGATCTTATTGAAACATATAAGGTTGTGAAGGGGCTTGATCGGGTGGATGCGGTGAGGATGTTCCCAATGATGGGTGAAACTAGAACTAGGGGGCATAATCTTAGAATAAGGGGCTACTCTTTCAAAACTGAGATGAGGAGAAACTTCTTCACTCAGAGGGTGGTAGGTTTGTGGAATTTGCTGCCCCAGAAAGCTGTGGAAGCTACATCATTAAATAAATTTAAAACAGAAATAGATAGTTTCCTAGAAGTAAAGGGAATTAAGGGTTACGGGGAGCGGGCAGGAAATTGGACATTAGTCTAGGTTCGGAATGGTCATGGCCCTGTGGGTAGTGGAGCGGGCCCAGGGGCCGTGAAGCCTGGTTCTGCTCCTACTTCTTGTGTTCTAATTCTGTGTTAGATTTCAGGAGATGGTTTTATTCCTGTTCCTGGCTGGGGTGGAGATCGCCTTTACAGAAGGTAAGTACTGTAGAAAATATAGGGACAGAGTGATCTCCTGGACGAGTTTCAATCGCCTGGATGGGTCGGAGAGGAATTTCCCAGATTTTTTCTCCCAAATTGGCCATTGGGTTTTTTACCTGTTTTTTCGCCTCTCCCGGGAGATCACATGGGTTCGGGTGGGATGGAGAGTGATAGAAGATTTGAGGTTAGGATCAGATCAGCCATGATCTTATTGAATGGTGGAGCAGGCTCGAGGGGCCGATTGGCCTATTCCTGCTCCTATTTCTTATGTTCTTATGCTCTTATGAGGGACTTCAATTGCGTGGATAGACTGGAGAATCTGGGATTGTTCTCCTTAGAGCAGAGAAGATTGAGAGGAGATTTGATAGAGATGTTCAAAATCATGAGGGGTCTAGACAGAGTAGATAGAGAGAAACAGTTCCCATTGGCGGAAGGTCGAGAACCAGAGTGCACAGATTTTACATGATTGGCAGAAGAACCAATGCAACATGAGGAAAAACTTTTTACGCAGCGACTGGTTATGTCTGGAATGCACTGTCTGAAAGTGTGGTAGAGGCAGATTCAATTGTGGCTTTCAAAAGGGAATTGGATAAGTACCTGAAGGAAAAATAATTGCAGGGCTACAGGGAAAGTGCGGTGGAGTGGGACTAGCTGAAGTGCTCTTGCAGAGAGTCGGCACGGGCTCGATGGGCCAAATGGCCTCCTTCTGTGCTGTAACCATTCTATGATTCTATGATCTGCAGGGTTAGCACTCAAGATTAGATGCAATTTTCATGAAGCAGTATATGTGGGCTCCTCGCACCCATTTCCACTGAAGATGTGGAGTGCGCTGGCACCTTGCAGGATGACTCAGGGGCTGAGGGACAGAATGCACAGGTCCTAGTGGAGGTCCTGGTGGAGAAGGTCCAGAGGAAGAGGGATGTCCTGTACCCACGGAGGGGAAGGATGCCACCTCGCCCTCCTCGTCCTCCAGTTCCTCTTTCCTGCAGTAGCTGATACTGCTCTGCCTGGCCTCATGTTCTCTTCCCATTCCTCCTGCAGACCAAGGGGGACCCCTAGCAAAATGCCCATGGCCAACCACTCCCTTTCTCCTGGTGACTCCTATAAGTTGTCCAATAAGGTGGAGTAGTACAGCACTTAGGGGGAGAAATTCGGTCTCGCCCCATTTGGGGCGCAATTATCGGCCGGGCGCAAAGTTTAGCATCTGCCGCTAATTATCGCCTCCAACTGCAAACTTGGCTTCTATCGCCCCTGGAGGTGATTGGAGCGCTAAATCAGCTGCTACACACCTGTCTTAAGGCGCAAAGGCCGAGGAGTGAGGTGCTAACTCAGAGCACGGGCGCAGCGCTGGTGATGTCAGTTACCGATGGAACACAGACACACTGGTGCCGGCCAATTCTTAAAGGGGAGAGCTGATCTTGCTCTCCAGCCACACCCTGCTCATTGGAGCCTTGACTCTCGGCCTGGAGAGACCTGTGACTACAATTTCCAGCCAAGGACAATGGAGAGGGTGAGAGAACGAGCTGAGCGCTTCAGCGAGCGGGTCTTGGAGGCTATGGTTGGCGCGGTGGAGCGCTGAAAATCTATACTCTAGATCTATACTCTACCTGAGAGTGGCAGGAGGACTTTGCCGCGCGACTACAGAAGAGTGTGGAGGGAGGTGGCTCAGAGCGTCTCCTCCAGGAGCATGGTGCCCAGGACCCATACTCAATGTCGAAAAAGGTTCAACGACCTCATTCGGGTCGTCAGGGTGAGTGGCTATTTTTCAATACCTCTCCATCCTCCATTTCAACCTCACTCTATGGCCAGCAGGTCTTAAAACCCCAATGCTCAACACTCATCCAACACTTATGGCCATGAAACACACACGCACATTCCACACCTTGCATACAGTAGGGCTATTCAACTATGGGAGGCACATCAGGCAAGACCATGGCTGTATATTTACTCAGACGCAGTCCTTTTTCTTGCAGGCCAAGCTATCTCATAATAGGAGACAGCAGCAACAGACGGGTGGAGGACGGCCTCAGCTCCAACCACTCAGCAATCTTGAGGTGCGCGTCCACAGGATTGTGGCAAGCCAGGTGATCGGTCCCATCGCCCCTGGAGAGGCCGACCCCTTTCGGGATAGCAATGGTAAGGCCATCAGCTTTCTCTTCTCTCTCATTCCACTTGTCCCTCACAACACCAGCCTTTAACACTTTCAATCCAACTTACTAAATCGCTCCAGTCCTTCCTCCCTTACTGTCCCCCTGTCCTGATGCTAAAGCCACTCTTGTACCTCCCTGCTTTCAGATGGTGATTCACCAGCTGAGGAGACCGGCCTTCAAGCTGCCAGTGGGAGCAAAGCCACAGGCGAGGAGGAAGATGAAGCCGGAGCATCAGCGCCACCCTCTCCCGAGGAAGCCTATGCCCACACTGGGAACACGTCTTCCCTGGAGGGAAGAGTCTGATGAGGGTGATGAAGCTCCGGGACCCAGCGGGCTGAAGCAACGCGATGTGGCTAGGGAACTCGGGGGCCTTCTCCCCGGAGGGACAGTAGGCCAGTGAGTCCTGCTGCACTGGACGCAGAGGAGGAGCGGCTCATCGCTAAAATGAACACCCAGGCGGTGGACATGCACACTGAGCTCATGGGTGCAGTGGGAAGGGTGCCTGAATGCATTGATGCACTGGCAAGGTGTGTGGAGCACTACGCTGTAGCACAGGCAGCTGCCACGCTAATGCTTAGTGCTGCAATTGCTGCAATTCAGTCACTGGCTGCCGTGATCCAATCTCAGACTGCTCTCATGCAGACTCAGATTGAGGCCACACAAGCACTGACTGCTGCCATTGTCGCTGGTTTGGACACATTTCCCCGGGGCTCTCACTGTGCCACAGCAGGCCAGCAATCTATGCTCCAGCAGATTGCTCCGGATGCTGAGGTGCTGCCCCGTGAGAGTGCCAGTGTGTTGGTCGAGCACGGAGTTGCTGTCCTCTCTCAAGATGACAGCATTCCTGCTGCCACCACTGTCACTTCCCCATTGCACTTGCCACCGCCTGTAGCCCAGACTGCTGCCGCCCATAAGAGTTGGTGCAGTCTGCAGCCGGGCCCTCCAGGCCCAGAGCTGGTCGAGGCCGTCCTTCAAGGGCATCTGCAGTCTCAGGTTCTGACAATCAACATTTTTCCACCAGCCTTGCTGCAGCCACTGGGGCCCCATTATGGAGGAGCAGTAGGGTGGGAAGGGGGGAAGTGCGCAGGGGATGGAGATCACACTCGAAGGGCAAAAAGTAGGAGGTGTGACGAAATGTTGTTAAATTTTTTATTAATGGCCGAGGTTCGTGTTCAAACTTTGGTTTAGTGTTTTGGACATTATCTCCGGGTTATGAGAACCAGTTATGTTAATGAATGATTTTTTGTGTTTGTTTCTATTAGTTTGTCATGAAGAAATGACACAGACAGAGTTTGTAAAATAAAAAAGTTTTTGTATTCAAAATGTACAGGCCTTTGGAATCATTGCTGCCTTGGCCGGCTTTGGGGTTGCGGGTTGCTTTCATTCATGTTGTTCTCCATGCCAGAAGCCATTTCCTCTGTCGGGGCCTAGAAGCAGCTTGTTATCAGCCGTTGATAGATGGCCCTTGCAGTTTCAACATTGTGGGCCTCCCCCCCGCCTTGGTGCTGCTGCTGATCATCCTACTCCTCTTCCGCCTCCTCTTCCTCCTCCTCCTCTGGTGGTGCTCCAAGGCCTAGTGGCATTGCCTGGGTCCTGAGGATTGCCAGGTTATGAAGCATGCAGCACACAACTATGAAGAGGGAGACTCGCTCAGGCGAGTACTGCAGGGCTCCTCCTGAGTGGTCCAGACAGCGGAACCGTTGCTTGAGGACGCCGATTGTGTGCTCAACGATGTTTCTGGTGGCGAAATGGCTGTCATTGTACCCCAGCTCAGCAGGGGTGTTGGGGTTACAGACTCGTGTCATCAGCCAGGTGCAGAGTGGATAACCCTTGTCCTCGAGGAGCCAACCACTTGGCTGATGCGGTGCCTGGAAAAGTTCTGGCACAGCAGTCTGGTGCAGGATGAAAGCATCATGGCTGCTGCCAGGATAGCGGGCATTGACAGCGAGTATCAGCTGTCTGTGGTCACAGACCAACTGGACGTTTAAGGAGTGGAACCCCTTGCGGTTGCGGAAATCCTCTGCATTCTCATGCGGTGCTTGCAATGGCACATGCGTGCAGTCAATGGCGCCCTGCACCATGGGGAAGCCCGCTATCCTCGCAAAGCCCAATGCGCATTCATGCTCTTTGGCCCAGGTCATCAGGAAAGAGATGTACTGTCGTCTCCTTTTATACAGGGCATGTGTGACCTGACGGATACAGCAATGGACCGCGAACTGGGAGATATTGGCAATGTCCCCAATAGCTGCTTGAAAGGAGCCGGTGGCACAAAGGTTCAGAGCCACTGTGACCTTCACTGCCACTGACAGAGATGTCCTGCTCCTCGGTAGAGGCTGCAGATCTGGCTGCAGCAGGTGGCAGAGCTCAGTGACCACCTCCTTGCTGAAGCACAGCCTGCACAAACACTGCTCCTCAGACAAATTAATGTAGGAGAATTGTTCCCGGAATACCGTGGGAGGGTAAGGTCTCCCGTGCAGAGGCCTGTTGGCCCTCCTCCATCTGGCCATGATTTCCACTCTCTCTCTGCGTCTCTGTTGCCTCCGATTCTGCAGGCGCAGGACGACACCCCGAATCAGTGCAGCCCCCACAGTCTCTTCACAATCGAAGTAATGAAGGTCAAATCCAAAAGTACCTGCAAAGTGATGCTCAGTAGTCAAAACTACTTCACACAGCCTTGACTCTATGCTGAAGTCTCTCCTTCTCTCTCTCCTTCTCTCTCTCTCTCTGTCAGAATGAATGGTGCAAAAATGTCTACCACAGAAAAAGCCATGGTGTGGAGATGCCGGAGTTGGACTGGGGTGGACAAATGTAAGAAGTCACACAACACCAGGTTATAGTCCAACAGCTTTATTTGAAATCACAAGCTTTCGGAGCGCTGCTCCTTCTTCAGGTGAAGTGGAGAAATGCATAAAGACACAGCTTATATAGTCAGAGAATCATGTCAGATGTTTACAGGTAACCTTTCCAACTGCCATTAATCACACCTCGGCAGAGAGATAATCACAGCAGTCAAAGGTGTGAATGGTGTCCAAACTGGTCAGTCAGGGAAACATTACATCAAAGAACAATGAGGTGGGGTCACAAGGGGTCAAATATTGCAGATGCTGGGGTCTGTATGAAAAACATTTTTTTTGGCTGGAAATCACAGCAGGTCCGGCCGCATCTGTGTAGAGAGAACAAGCCAATGTCGACTCGAGTCTGGATGACCCTGCATCAGGTGGGGTTACATGTAGCGTGACACCATTCACACCTTTGACTGCTGTGATTATCTCTCTGCCGAGGTGTGATTAATGGCAGTTGGAAAGGTTACCTGTAAACATCTGACATGATTCTCTGACTATATAAGCTGTGTCTTTATGCATTTCTCCACTTCACCTGAAGAAGGAGCAGCGCTCCGAAAGCTTGTGATTTCAAATAAAGCTGTTGGACTATAACCTGGTGTTGTGTGACTTCTTACAGAAAAAGCCAGGAGGAGGCCACCTTTAAATAGTGCCCCCCCAGCCCCTCACTGACTGGGAAATGTTCCAGTCTCCCTGTCATTGCTTGCGCCAGGCGGAAAGGAGGGGGCGCCACTCAATATCCGGTCTGGGGCGCCAGCAGGGCATTGCACGCTCGACTGACGTCACGTTCTGCGGGCACAGGAGATCAGGGCGGTAAATTTTTGCACTGCCACAAAAGCTCTAGTCAATTTCGCAAGCGGTGCAAACATCGCCGCGCCCGGGCGCTAGTTTCTTTGAGCCCCATAAGCGCCCTCTTAGGGCGCTAAAGGGAGGCGCAAGCCAACCGAATTTTTCCCCCTTAATCTTTTTAGGTGAAGTCTTCAAAGAATTTCTGGAATAAATGTTGATAGTGTGTTGGTGAAGTCTTGACAAAGTGTCCCAGAAAGTCTCCCGATGTGCATCAAAAGTCCTCTTCAAGCCTCCAGCAGCAAGTGAACAATAAAAGGTGATATACCTTTACCTAGCCCTCGAAATCCTCAGCAATTACTAGTTTGCTCCCAATCAGTTGGTCGCTGTTAGGAGAGGGCGTTCGTTCAAGCGCTATCCACCAAAATGCCGTGCAGCCTCATTAATGAGTGCTAAAAGGCAATTTAAGTGGCAATTAGCTGCTTAGCCATCCTCCAGCGCAAGCTTCAACCCCTTTACCAAGATGGCGGGATAAACCGCCGTTTCAGCTTAAGACCCCATCATGGCCACCTCAGAGGCTCTTTAGCACTTAAAGATTTTGGGGCTAATCACCCGCAGAATGTTTTGAATATACAGCGGTCTTTTAGTTCTGATGACAGGTCTAATACCCAAAATGTTAGCCTATGTTTTTTTCTGGATAGCTAGTGACAGGCATGCTGTGTAGTTCCAGCATTTTATGTTTATATGGTTGTTGTGGTGAAATAAAATTAATTAAATCTGCACACTAGTCTGTAAATGGTAAAATAGCCAAGCAGTTTATTTAAAACACAAGAACACAAAATTATTCAACAGTACAATACAAACAGTCCGCGGAGGTACCTATGGGCTGATCAGTGAGACAGCTTAAAGCCCCGCAGCTCGTTCCTGGCTGACTCTTCGATTGTCTTCGGTCTCCGGTATTTAAGCTTACAAACCACAATGATTCATACTTTCGCGTGACATCTCATGTTTTCGCGTCACTTGTTATTCAAGTTATTTCTTGCCACATTCTCCTAACAGTCTAGCTGGTGGTTGAACTGTCAGTTGCCCACCTGGTGACTTCCCTAATCTCCCAATGGCTAGTTTCCTTTTGACCTATTATTGTCAAGTCGCTACCTCTTTTCTGTGTCTCAGCACGTTGTCTATCTTTATCCTTTTTTTTGTGGTTGCGTGCTGAGCTGTGTGCAAAGCCTATATGCTTAACTTTCTGTTGCCAGGCAAAAGTGCCTTGACCATTTATTCTTACCCATAATGCTATGCTTCTACTAAGTGTGATTTCTAAAAATCCACTTCAATGGTTATCCAGACATAGCCAGAGAATCACTTGCAACGGCTTCTCTTCCCACTGCTGCACTTTTACCTCATTTGTCCCCCAAGCATCTATCCTTGGCCCCCTCCTATTTCTCAACTACATGCTGCCCCTCAATGACATCATCCGAAAACAGAACGTCAGGTTCTACATGTATGCTGATGACACCCAGCTCTACTTCACCACCACCTCCCTTTACCTCTCCAATGTCTCTGATTTGTCAGACTGCTTGTTCAACATCTAGCACTGAATGAGCAGAAATTGCCTCCAATTAAATATTACGAAGACTGAAGCCAATGGCCCAGAAATTCGGGTCTCCACAGGTGAGTACGCACGGGGTACTCACCCGTGGGCCCAATGGAAGTGCCGGTTTCCTGCATGCACTGCGCATGCGCGGGAAACTGGCACTTCTGTTCCCCTGAAAGAAGGGGTTCAGAATTCGAACACATGCGCAGGAGAGGCTGCGCGCGCACATCGAACTTACGTTTTTTTTGCAGGTTTTCCCGGGAGGGTAAGTCTCCAGAAGTTACACATATAAAAAGCAGTCATAAGGCCTGCTTTTTACAAGGTAAGTGGTGAATTAATTAAAATTAAAACATTTTTTCCACAGGTTTATTATTTTTAAATACTTTAAAGAAAGGTAAGTTTATTTTTAGCCCCGATAGAAAATAAAATTATTTTTTTCAAAAATTTAAATTATTGTTTAAAATAGTTATTTCATGTAATTTATAATTTATTTTAAAAATGTGATTTAAAAAAAAATTATTTGAAGATTTAGTGATGTTTTGGGGCTTGTAGTATTTATAAGTTTGACAGCCCTTCCTGTCAAACTTATGAATGAAGCATTCCCTGCTCCGATTGGCTCCCCATGGCCCACGTGATCCCAGGGGACGCATCGAACTAACTGCACCCCTGAGATACCAAGCGCCGGCAGTTGGAGCAGGCCCAGGATTGGAATTCCACGGGGGCCTGCAGCTCAACGGCCGGCGCGCAAGGTAAGTGCAGGTCGGGGGCTTACATCCTCGGGAAGCCCTCGACCCGAATTTCTGGGCCATTGTCTTCCGTCCCCTCCATTTCCTAGCCATCAACTCCATCCCTCTCCCTGGCGACTGTCTGAGGCTGAACCAGACTGTTTGCAAACTCCCTGTCCTATTTGACCCTGAGCTTGTTTTCCTTGGAACAGAAGAGGCTGAGGGGAGACCTTATTGAGGTGTATAAAATTATGAGGGGCCTAGATAAAGTGGATAGAAAGAATCTATTTCCTTTAGCAGAGGGGTCAAAAACCAGGGGGCACAGATTTAAAGTAATTGGTGGAAGGTTTAGAGGGGATTTGAGGGGAAATGTCTTCACCCAGAGGATTGTGGGGGTCTGGAACTCACTGCCTGAAAGGGTGGTAGAGGCAGAAACTCTAACCACATTTAAAAAGTACTTGGAGGTGCACTTGGAATGCTGTAACTTGCAGGGCTACAGACCAAAACTGGGACGTGGGATTAGGCTGGACAGCTCTTTGTTGTCCATCACGGACACAATGGGTTGAATTGGCCTCCTTCAGTGCTGTAACTTTCAATGATTCTATGATTCTATGAGCTGAGCTTCCGACCCCATGTCCTCTCCATCACCAAGGCCGCCTACTTCCACCTCTGTAACATCGCCCGTCTCCGCCCCAGCCTCAACTCAGCTGCTACTGAAACCCTCATCCATGCTTTTGTTGCCTCCAGACACGACTATTCCAATGCTCTCCTGGCTGGGCTCCCATTTTCCACCCTTCATATAATACAGTTCATCAAAACTCTGCTGCTTGTATCCTAACTCACACTAAGCTAACCTACATTGGCTCCCGGTCCAGCAATGCCTCGTATTTAAAATACTCATCCTTGTGCTCAAATCTCTCCACTGCCTCACCCCTCCACATCTCTACTTCCTCCTCCAGCCCTACAACCCACCGATACTCTGCACTCCTCTAATTCTGCCCTCTTCTGCATTCCCGATTTTAATTGCTCCACCATCGGTGGCCATGCCTTCAGCTGCTTGAACCCTAAGCTCTGGAATTCCCTCCCTAAACCTCTCCACCTCTCTAAACCTCTCTTTCCTCCTTTAAGGCCCTTCTTAAAACTTACCTTTTTGACCAAGCTTTTGGTCACCTGTCCTAATATCTCTTTATGCAGCTTGATGTCAATGTTTGTCTGATAACGCTCCAGTGAAGTGTCTTGCAGTGTTTTACAATGTTAAAGGCAATATATAAATGGAAGTTGTTGTTGAACAATGCACTGAGTGTATTGTCCCTCGCACAGATGCATGCTAAATACTCCTGATTCCAATGTCAGTTTACTAATATGAGATTAAAACTCGTTACAACGAAGCAGCTATCAAGAAACGATTTGGATGATTACTTGAACCAAGCCTCGTCTTCCTTAGAAGATGAAGGTAATAAAATTTGCTGCATTTACCTAACACACAATTTCATACTGTGGATTAATTGTATGATCAGCTACCATTTTAGTGGTGTCAGTTGGTGAAAACCTGCAGACTGAAGCTCATTATTTCCCTGTCCATGCGTTTAAATGTTCTTTAGACCAGCCCCGAGTTGAAATATCTGCTGGATGTAAATCTCTAACAAAGGAGACTTCCTCCCTTTCGAAAAGACTTGTCTTCGTGAGAAAATGTTTGGCAGAGTTTTTTTAAATTGTCTGGAGAGGGTGTGCGCATCACTTTCATCAGGATGACATCGTACGTGAGTGATGATGTGTTTTACTGTGATTACATCATCACGTGCTATGTTTCTAAAGCCAAATAAACAGGTTTGCCAATGACTTCTTTTTTTACACAAAGCCAATGCTCTTCAGAACTCAGTATTCAAACCTGTGCAGCAGAGGAAATATGGATGGCAGTGGATGAACTAAATACTGAAAAACCAAAGCAGCCTGCGCATGTTAGGATTACAGTAGAAATGTTGAAGGTTGCAAAGGATATTCTGTACTGTTTGTCGACAGCGGTCAACACAGTTTTAGATGGGCAAGGTCCTGCCTGACGAATCCCTGTTATAGATGGGCAAGGTCCTGCCTGACGAATCTCTGTTTTACATGGGCAAGGTCCTGCCTGGCGAATCTCTGTTTTACATGGGCAAGGTCCTGCCTGACGAATCTCTGTTTTACATGGGCAAGGTCCTGCCTGACGAATCTCTGTTATAGATGGGCAAGGTCCTGCCTGGCGAATCTCTGTTATAGATGGTGATGTGCCTTCAATAACCACAAAACTAGAAGTTATAGGGCTAGATTTTCAGTTGCTTGCGCCAGCAGTTAGCGCCTTAAGAGAAGTGATTTCCGGGCGCTATGCGTGTAGCGCCCGGGCGCAGCGCAGTTTGCGCCCCGCCCCAAATTAAGTTGCCCGTTAGCGCCGGCGCAAAGTTTAGCGCCCGCCCGGATGCGCGCGCAGAAAATGACGTCACATCCTCGTGCAACGCCCTTTGGCCGCCCCGATTGCAAACTTCAGTCGGACCGCCCCATTGTGCGGCGGGCGGCCGGAGCGTTTGGAAAAAGGAACGCAACACAACCAGCGCGGGCCCCGGGGGGCGCTAATTAAAGGGAACGTCCTCTCCAGTATAAAGGCCATCCATTATTTCAGAAAACAGTCTTGTGCAACGCATTTCTGGAGACACAACAAGGAGGATAGCTAACTGGTTTCAAGCAGCAAGAGCCAGGTATTTTTGGACTCAGGCAACAGCGCTGCAAGTGGCCATTTGGAAATTAGAGTGTTTGCCAGGATTTGATGGGGGTTGCATGGGGTGCCAACGCGGAGCTGCAGCTCCATGTCCGTAGGGCTCGCAGACGTATTGTGAGAGGGGCAGCCCTGGCTAGAGGCAGAGGGGGCTACAGGCGTCGGCCACGTAGGCCTTACCCAGTCAGGCTATACCGCCAGCAGCGCTCCTACCTAAACATGAGTGCCGCGCGATGTGTTAAAAGGCTCCGATTCCGGAAGGGGGTGATTGCAGAGATCTGCCACCTGCTTCGCCGAGATCTGCGGCCAAAGCTCAGGTGCAGGACGTCTCTGTCGGTGGAAGTGAAGGTGACAGTGGCATTGAACTTCTATGCCACCGGCTCCTTCCAATACGCTGCTGGGGACATAGCAAACATCTCCCAGTACGGCGCGCATCGCTGCATCCGCCAGGTGACCGAAGCACTGTTCAGAAGGAGAAGCCAATTCATCTCCTTCCCCATGGCCCTGGAGAGCCAGCATCAGCGCGCATTGGGATTTTCCAGACTCGGGGAATTCCCCTTGGTGCAGGGCGCCATTGACTGTACGCATGTGGCTTTGCGGGCCCCTCTGGAGCATGGCGAGCAGTATCGCAACAGGAAGGGCTACCATTCTCTGAATGTGCAGCTGGTCTGTGACCACAAGCAGCGCATCATGGCAGTCAATGCCAGCTTCCCAGGCAGCAGCCACGATGCCTTTATCCTGCGGCAGAGTACTGTGCATGACATGTTCCAGGCACAGCCTCCCCCAAGAGGATGGCTACTCGGGGACAAAGGCTATCCTTTGTGCACCTGGCTCATGACCCCGCTCCGCGCGCCCAGGACCGCTGCTGAAGAGGCCTACAACGAGAGCCATCAAACCACCCGCAACATCATCGAGCTAACTATTGGGGTCCTCAAGCAGCGGTTCCGCTGCCTTGATCGCTCCGGAGGAGCTCTCCAGTATTCGCCGGACCGGGTCTCCCAATTTGTGGTGGTTTGCTGCATGCTACACAACCTGGCTATCCGCAGGACTCAGGCACTGCCACCTGACGTTGGACCAGCACCTCAGGAGGAGGAGCAGGAGGAGCATGAGGAGGAGGAGGAGGAGCAGGAGTACGTTCCCAGGAGGGAGCGACCAGGGCCAAGGGCCGCACGACGCCACCTTATTACACGGTACTTCTAAGCCCCCTGTCAGGGAATGGCCAGGGGCCATGAGGGAAGATGAATGCAGCCGCTCCGCAAGCCCTCAGCCGGCGAAGCCAACAAACACTAAGAAGAACAACCATGGAGACTGCATGAATAAAGATAATTTTTTATTAAACAAAAATGAAAAGCCCTTCCCACATGAATCCCCAAAAACAATAAACGGGCCCCACAAAAAGCCCAACAAACGACTCACTCCCACAAACTGGGGAGGAGCCACTCCACCTTTATTGAAACCGGGCCTCAACGTCGGCCTAACGCAAAAAAAAAGCCCTCCAAAAGCACAACCATGGGCAAAATAAAGATGGCCACCGCCATATTAAAGGAAAGCTGGCCACACCCTCTACTGAGTGGCCCGCGAGGGCGAGACCTTGGCCAGCATTTTGCCTCCCCTGCCCTGCCTGCTGCTCCTTCGCAAGCTCTGCCCAGTGGCTGCTGCGAGGCTGGGGGAAGGCGCCTGAGGCTCAGATGCCCTTCCGCCAGATGCCGCTGGGGGGCGGCCTACACGGCGTTTGGGCCTCGAGGGGCCGTCTCCTGAGTGGCGCGCCTGAGCCTGGCCACCATCAGCTGCAGCCGCTTGCCCTTGACGCCCCAGAGGGGGAATGGCGGCGACGGATGGTGCAATGTGGGCCAGCTGGCGTCTGGGATGCGCTGGCTGGTGCTGTGGCGCGGTGGCACTCGGCCGGGCCCGCACTGCAGGATCCGCAGCAATCAGCCGACGGCCGGCTTGCTGGGATGGTCCAGCGCGGCGCCTGCCCTGGCGATGCCTGCCTGAGACAGCGCGTGTGGCAGCAGTGAGTGGCCCTCTGGTCCTGGTGTGCGCGCGCATCACATCCGCCAGGGTCTTGACGGCATCAGTTAGCATGCGGCCAGTCGCGGCAGTTGCTGCCCCGAACTCGCGCACACTGGTCGCCAGCGACTCGATGGCCTCAGGCATGCGCCCCACCACGCTCATGAGCTCCGTGTGGCGCCGGTCCGAGTCGTCGGCCATCTGATCGAGCTTCCGCACCTCCTCCGAAGTGAAGGTGTCCGGACTGGAGTCGCGACTCTCCCGCTGGGGAGGAGGGGGCCGAACTAGGGGACCCTTGCCGCGTTGGTGACGGCGAGTGTGCCGAGCAGCAGCACTCCCCTCTGATCCTTCCCCCCTTTGGGGGGAAGGCCGCGGGCCACGCGCACGGCTGCTGGGTGGCTGGACGCCACTGGTCCCAGAAGCTGCATTGCCCTGCGACAGTTCCTCCAGGCACTCGTCCAGTGAGGAGGTGTCGAGCATTTCCTCCTCTCCTGCGGGACGTGACTGTTCCCCCGAAGGTCCGGCTTGCTCCTCCTCCTCCTCCTGGTTGGAGGTGCTGTCACTGGCAGCCTCAGGGTCCTGGTCGTCACCAGCTGAAAGCAGGAATGCACAAGAGTAGCTTCAGAGTGAGGAGACGGCGTCAGCGAGGGAGTTAGGACTGGTGGGATTCAGCGCATTGGTGGGACAGTGGCAAAGGAGGTAGCTCGGATGGGCCAGTGCGACGCGAGAGGGCCAAAAGGCGAGGTCCTTACCATTGCCGGGCAGTGGAGGGTCGGATACACCGCACGCTGTGGGGACAATCACACGTGCTCCCATGAGCACACACACGCGCTCCTCCAGCCGAGTGAGCTTCTGCAGCTTGGCGCGGCCACCCCTGGCACGGGCCTGGCGATTAAACGCTACTTTAGCCTGCAAGAGAAAGGACGGGCTGTAAGGGCGCAGTGAAGCCCTGATGTAGTGTGCACTGCCTCCCATGGTGGAATAGCTTGGACAGAGTGAAGCCCTGATGTAGTGTGCACTGCCTCCCATGGTGGAATAGCTTGGCCAAAGTGTAGAGTGCCGAATGGCCATTTGATGCTCATGACTGTCCCAATGCTGCTGGCTGAGGGCTGGCCAAAAGGACTTTCAGGTCCCTTTGCCCATCATGTCAGGTGTACATGCAAGAATGAGGAGGAGACTGGAAAGGCTACTCACCCTCACAATCCTGGTCAGATCGTTGTACTTCTTACGGCATTGTGTGTGGGTCCTGGGGGCCTCGCCGGTGAATGTCACCCTCTGGGCGATCTGCTTCCAGGCTTTGGTGTAGTCGTGGTGGGTTGGATTCCTCCCACTGTCTGGAAACAAGATCTTGCGCCTCACCTCCAGAGCTGTGAGCATGATGTCCAGATCACCCTCTGAGAAGCGCAGGGCACGCTGACGGGCCTTCTCTGGCGTTGCCATGACTCCCTGGGGCTGAGCAGTAGTGTTGAGGCCTCTTTGCAAGGCTGCAGTGTGCAGGGCGTGGCAGCAGACTAATTCGTCCCTTCCCCCTTTAAGAGCTGGTCGGCACCACGGGGTCTGCTGTCAGTGCAAAAATGACCGCACCCGTGCTGCGCCCCGCCTGGGCGCTATCCCTCTGGACCGCCGGCTTAGCGCCTAAAGAGAGTAGTGGAACGCCTCTTTTAGCGCTCCACCAACCTCTTAGGGCGAAGCCACTGAATTCCCGGCAACGGGGCGCTACTTTGGGGCGGGCGCTAACTTCGGGCGGGCGCTAAAGCTAGCGCCCCAAAACTGCCTAAACTGAAAATCTAGCCCTTCGACTTTAACAAGTTGGCTTTTAATCACTAAGATCAGAGCTAACTTCTCAACACACTGACTGGCTCACAGGAATGAGTCATACAGATCCTGGGATCTTTAAGTAAGAGAAGTCAGGGGCGGAGCCAAGAGCCAAGACCTGGAACCTTCCAGGTTAGTCAGGGAAGAGGAAGTGAAACTATACACCGTGTGGGGGAGGGTAATATACATGAGTGCAAAACGAATACAGGCAAGACAAGCAGATTTCATTACATTCACCCCTTCTTTAGATTTAGTCCATTGGGGTGATGTTTCTTAAAAGTTGGTATAAGTGAGTCTGTCAGGAGGTTTTGCAGTTCTCAGTGATCGGCGCAAAGCCGGTTGGGGTGCCTCTAGGGGAGTGGATTCTGGTTCCCCCGCTGTCCAGGCCTCCGCAGTGTCTTCCAGGTTATCTGCAGTGTCCTCCAGGTTAAAGTTGGGTATTGATACTGTAGAAGTGCCTTACTTCTTAGCTCTGGGTAATGACTCAATACACACTTGGATTCGTCAGACGGACAGGCCTTTTATTTCACTTCTTGCAAGGGGAATCAGCACCTCTACTCAAGGGGTGAGGCTACTATTCCAATGATACAGCGTAAGCGTTCCATATTTATACAGTGTAACAAACAAGTTTAATTGACATTCCTTTGTTCCTCTATCAGGATACATTTTAGATTAATCATCAGGTATTAATGACATATTGACAGAAGGATCCTGGACACATAAGTCAACCGTTAATCTATAACAGGGCATGAATCGTGTAACCGGAGGTCCTCTTTAATCTTAATCATGTATTGGGAGGCTAGGTTTGCTTACGGTCACAAGTTGTCAGGTCACTGGTTACTTCAAAACCGGAACCCATTGTTTCACTTCTACATTCTCATTAGGTGGGCAGACATCTGTTCTTGGCTGTAATCCAAGTACGTGCAATAGCTCTAGTTACACATCGACACTTGACCGGTGTCAAGTCTGAAAACTTTTACCAAGCAAGCACTTGAAATTAACCCCTTATATCATGTAGATTTCCTCTGGGCGTCCTGTCTCTTTTTGGTGTAGGTCTTCCTCGGGTAGTCTCTCATCATTCTCTCCGCTCCCCGAGGGAGCGAGGTCTTTTATGGAAACAGTGTCCTCTCGCCCGTCAGAGTATTCGATATAGGCGTACTGAGGGTTTGCATGGAGGAGCTGTACCTTTTCCACAAGGGGGTCCGTTTTATGGCCTCTCACGTGCTTCCGCAATAGTACTGTCCCCGGAGACGTCAGCCACGCGGGTAGAGATATGCCCGAGGTGGATTTCCGGGGGAAAACGAACATCTTTTCGTGAGGGGTAGCATTAGTGGCTGTACATAACAGAGACCTTATGGAGTGGAGCACGTATGGGAGGACTTCCTGCCAGCGGGAGGTCGGAAGGCCTTTTGACTTTAAGGCTAACATGACAGCCTTCCAAACAGTAGCATTCTCCCTTTCCACTTGCCCATTACCCCGGGGGTTGTAGCTAGTGGTTCTGCTAGTGGCTATCCCCTTTGAGAGCAAGAACTGGCGCAGTTCGTCACTCATAAATGACGTCCCCCTATCGCTGTGTATGTAGTTCGGCATGCCAAACATGCAGAATAGATTACAGAGACACTTGATGACCGTGGCACTGGTCATGTCTGGGCAGGGAATGGCGAAGGGGAAGCGAGAATATTCATCGATGATATTGAGGAAGTATACGTTACGGTCGGCAGAGAGAAGGGGTCCCTTGAAGTCCAGACTTAGGCGCTCGAATGGCCATGTGGCTTTGATAAGGTGTGCACGGTCAGGCCTGTAGAAATGAGGCTTGCATTCCGCACAGGTGCGGCAGGCTCTGGTCATTGCCCTGACCTCCTCGATGGAGTGGGGCAGATTGCGGGACTTTATAAAATGGTATAGCCGGGTGACCCCTGGGTGACAGAGGTCGTTGTGGAGACCCTGTAATTTGTCCGTATGAATGCTGGCACACATTCCCCGCGATAGGGCGTCTGGGGGTTCATTAAGGGCTCCCGGCCTGTACATAATATCATAGTCGAACGTGGATAGTTCGATCCTCCACCTGAGTATTTTGTCATTCTTGATTTTCCCCCTTTGTTTGTTATTAAACATGAAAGCCACCGACCGCTGGTCGGTGAGCAGGGTGAAACGTTTGCCAGCTAGGTAGTGTCTCCAGTGCCGCACTGCCTCCACTATAGCCTGTGCCTCCTTCTCAACAGAAGAGTGCCTGATTTCAGGTCCCTGAAGGGTTCGGGAGAAGGCGGCCACAGGTCTCCCAGCCTGATTGAGGGTCGCAGCTAAGGCAAAGTCTGACGCATCGCTTTCGACTTCAAAGGGAATGCTTTCGTCCACTGCACACAGTGCAGCCCTTTCAATGTCCTGTTTGATACTGGTGAAAGCCTCCCGAGCTTCAGCTGATAGTGGGAAGGACATCGATTTAATGAGGGGTCAGGCCTTATCAGAGTAATTGGGCACCCATTGGGCATAATACGAAAAAAATCCCAGGCACCTTTTTAAAGCTTTGGAATTGTGTGGCAGGGGCAGTTCCTTTAGGGGGCGTAATCGGTCAGGGTCCCGTCCAATTACCCCATCTTCCACCACACAGCCGAGGATACAGAGATGGGTTGTGTTGAAGACACATTTGTCTTTGTTGTAGGTTAGATTCAGCTTTAGGGCAGTTTTTAAAAATCTCGCAAGATTTAGATCGTGGTCTTGCTGGTTGTGCCCACAGATAGTGACATTGTCCAGATAGGGGTAGGTAGCTTGTAGTTTATTCTCGTCAACCATGCGGTCCATCTCACGTTGGAAGACCGAGACCCCATTTGTTACCCCGAAGGGCACTCTGAGAAAATGGTAGAGGCATCCGTTCGCCTCAAAGGCGGTGTATGGGCGGTCCTCCGTTCTAATGGGGAGCTGGTGATACGCGGATTTGAGGTCGATAGTCGAGAAGACTCGGTATTGCGCAATCTGGTTGACCATTTCTGATATGCGGGGTAAAGGGTAGGCGTCCAGCTGGGTATAAATATTAACAGTCTGGCTGTAGTCAATTACCATCCGTTTCTTTTCGCTATTTTTAACTATGACTACTTGGGCACGCCACGGACTGGTACTGCATTCAATAATGCCTTCCCGCAGGAGTCTGTCCACTTCCGCCTTGATAAAGTGTCTGTCTTCCAGACTGTATCGTCTACTTTTGGTCGCTATGGGCCTACAGTTCGGAGCGAGATTAGCGAATAAAGAGGGCGGGCTGATTTTTAAGGTTGATAGGCCACAGACTGTGAGTGGCGGCTGGGACCCGCCATATGCTAGCGTGACACTTTCGTGGTGGCACTGGAAGTCCAGGCCCAAGATTACATTAACACAGAGTTCTGGCATCACGAGGAGTTTAAAATCCTTGTAGTCCGTGCCTTTTACAGTCAGTGTTACCACACAGTAGCCCAAAATGTCCGAAGTGTGGGGCTTAGCAGCCATAGCAATTCTGCTCCATGTAGGGGTTACCGTTAATGAGTGCCGCCGTACCAGGCTAGGGTGGATAAAACTCTCGGTACTCCCACAGTCAATTAAACATTTCGTTAAATTCCCGTTTACCTGTATGTCCATCATAGATTTTGTCAACGGGTGTGGCCTGGATTGATCCACTGTGATCGAAGCCACTGTTGGGCCCTGGGCGGCCGTTGAGTCGGGAAAAGATGGCGGATCCCAAGATGGCGGCCCACACGGCACGCACGAGGCGGTGACGGAGTTGGAAATCGGATTCCCCCTGCAGACTTTGCTAAAATGCCCCTTTTTCTTACATTTGAAGCATGTAGCATCCTTCGCTGGGCATCGTTGTCTGGGGTGCTTAGCCTGGCCGCAGAAGTAGCATTTCGGGCCTCGAGACATTGCCACTGCAGTAGGACTCCTGGGTGAACTTCTGTGTGGGGACTCCGGCGGTGTAGAGCTGGTCTGAGACCTGGATGGGGAAGATGGCTGATTCCAAGATGGCGGCCCGCTCGGCGCGCACGAGGCAGTGAGGGCCGCATGGCCGGAAGAATAAGAGTCAGAGTTTTTCTGGGCCACGTCCAGCGATCGCGCAGTGGCCACTACCTTTTTTAAGTCCAGGACCTCCTTCTCCAGCAGTCTCTGCCGGATATAATTCGATTTGAGGCCCGTGATGAAGGAATCGCGGACCAATTCGTCAGAGTACACGTTGGCCATTACGGCCTTGCAGTTACAGTCCCGGACCAAGTCCTTTAGGCCCTGTAAGAAATCGTCCATTGATTCCTCAGGTTGCTGCCTGCATGTAGCCAGCAGATGTCTGGCGTACACTTCGTTTACTGGCCTCTGGTATTGGGCCTTCAGGATAGTGATGGCCTCCGTGTAAGAGGTGGCGTCCCGGATGAACGAATAAATCCGATGATTAACGCGAGTAGTCAGTAGACTCAGTTTATCTACCTCGCTAGCGGATGAGGCCCTCGCGAAGAGTTCGAAGCATTTGAGCCAGTGTCCAAATTGATTTGATGCTTCAGCAGAATGTGGATCCAAGTCCAGACGCTCTGGTTTTAGGAGTCGATCCATCCTAGTATTCTTTAGTGATTAAAATTGATGTGCCTTCAATAACCACAAAACTAGAAGTTATAGACTTTAACAAGTTGGCTTTTAATCACTAAGATCAGAGCTAACATCTCAACACACTGACTGGCTCACAGGAATGAGTCATACAGATCCTGGGATCTTTAAGTAAGAGAAGTCAGGGGCGGAGCCAAGAGCCAAGACCTGGAACCTTCCAGGTTAGTCAGGGAAGAGGAAGTGAAACTATACACCGTGTGGGGGAGGGTAATATACATGAGTGCAAAACGAATACAGGCAAGACAAACAGATTTCATTACAGATGGGCAAGGTCCTGCCTGATGAATCTCTGTTATAGATGGGCAAGGTCCTGCCTGACGAATCTCTGTTTTACATGGGCAAGGTCCTGCCTGACGAATCTCTGTTATAGATGGGCAAGGTCCTGCCTGGCGAATCTCTGTTTTACATGGGCAAAGTCCTGCCTGACGAATCTCTGTTACAGATGGGCAAGGTCCTGCCTGACAAATCTCTGTTATAGATGGGCAAGGTCCTGCCTGACGAATCTCTGTTATAGATGGGCAAGGTCCTGCCTGACGAATCTCTGTTATAGATGGGCAAGGTCCTGCCTGACGAATCTCTGTTATAGATGGGCAAGGTCCTGCCTGACGAATCTCTGTTATAGATGGGCAAGGTCCTGCCTGGCGAATCTCTGTTTTACATGGGCAAGGTCCTGCCTGACGAATCCCTGTTATAGATGGGCAAGGTCCTGCCTGACGAATCCCTGTTATAGATGGGCAAGTTTCTGCCTGAAGAATCTCTGTTTTACATGGGCAAGGTCCTGCCTGATGAATCCCTGTTATAGATGCGTAAGGTCCTGCCTGACGAATCCCTGTTATAGATGGGCAAGTTTCTGCCTGACGAATCTCTGTTTTACATGGGCAAGGTCCTGCCTGACGAATCCCTGTTATAGATGGGCAAGGTCCTGCCTGACGAATCCCTGTTATAGATGGGCAAGGTCCTGCCTGACGAATCCCTGTTATAGATCGGCAAGTTTCTGCCTGACGAATCCCTGTTATAGATGGGCAAGGACCTGCCAGATGAATCTTTGTTTTCTTTGAGGCAGTGACAACCATATTGACATTAGTAAACCCTACAAGAGACGTCCAAGAGGCATTTGTTAAAGTTCCACACAAAAGGCTGAACTCCAAGCTGTGGGGATTCAGGGTGAATCCTGGGAATGGATAGGAAATTGGCTGATGGGTAGAAAAACAATCATGTTCTTGTTAGTGGAGTCAGGGGAAGTGCTGAGTAGGCTACCCCAGGGCTCAGTGTTGGGACAACTACCGTTTCTAGTTTACATTAATGACGTGGATGCAGAAAGCCAATGTAAATCTGCAGGAGACACCAAAGTAGGCAGGGGAGCAGTGGTGTAGGAGGAGACAGCCCAGAAATGACAGAATGAGTTGGACAAAATATGTAAGTGAGTTGAACAATGGTGGATTAAATTATGCTGCATATAGGAGGGAAAAATGTGTGACACACACATGCTCTATGAATGGTGTTGAAATATCCAAAAGGAACTGAAAAAGACCTAGGAGTCTTAATAGACCCGACCTCAACACGTGCAACCAAAACAGATCAACAAGCAACAAAGCCAATAGGATGTTGAACTACATAGAGCCGAAACTGTAGAGTCTGGAGATCAAACTCTGCAGGGCTCTGGATAGATCTCACTTTGAGTAATGTGTTCAGATCTGGGCACCAAGACACAAAGAAGATATTCAAGTATTCGAGGCAATGCAGAGAATGAATTAAGGATGAGCTAATAGCCTTTCCCAAAGTAAGTACCTTGTGATGCTATGACAATAACCTGGCTGCAGAGACTCATTTGTTGCCTTATAACAAGCACACACTAAATATTTCCAATTCCAATGTCACCTTATAAATTTGAGAATAAAATTTTGTACACGAGAAAAAAAAGCAAGGAAAGGTTATGCAAATAGCTGGGAGCAAAGGAGTCATACCTTGGACCACAGGAAACCTGCCTTCGACCACAGGAATCCTGCCGTGAACCACAGGAATCCTGCCGTGAACCACAGGAAACCTGCCTTCGACCACAGGAAACCTGCAGTGAACCACAGGAAACCTGCCGTGAACCACAAGAAACCTGCCTTCGACCACAGGAATCCTGCCGTGAACCACAGGAATCCTGCCGTGAACCACAGGAATCCTGCCGTGAACCACAGGAAACCTGCCTTCGACCACAGGAAACCTGCCGTGTACCACAGAAATCCTGCCGTGAACCACAGGAAACCTGCCTTCGACCACAGGAAACCTGCAGTGAACCACAGGAATCCTGCCGTGAACCACAGGAAACCTGCCTTCGACCACAGGAAACCTGCAGTGAACCACAGGAAACCTGCCGTGAACCACAGGAAACCTGCCTTCGACCACAGGAAACCTGCCGTGAACCACAGGAAACCTGCCGTGGACCACAGGAAACCTGCAGTGAACCACAGGAAACCTGCAGTGAACCACAGGAAACCTGCCGTGGACCACAGGAAACCTGCCGTGAACCACAGGAAACCTGCCGTGAACCACAGGAAACCTGCCGTGAACCACAGGAAACCTGCCGTGAACCACAGGAAACCTGCCGTGGACCACAGGAAACCTGCCGTGAACCACAGGAAACCTGCCGTGAACCACAGGAAACCTGCCGTGGACCACAGGAAACCTGCAGTGAAGCACAGGAAACCTGCCGTGAACCACAGGAAACCTGCCGCGAACCACAGGAAACCTGCCGCGGACCACAGGAAACCTGCCGCGGACCACAGGAAACCTGCAGTGAACCACAGGAAATCTGCCGTGGACCACAGGAAACCTGCCGTGGACCACAGGAAACCTGCCGTGGACCACAGGAAACCGGCAGTGAACCACAGGAAACCTGCCGTGAACCACAAGAAACCTGCCGTGAACCACAGGAAACCTGCCGTGAACCACAGGAAACCTGCCTTCGACCACAGGAAACCTGCCGTGAACCACAGGAAACCTGCCGTGGACCACAGGAAACCTGCCGTGAACCACAGGAAACCTGCAGTGAACCACAGGAAACCTGCCGTGAACCACAGGAAACCTGCCTTCGACCACAGGAAACCTGCCGTGAACCACAGGAAACCTGCCGTGGACCACAGGAAACCTGCCGTGGACCACAGGAAACCTGCCTTCGACCACAGGAAACCGGCAGTGAACCACAGGAAACCTGCAGTGAACCACAGGAAACCGGCAGTGAACTACAGGAAACCTGCAGTGAACCACAGGAAACCTGCCGTGAACCACAGGAAACCTGCCTTCGACCACAGGAAACCGGCAGTGAACCACAGGAAACCTGCAGTGAACCACAGGAAACCGGCAGTGAACCACAGGAAACCTGCTGTGAACCACACGAAACCTGCCGTGAACCACAGGAAACCTGCCGTGAACCACAAGAAACCTGCCGTGAACCACAGGAAACCTGCCGTGAACCACAGGAAACCTGGCTTCGACCACAAGAAACCTGCCGTGGACCACAGGAAACCTGCCGTGGACCACAGGAAACCTGGCTTCGACCACAAGAAACCTGCCGTGGACCACAGGAAACCTGCCGTGAACCACAGGAAACCTGCCGTGAACCACAGGAAACCTGCCGTGGACCACAGGAAACCTGCCGTGAACCACAGGAAACCTGCCGTGGACCACAGGAAACCTGCCTTCGACCACAGGAAACCTGCCGTGAACCACAGGAAACCTGCCGTGGACCACAGGAAACCTGCCGTGGACCACAGGAAACCTGCCGTGAACCACAAGAAACCTGCCGTGGACCACAGGAAACCTGCCGTGAACCACAGGAAACCTGCCGTGAACCACAGGAAACCTGCCTTCGACCACAGGAAACCTGCCGTGAACCACAGGAAACCTGCCTTCGACCACAGGAAACCTGCCGTGAACCACAGGAAACCTGCCTTCGACCACAGGAAACCTGCCTTCGACCACAGGAAACCTGCCTTCGACCACAGGAAACCTGCCTTCGACCACAGGAAACCTGCCTTCGACCACAGGAAACCTGCCGTGGACCACAGGAAACCTGCCGTGGACCACAGGAAACCTGCCTTCGACCACAGGAAACCTGCCTTCGACCACAGGAAACCTGCCTTCGACCACAGGAAACCTGCCTTCGACCACAGGAAACCTGCCTTCGACCACAGGAAACCTGCCTTCGACCACAGGAAACCTGCCTTCGACCACAGGAAACCTGCCGTGAACCACAGGAAACCTGCTGTGGATTCTAAAGGTATCAGTGATTAATCTTACGGATGGTTTTATAGGGGGGGGGCGGTGTGGGGGGGGAGGGGTTGGTTAATTGTACAGTCAGCTATTGTTAGAATATAATAGTGCAGATATAACAAATGTTCCATGTTTGAATATGAGCTTAGCTTACTGTGCACAGTGCTGGCCGCCACAGAACAGAAAAGATATTGCAACTAATGAGAGGATAGAGAAGCGAGCAACCAGAATTATTGAGGGGATGGAGGAATTGGATTTTGAGAACTAATTACATAAATTGGCCATGTTCTCACTGGGAAAGAGAAGGTTGATGGGCGATGTGATTGCTGTTTTTAGGATTCTAAAGGGACTGGATAATGTAGAACACCACCAACTGTATCACCTTGTCCAGAACAGGAGAGCCAGAGGGCACAGCCTGCGCTTGAAGGGGATAAATTCAGAATTAATCTGTGGAAGCAATGGGCTCCATATTAACACCGCCTCCCCCACCACCGCCGACACTTTCTTGCCCGTTGTGCGGTTTAAATCATTGAGTTTGCAAGAACCGAAACTAACCCACCGCAAACGCGTCTGTTTCTGTTTTATTTGCGGCGGATTTTGGAGTGTGTAAGTAACCCACTCTGGAGAGCTAGGTCTGTGATTATAATATTTAAATGAGGCTCCTATCCTGAGATTCTAGAGTTTCCTAGAGAGCAAATAATAAAAATGACAACAGAGAAGGTCATAGACTTAGGTAGCAGTGGGGAAATTAAAAACCAGAGCGTCAGGAAGGGGCAGAAGGTATGGAGTAAAAGGTAAAGTAATAAAAAGGGCAAAAGCAGGAACTAAGTGTCACAAAACATATTTGAAAGTTCTCTATCTGAATGCACGTAGCATTCGTAACAAAATAGATGAGTTAATGGCACAAATAACTATATATGGGTATGATCTTGTGGCCATTACAGAAACATGGCTGCAGGGTGACAATGCCTGGGAATTAAACATACCAGGTTATTTAATGGTCAGGAAGGACAGGCAGGAAGGAAGGGGAGGTGGGGTGGCTATGTTAATAAAGGAAGGAATCACTGCAATACAGAGAAATGATATTGGGTCAAAGGATCAGGATAATGAAACAGTTTGGGTGGAGATAAGGAATAATAAGGGGAAAAAAACACTAGTGGGCGTAGTCTATAGGCCTCCGAACGGTTGCAACTCTGTTGGACGGAGTATCAATCAGGAAATAGTTGAGGCTTGTAATAAGGGAACATCTATAATTATGGGGGATTTTAACTATCATATTAATTGGACAAATCAAATTGGGCAGGGCTGCCTTGAGGATGAGTTCATTGAATGTATTAGGGATGGGTTTCTTGAGCAGTATGTAACTGAACCGACCAGGGGGCAAGCAACCTTAGATCTGGTCCTGAGTAACGAGACAGGATTAATTAAAAATGTCCTAGTAAAGGATCCCCTTGGAATGAGTGACCATAACATGGTTGAATTCCACATTCAATTAGAGGGTGAGAAGGTTGGATCTCAAACAAGCGTGCTAAGCTTGAATAAAGGAGACTATGAAGGTATGAGAGCGGAATTGAGTAGAGTGGATTGGGAAAATAGATTAAAGGGTAAGACGATACATGATCAGTGGTGTACATTTAAGGAGTTATTTTACAACTTCCAAAAAATATATATTCCACTGAGAAGAAAAGGGTGTAAAAGAAAAGACAGCCATCCGTGGCTAAGTAAAGAAATTAAGGATAGTATTCGACTAAAAACAAGGGCATATAAGGTAGCCAAATCTAGTGGGAGGATAGAGGATTGGGAAAACTTTAAAAGACAGCAAAAAAATAACAAAAAGATTGATTAAGAAAGGGAAGATAGATTATGAAAGTAAATTAGCAAAAAATATAAAAACAGATAGTAAGAGTTTTTATAGTTATATAAAAAGAAAAAGGGTGGCTAAAGTAAATGTTGGTCCCTTAGAGGATGAGACCGGGAAATTAATGGTGGGAAATATGGAGATGGCAAAAACACTGAATGAATATTTTGTATCAGTCTTTACAGTAGAAGACACTAAGAATATCCCAACACTGGACAAACAGTGGGCTATAGGGGGGGGAGGAGCTAAACATGATCAAACTCACTAAGGAAGTGGTACTTGGTATAATAATGGGACTCAAGGCGGATAAATCACCTGGACCTGATGGCTTACATCCTAGGGTCTTGAGGGAAGTGGCGGTAGGGATTGTGGATGCATTGGTAATAATTTTCCAAAACTCCCTGGACTCAGCAAAGGTCCCGGCAGACTGGAAAACTGCTAATGTAACACCCTTATTTAAAAAGGGCAGTAGACAGAAGGCTGGAAACTATAGACCAGTTAGCCTAACATCTGTGGTAGGTAAAATTTTGGAGTCCATTATTAAGGAGACAGTAACAGGACATTTGGATAAACATAATTTAATAGGACAAAGTCAGCATGGTTTTATGAAGGGGAAGTCATGTTTGACAAATTTGCTGGAGTTCTTTGAGGAAGTAACATATAGGGTGGATAAAGGGGAACCAGTGGACGTAGTGTATTTAGACTTCCAAAAGGCATTTGACAAGGTGCCACACAAAAGATTATTGCTTAAGATAAAAAATCACGGGATTGGGTGTCATATTCTGGCATGGATAGAGGATTGGCTATCTAACAGAAGGCAGAGAGTTGGGATAAACGGTTCATTCTCAGACTGGCAATCAGTAACTAGTGGTATTCTGCAGGGGTCAGTGCTGGGTCCCCAACACTTTACAATCTATATTAACGATTTGAAGGCGGGGACCAAGTGTAACATATCAAAGTTTGCAGATGATACTAAGATGGGAGGGAAAGTAGTGAGTGAGGAGGACATAAAAAACCTGCAAGGGGACATAGACAGGCTAAGTAAGTGGGCAGAGATTTGGCAGATGGAATACAATACTGGAAAGTGTGAGGTTATGCACTTTTGCAGGAAAAGTCGTAGAGCAAGTTATTATCTTAATGGCAAGAAACTGGAAAGTACTGAAGTACAAAGGGATCTGGGGGTCCTGGTGCATGAAACTCAAAAGATTAGTATGCAGGTGCAGCAAGTGATTAAGAAGGCCAATGGAATGTTGGCTTTCATTGCTAGGGGGATAGAATATAAAAATAGGGAGGTATTGCTTCAGTTGTACAAGGTATTGGTGAGACCGCACCTGGAATACTGCATACAGTTTTGGTGTCCATACTTAAGAAAAGACATACTTGCTCTCGAGTCAGTACAAAGAAGGTTCACTCGGTTAATCCCGGGGATGAGGGGATGGACATATGAGGAGAGGTTGAGTAGATTGGGACTCTACTCATTGGAGTTCAGAAGAATGAGAGGCGATCTTATTGAAACATATAAGATTGTGAAGGGGTTGGATTGGGTGGATGCGGGAGGATGTTCCCGATGATGGGTGAAACTAGAACTAGGGGGCATAGTCTTAGAATAAGGGGCTGCTCTTTCAAAACTGAGATGAGGAGGAACTACTTCACTCAGAGGGTGGTAGGTCCATGGAATATGCTGCCCCAAAAAGCTGTAGCAGCTACATCATTACATAAATTTAAAACAGAAATAGACAGTTTCCTAGAAGTGAAGGGAATTAAGGGTAATGGGGAGCGGGCAGGAATTTGGACATGAGTCTAGGTTCGGAATGGTCATGGCCCTGTGGGTAGCGGAGCGGGCCCAGGGGCTGTGTAGCCTGATCCTGCTACTATTTCGTGTGTCTAATTCTGTTAGATTCAGGAGATGGAGCACTATGGAGAAGGACGATGTAGACATAGAAATAGGGCGGGGGGACTGTGATATGCTCGAACATATTAACATCGAGAGGGAGGAGGTATTGGCGGTTTTAGCTGGCCTAAAAATGGATAAATCCCCAGGCCCGGATGAAATGTATCCCAGGCTGCTGTGTGAGGCAAAGGAAGAGATTGCGGGGGCTCTAACACATATATTCAGGACCTCTCTGGCCACAGGGGATGTGCCAGAGGACTGGAGAACCGCTAATGTAGTACCATTATTCAAGAAGGGAAGTAGGGAAAAACCGGGGACCTACAGGCCAGTGAGCCTAACATCAGTGGTAGGAAAATTATTGGAAAAAATTCTGAGGGACAAAATTTGTCTCCACTTGGAGAGGCAAGGATTAATCAGGAATAGTCAACATGGCTTTGTCAAGGGAAGATCATGTCTGACTAATTTGATTGAATTTTTTGAGGGGGTGACTAGGTGTGTGGATGAGGGTAACGCAGTGGATGTGGTATTCATGGATTTCAGTAAGGCCTTCGATAAAGTCCCGCACAGGAGACTGGTCAAGAAGGTAAGAGCTCATGGAATCCAGGGTGCCTTGGCACTTTGGATACAAAACTGGCTTAGTGGCAGAAGGCAGAGGGTGATGGTCGAAGGTTGTTTTTGTGACTGGAAGCCTGTGGCCAGTGGGGTACCACAGGGATCGGTGCTGGGTCCCTTGCTGTTTGTGGTCTACATTAATGACTTGGATATGAATGTAAAATGTATGATCAGTAAGTTCGCGGATGATACAAAAATTGGTAGGGTGGTAAATAGCGAGGAGGGTAGCCTCAGTCTGCAGGACGATATAGATGGGTTGGTCAGATGGGCGGAACAGTGGCAAATGGAATTTAACCCAGAAAAGAGCGAGGTGATGCACTTTGGGTGGACTAACAAGGCAAGGGAATACACAATGAATGGTCAGACCCTAGGCAAGACGGAGGATCAGAGGGATCTGGGTGTGCAAGTACACAGATCCCTGAAGGCGGCGGAACAGGTGGATAAGGTGGTAAAAAAGGCATATGGGATACTTGCCTTCATTAGCCGAGGCATTGAATATAAGAGCAAGGAGGTTATGATGGAGCTGTATAAAACACTGGTTAGGCCACAGCTGGAATACTGTGTGCAGTTCTGGTCGCCACACTACAGGAAGGATGTGATCGCGTTGGAGAGGGTGCAGAGGAGGTTCACCAGGATGTTACCAGGGCTGGAGCGCTTCAGCTATGAAGAGAGACTGGGCAGATTGGGTTTGTTTTCCTTGGAGCAGAGGAGGCTGAGGGGGGACATGATTGAGGTGTACAAAATTATGAGGGGCATAGATAGGATGGATGCTGAGGAGCTTTTTCCCTTAGTAGCGGGGTCAATAACTAGGGGGCATAGATTCAAGGTAAAGGGCGGGAGGTTTAGAGGGGATTTGAGAAAGAACTTTTTCACCCAGAGGGTGGTTGGAGTCTGGAACTCACTGCCTGAAAGGGTTGTGGAGGCAGGAACCCTCACAACATTTAAGAAGCATTTGGATGAGCACTTGAAATGCCATAGCATACAAGGCTACGGACCAAATGCTGGAATATGGGATTAGATTAGACAGGGCTTGATGGCCGGCGTGGACACGATGGGCCGAAGGGCCTCTATCCGTGCTGTATAACTCTATGACTCTATGGTTCTGTGATAGTAGATTGGCAGTTAGGATCAGATCAGCCATGATCTTATTGAATGGAGGAGCAGGCTCGAGGGGCCGATTGGCCTACTCCTGCTCCTATTTCTTATGTTCTTATTTTGGCAGTGATTTAAAATTAATGCCTCTTGCATGGGTTTCCCAGTGTACGGGAAACACATCAGTAAAAATTAGGCGAGTTTGAGGTGGCACTTCATGGGGCTAGTTAAAGGTCAGGAGACCCGAGGTTAATAAAGGCTCAGTGCTCACAGCTGCTTTCTCAGTTCTCTCAGAAACGGTTAGGTGAGGGTATTTGTTGTGAGACATAGTTGTACAGTTTGGAGCTGAGGGTACATGTTGTGAGACATAGTTGTACAGTTTGGAGGTGAGGGTACTTGTTGAGACATAGTTGTACAGTTTGGAGGTGATCACACACCAAACACCAGGATGGGTGGCATCAAGGCTTTTTTAGGATGGACTTCTGACAAGGAAGACAATCGGCATCAGCAGCAGCGAGGGCATGCTGTGGAGGGAGCAGCAGGTGGGCAACGGTGAGGTGGGCAACGGTTAGGTGGGCAATGGTGAGGGGGCAATGGTGAGGGGGCAAAGGTGAGGGGGCAATGGTGAGGGGGCAATGGCGAGGGGAGCAACAGCGAAGGGAGCAACAGCGAGGGGAGCAACAGTGAGGTGGTCAACGGTGGAGGGGCAATGGTGAGGGGGCAACAATGAGGAGAGCAACAGCGAGGGGGCAACAGCAAGGGGAGCAACGACGAGAGGGGCAACAGCGAGAGGGCAACAGTGAGAGGGCAATAGCGAGGGGGCAACAGCAAGGGGGCAACAGCGAGAGGGGTAACAGCAAGAGGGACAACAGCGAGGGGGCAACAGCGAGGAGGCAACAGCGAGGAGGCAACAGCGAGAGGGCAATAGCGAGGGGGCAACAGTGAGGGGGCAAATGCAAGAGGGGTAACAGCGAGGGGTGCAGCAGTGAGAGGGGCAACAGCGAGAGGGCAACAGCGAGAGGGCAACAGCGAGAGGGCAACAGCGAGAGGGCAACAGCGAGAGGGCAACAGCAAGAGGGACAACAGCGAGGGGGCAACAGCGAGAGGGCAATAGCGAGGGGGCAACAGTGAGGGGGCAAACGTGAGAGGGGTAACAGCGAGGGGGCAACAGCAAGAGGGGCAACAGCGAGGGGGCAACAGCAAGAGGGGCAACAGCGAGGGGGCAACAGCGAGAGGGGCAACAGTGGGGGGGCAACAGTGAGGGGAGCAACGGCAAGATGGCAACAATGAGGGGGCAACAGCGAGGAGAGCAACGGCGAGGGCAAGAGCGAGGCGGCAGGAGTGAGAGGGGCAACAGCGAGGGGACAATGTTGGGGGGGCAACAGTGAGGGGAGCAACAGCGAGGGGGCAACAGCGAGAGGCCAACAGTGAGGGGGCAATAGCAAGGGGGCAACAGGGAGGGGGTAACAGTGAGGGGGCAACAGCGAGGGGAGCAACAGCGAGGGGAGCAACAGCGAGAGGGCAACAGCGAGGGGCACAACAGTGGGTGGGTAATGGCGAGGGGCAATGGCGAGGGGGCAACAGCAAGAGGGGCAACAGCGAGAGGGGCAACAACGAGGGGAGAACAGCGAGGGGAGCAACAGCGAGGGCAAGACTGAGTGGGCAAGAGTGAGAGGGGCAACTGTGAGTGGGCAACAGCAAGGGAGTCAACGGCGAGGGGAGCAACAATGAGGGGGAAATGGCGAGGGGGCGAACAGCGAGGGGCGAACAGCGAGGGGAGAACAGCGAGGGGAGAACAGCGAGGGGAGAACAGCGAGGGGAGAACAGCGAGGGGAGAACAGCGAGGGGAGAACAGCGAGGGGAGAACAGCGAGGGGAGAACAGCGAGGGGAGAACAGCGAGGGGAGAACAGCGAGGGGAGAACAGCGAGGGGAGAACAGCGAGGGGAGAACAGCGAGGGGAGAACAGCGAGGGGAGAACAGCGAGGGGAGAACAGCGAGGGGAGAACAGCGAGGGGAGAACAGCGAGGGGAGAACAGCGAGGGGAGAACAGCGAGGGGAGAACAGCGAGGGGAGAACAGCGAGGGGAGAACAGCGAGGGGAGAACAGCGAGGGGAGAACAGCAAGGGGAGAACAGCAAGGGGAGAACAGCAAGGGGAGAACAGCAAGGGGAGAACAGTGAGGGGAGCAATGGCAAGGGGAGCAACGGTGAGGGGCCAATGGTGAGGGGAGCAACAGTGAGAGGGACAACAGCAAGGGAGTCAACAGTGGGTCAGCAATGATGAGGGGGCAGCGGGGAGGGGCAACAGGGAGAGGTTCAACAGTGAGCGAGAACAATGCTGGGGCAACTGCGAGGCGAGCAACAGTGAGGGGACAACATCCAGGGGCAAAGGCGAGGGGGCAATGATGAGGGGGGCAATGGTGAGAGGAGTAACAACAAGGAGAGCAATGGCGAGGGCAGCAATGGTGAGGGGGCAACAGCGAGGGGAGCAACAGTGGGGGAGCAGCAGTGGGGGGCAATGGCGAGGAGAGCAACAGCGAGGGGAGCAACAGTGGGGAAGCTACAGCGAGGGGAGCAACGGTGGGGAAGCTACAGCGAGGGGAGCAATGGTGAGGGTGCAACAGTGGGGAGCAATGGCAAGGGAGCAACAGCAAGGAGAGCAACAGTGAGGGGGAACAACGAGTGGGCCAACGGCGAGTGGGGCAAGGGCGAATGGACAACGACAAGGGGAGCAATGACAAGGGAAACAACAGCGAGAGGAGCAATAGTGAGGAGGCAACAAGGGTGGCAACAGAGGGGTCGAGTTCGCAGGAGGCACTGCCCATCTAACAGAGTGTACAGCCAGAGGCTCAGCTTCCTTGACCTCTCAGAAGAGCAGTGCTTCCGGAGGTTCAGATTGTCACGTCAGTTGGTCGCAGACATCTGCAGCCTCCTAGAAGGCCTGCACCCTGCTGGCCACGCATTACCACCATCCTCAACTTTTTTGCCTCTGGTTCCTTCCAGGGCGCTACCGGAGACATAGCGAGAGTTTTCCAGTCAGCTGCACATAAATGCTTAATGTAGGTAACGGATGGATTGTTTGCCAGGGCTGGGAGTTATGTAAACTTCCCGTGATAATAGCCAGAATGAGAGGGCACTCGGATTCCCACTCTGGCTGGATTCTCACTGTCATCGATTGCACACACGTGGCAATCCGAGCATCTCCAGATTAACCAGGCGTATTCGTCAACCGCACGTGATTTCATTCCATCAGTGATGTGCAACCACAAGAAAAGGTTCATGCAGGTCTGAGAGAGATTCCCTGGGAGTTGCCATGATACTTTCATACTGCGACAGTCCAGCATCTCCGACCTATTCATACCTGGAAGTACCCTTAAGGGATGGCTATTCGGTGACAAGGATACTTACTTTAAACCTGGCTGATGACACCTCTGAGGAACCCTACCAATGAACCTAAAGAATGCTACAACCACAGCCACATGACAACCAGATCTGTCATCGATAAAGCCATTGGCATGCTCAAGATGTGCTTCAGGTGCCTGGACAGATCTGGAGGTGCCCTTCAGTACTTGCCAGTGAGGGTCTTGAGGATAAACGTGATATGCTGCGTTCTGCACAACATAGCACTGCAGCGAGGACTAGAGGTGGAGCAGGAACAAGTCGCTCAGCACTCTTCATTTGATGATGATTTCAATGGAGAGGAGGAGAAAGAGGAGGAAGATGAAGATAGGGCACCCAACACCAGATCAACTGCTCACACTGCCCTTTAGGATGCCCGGGATGCCATGATAGCTTGAATTTTCAGTTAGTCACTCACACTGGACCAAAGTAGTTATCACCTCTCCCGCCATACACCCCCCACCCCGCCAGCGTGCTGCCACCTCCACTTACAGAGAGGAGCCAGGAGGCTAATTCCTAGTGTCAGGGGGCCTGAGGAAAGAGCTCAGAAACTTGAGCTTTTCATCCGGGAGAGGAGGTGTGTGAGAGGTGAGCTTAGAGAGGTTTATCAGATAGTTCAGGGAATGGAGAAGGTAAATCTGGAATATCACTTTAAACTAAACTGCGAGGATGAAACAAGGGGGACACAGGTGCAAACTAGTAAAAGGTAAATCTAGGAATGATACCAGGAAATTCTTCTTCACGCAATGAATGATCAACACATGGAATAAACTTCAATAGAGTGGAGGAGGTGAAAATCCCTGGAATCATTTAATAAAAGCAATTGGGTGCTACAATGGGGTGGGGGGGGATTCAGAATCTGTCTGGATGAATGGATTAAGGATGAGCTAATGGCCTTTCCCAAAGTAAGTATCTTTTGATCATGTGATGTTATGACAATACAGTAACCTGGCTGCGAGGGCTGATTGGTTGCCTTCGAACAGACACACACTAAATATTCCCAATTCCAATATCATTGTATAAATATGAGAATAAAACTTTGTACAGGAAAGAAAGGGTATGAAGATACCTTGGACAACAGCAAACCATACTTGGACAACAGGAAATCTTCCTTGGACAACAGGAAATCTTCCTTGGACAACAGGAAACCTGCCTTGGATCCTAAAGGTAACCGAGATTAACCTTTCACACGGTTTTATGGGGAGCGGGGTGGTGGGGGGAGATTAGTTGTACAGTCAGATGTTGTTAGAATATTATACTGTGACTACCAGATGTAGCAAAGGTTCAAAGTTTGAATACGCGCTTAGATTACCGTGTACAGTTCTGCTCATCACTGTATCAAAACGATATAGCAGCTAATGAAAGGATAGAGAAAAGAGCAAGCAGAATGATTGAGGAGATGGAGGGATTGGATTATGGGAACTAATTACATAAATTGGGCATGTTCTCATTGGAAAAGAGGTGGTTGAGAGATGATAGGATTAAAGGGACTGGATAATGTAAACCATGACAAGCTGGTTCACCTTGCCCAGAACAGTACAACCAGAGAACACCACCTCCACTCTAAAATTCTAAAATAATCTGCATAAACGATGGCCCCAATATTTACAGGGAGGCAGGGAGGGAGCAGGACTACTTTCAGCGACCAGGAAACCCGGAACTGCGGGGAACGCGGAAGCCCTGCTGAATTTAAGGGCTGGACTTCATTTGAATTTTTTTACTCTGTTTCCCACCCAACAGCCAGCCAGGTTGAGAGGCTGGCTGGCTATTGGACAGGAAGGTCTACAATGGAAGGCCCCAGCTGGGGGCTGGAGAACAGGGAGGGAGGGGGAGATTGGGGTGGGCCTGGTGGGGGGGGGGGGTGGCGGTGCGTGAAAGGATAGATCACGAGCAGGGGGGTGGGGAGATTGCTGGTCGGAATCGGATCGCGGGGGGAATTGGATTTTGTGGAGGGGGTTTGGCCAATCATGCGAGGGAGGCAGATCATGGAAGGTTAACTTGGAGGGGGTCTGGGGTGTGGAGAAGCACCCGTGTTCCTCCTGGCCCACAAACAGCGCTGGAGAAGTACTTACCTGCTGGGTCTGACAGTTCTCACCTCTTTTCAGCTGCTGGTTTTCCCAAGCTCCAGGAATCCCGGCCTGCAGCCACTAAATCCATGTGGCTGCTAAAATCTGAGGCATGCAGCCTCATTTAACTATTATAATTACTGGCCCACCTCCAGAGAACAGGTTACTTTCTCGACCTCCAACCCGCCCCAGTTAAACTGGAAGTGGGCGTGATCGTGGCAGATTGAGGTTGGGTTTTACTACTTTTAAGAATTTAATCCCTGCCCATAACGGGGCTTTAAAATTTCCCCCAATATTTCAGTGAGCAAGTTATGTCGTTGTTTGGTGCGACGACCAGGATGGTAGAGGGGGAACTAGATGGGCCTTGGTCTTTCTTGGTCCAGCAACCCCTATGTTCCAAGTGAAGCTGCATCCTATCAGCCCAAGAGTTCAGACCTCATTAGACCACCCCATAATTACAAACACTGTTGTCTTGGCCCTAACTCGTTATATATGAGGAGCCAACTAGGGAACAGGCTATTTTAGATCTAGTCTTGTGTAATGAGAGAGGGTTACTTAATAATCTTATAGTGCCACATAATAGGCTTGCCAGCAAAGTTGAAGCCCATGGAATAAAAGGGACAGTAGCAGCATGGATACAAAATTGGCTAAGTGACAGGAAACAGAGAGTAGTGATGAGCGATTATTTTTCGGACTGGAGGATGGTATGCAGTGGTGTTCCCTAAGGGTCGGTACTAGGACCACTGCTTTTCTTGATATATATTAATGACATGTACTTAGGTGCACAGAGCACAATTTCAAAATTTGTGGATGACACAAAACTTGGAAGTATAGTGAACAGTGAGAAGGATAGGGATAGACTTCAAGAGGACATAGACAGGCTGGTGGAATGGGCGGAGAAGTGGCAGATGAAGTTTAACGCAGAAAAGTGCGAAGTGATACATTTTGGTAGGAAGAACGAGGAGAGGCAATATAAACTAATGGATACAATTCTAAAGTAGGTGCAGGAACAGAGACACCTGGAGGTACATGGGCACAAATCATTGAAGGTTTGAGAAAGCAGTTAAAAAAGCATATGGGATCCTGGGCTTTATAAATGGAGGCATAGCAAGGAAGTTATGATGAATCTTTATAAAACACTGGTTCAGCCACAACTGGAGTATTGTGTCCAATTCTGGGTACCGCACTTTAGGAAGGATGTGAAGGATTTAGGGAGGGTGCAGAAAAGATTTACAAGAATGGTTCCAGGGATGAGGGACTACAGTTACATGGATAGACTGGAGAGGCTGGGGTTGTTCTCCTTAGAGCAGAGAGGATTGAGAGGAGTTTTGATAGCGGAGTTCAAAATCATGAGGGGTCTAGTCAAAGTAGAGAGGGAGAAGCTGTTCCCATTGGCGGAAGGGTCGAGAACCAGAGTACACAGATTTAAGGTGATTGGCAGAAGATCCAAAGGCGATATGAGGAAAAATTTGTTTACGCAGTGAGGAGTTATGATCTAGAATGCACTGCTTGAAAGAGTGGTAGAGGCAGACTCAATCATGGCATTCAAAAGAGAATTGGATAAGTACCTGAAGGAAAAAAAACTTGCAGGGCTACGGAGAAAGGGCGGGGGAGTGGGACTAACTGAAGTGCACGGGCTCGACGGGCTGAATAGCCGCCTACTGTGCTATAACGATTCTATGAATCTGTGGGGGTGATTTTGCCAATGGGGTGCTTTTGGAGGCGGGACTCCCACTTTTTGGGTAATAGTCCCGCCTCCATCGACTTCTGGCCAAGCCATGCTATTTTCCCTTGTTAAGCCCGCCCAGCGAGCTTAGCAGGCCAATTAAGGGAAAGCCGGTTGCAGAGAACGTCAACGTATGACATTTCATCTGTCAAAATTTTTTAACACATCAACTGTCATAGAAACATAGAAACATAGAAGATAGGAGCAGGAGTAGGCCATCCGGCCCCTCGAGCCTGCTCCGCCATTCAATGAGATCATGACTGATCATCCAAATTCAGTACCCTGTCCCTGCTTTCTCCCCATATCTCTTGATCCCTTTAGCCTTAAGAAATATATCTAACTCCTTCTTGAATATATTTAATGAATTTGCCTCCACTGCCTTTTGTGGTGGAGAATTCCACAGGTTCACCACTCTCTGGGTGAAGAAATTCCTTCTCATCTCTGTCCTAAATGGCTTACCCCTTATCTATAGACTGTGACTCCTGGTTCTGGACTCCCCCGCCATCGGGAACATCCTTCCTGCATCTAGTCTGTCTAGTCCTGTTAGAATTTTATAAGTTTCAATGAGATCCCCTCTCATTCTTCTGAACTCCAGCGAATATAAGCCCAAAATAACAACAGAAAATGCTGGAAATACTCAGCAGGCCAGGCAGCATCCGTGGAGAGAGAAACAGAGTTAACGTTTCGGGTCTGGGACCCTTCATCAGAACTGGAAAAAGCTGGAGATGTAACAGATATTAAGCAGGTGCAGAGACGGTGGGGGGGGGGGGGTGGTTAGGAGGGGAGGATATAGAAAGAATATCCTGTACTTTTGTAAGAGGCAGGAAAGATAAAATGTTGCAAATGGGAATGGCAAAAATCATACTGCATGAAAAAAGGGGGCAGGGATAATTATCTGAAATTGTTGAACTCAATGTTGAGTCTGGCAGGCTGCAAAGTGCCCAATCGAAAGATGAGGTGCTGTTCCTCGAGTTTACGTTGTGCTTCATTGGAACAATGTAATAGGCCGAGGACAGAGAGATCAGAGTGGGAGTGAAGCGGTGAATTAAAGTGACAGGCGACCGGAAGCTCAGGGTCACCCGTACGGACTGAACGGAGGTGTTCCGCAAAGCGGTCGCCCAACCTGCGTTTGGTCTCCCCAATGTAGAGGAGACCATATCGTGAGCAGCGAATACAGTATATTAAATTGCAAGAAGTACAAGTAAATCGCTGTTTCACCTGGAAGGGGTGTTTGGGGCCCTGGACAGTGGGAAGGGAGGAGGTAAAAGGGCATGTGTTGCATCTCCTGCGCTTGCACGGGAAGGTGCCAGGTGAAGGAGCAGGGCTGTTGGGAGTGATTGAGGAGTGGACCAGGGTGTCGCGGAGGGAACGGTCCCTTCGGAATGCTGAAAGGGGAGGTGAGGGGAAGATGTGTTTGGTGGTGGGATCACGTTGGAGGTAGCGGAAATGGCGGAGGATGATCCGTTGAATGTGGAGGCTGGTGGGGTGAAAGGTGAGGACAAGGGGAACCCTATCGTTGTTCTGGGAGGGAGGGGCAGGGGTGAGAGCAGAAGTGCGGGAAATAGAATGGACACGGTCAAGGGCCGTGTCAACCACGGTAGAGGGGAATCCTCGGTTGAGGAAAAAGGAAGACATGTCAGAAGCACTAGTATGGAAGGTGGCATCATCAGAACAGATGCGGCGGAGACGGAGAAACTGGGAGAAAGGAATAGAGCCCTTACAGGAAGCGGGGTGGGAGGAAGTGTAGTCCAGGTAGCTGTGGGAGTCGGTGGGCTTGTAATGGATGTTTGTTGAAAGCCGATCGCCAGAAATGGAGACGGAGAAGTCAAGGAAGGGAAGAGAAGAGTCGGAGATGGACCATGTGAAGGTGAGGGCAGGGTGGAAATTGGAAGTAAAGTGAATGACCTTATCCAGTTCAGGGCGAGAGCAGGAAACGGCACCAATACAGTCATCGATGTACTGGAAAAAGAGGTGAGGGAGGGGACCCGAGTAGGACTGGAACAAAGAATGTTCCACATGTCCCATGAACAGGCAGGCATAGCTAGGGCCCATGCGGGTTCCCATAGCAACACCTTTAATTTGGAGGAAGTGAGTGGAGTCAAAGGAGAAGTTGTTCAATGTGAGAACAAGTTCAGCCAGGCGGAGGAGGGTGGTGGTGGATGGGGACTGGTTGGGCCTCTGTTCAAGGAAGAAACAGAGCGCCCGAAGGCCGTCCTGGTGGGGGATGGAGGTGTATGTTTGTTGAAAGTCGATCGCCAGAAATGGAGACGGAGAAGTCAAGGAAGGGAGAATATAAGCCCAATCTCTCCTCATACGTCATTCCTGCCATCCCAGGTATCAGTCTGGTGAATCTTCGCTGCACTCCCTCCATGGCAAGAACATCCTTCTTCAGATAAGGCGACCAAAACTGCACACAATACTCAAGGTGTGGTCTCACCAAGGCCCTGTACAACTGCAGGAAGACATCCTTGCTCCTGTACTCAAATCCTCTCGCTATGAAGGCCAACATACCATCTGCACCTGCTTAATATCTGTTACATTTCCAGCTTTTTCCAGTTCTGATGAAGGGTCCCAGACCTGAAACATTAACCCTGTTTCTCTCTCCACGGATGCTGCCTGGCCTGCTGAGTATTTCCAGCATTTTCTGTTGTTATACCATTTGCCTTCTTAACCGCCTGCTGCACCTGCATGTTTACTTTCAGCGACTGGTGCAGAAGGACACCCAGGTCTCGTTGCACTTCCCCTTCTCCCAATCTATTGCCGTTCAGATAATTATCTGCCTTCCTGTTTTTGCCACCAAAGTGGATAACCTCGCATTTATCCACATTATACTGCATCTGGCATGCATCTGCCCAAACACCCAACTTGTCCAAATCATACTGGAGTTTCTCGGCATCCTCCTCACAGCACACACGCCCACCCAGCTTTGTGTCGTCTGCAAACTTGGAGATATTACATCTAGTTCCCTCGTCTAGATCATTAATATATACTGTGAATAGCTGGAGTCCTAGCACTGATCCCTGCGGTACCCCACCAGTCACTGCCTGCCACTCGGAAAAAGACCCGTTTATTCCAACTCTTTGCTTCCTGTCTGCCAACCAGTTTTCTATCCAAGTCAGTACCTTACCCTCAATCCCATGTGCTTTAACTTTGCACGCTAGTCTCTTATGCGGCACCTTATCGAAAGCCTTCTGAAAGTCCAAATACACCACATCCACTGGTTCTCCCTTATCTATTCTACCAGTTACAGCCTCAAAAAATTCCAGTAGATTAGTCAAGCACGATTTACCTTTTGTAAATCCATGTTGACTTTGTCTGATCCTGTCACTGTTTGCCAAGTGCTCTGCTATTACATCTTTTATAATGGACTCTAGCATTTTCCCCACTATCGATGTCAGGCTTACCGGTCTATAATTCCCCGTTTTCTCTCTACCACCTTTTTTGAATAGTGGTGCTACATTAGCTACCCTCCAATCCATGGGAACTGTTCCAGAGTCTATAGAATTTTGGAAGATGACCAGCAATGCATCTACTATTTCTAGGGCCACTCCTTAAGTACCCTAGGATGTAGACTATCAGGCCCTGGGGATTTATCGGCCTTCAATCCCATCAATTTCCCCAACACCATTTCCCTACAAATACTGATTTCATTCAGTTCCTCCCTCTCATTAGACCCTATGTTCCCCGACATCTCTGGGAGGTTATTTGTGTCCTCCTTTGTGAAGACAGAACCAAAATATGTATTTAATTGGTCTGCCATTTCTTTGTTCTCCATTATAAATTCCCCTGATTCTGACGGCAAGGGACCTTCGCTTGACTTCACCAATCTTTTTCTCTTCACATATCTATAGAAGCTTTTACAGTCAGTTTTTATGTTCCCTGCAAGCTTACTCTCATACTCTATTTTCCCTCTCTTAATTAAATTCAGGACCCTAGTCTCTGAGTCAAATACTTCACTCTCCATCTTAATGAAGAATTCTATCATATTATGATCGCTCCACCCCAAAGGGCCTCGCACAACAAGATTGCTAATTAATCCTTTCTCATTACATAAAACCCAGTCTAAGATGGCCTGATCTCTAGTTGGTTCCTCGACATATTGGTCCAGGAAACCATCCCGTATACACTCCAGGAATTCTTCCTCCACAGTATTGTTACTAAATTGGTTAGTCCAATCTATATGTAGATTAAAGTCACCCATGATAACTGCTGTGTCCTTATTGCACGCGTCTCTAATTTCCCATTTAATGCCATCCCCAACCTCAGCATTACTGTTTGGGGGTCTGTATACAACTCCCACTAATGTTTTCTACCCCTTGGTATTTCTCAGCTCTACCCATACAGATTCCACATCATCAGAGCTAATATCCTTCCTTATTATTGGGTTAATCTCCTCTTTAACCAGCAATGCTACTCCACCTCCTTTTCCTTTTTGCCTGTCTTTCCTGAATATTGAATATCCGTGGATGTTGAATTCCCAGCCTTGGTCACCCTGGAGCCATGTCTCCGTAATCCCAATTATATCATATCCGTTTACATCTATTTGCGCAGCTAATTCATCCACCTTATTATGAATGCTCCTCGCATTAAGACACAAAGCCTTCAGGCTTGTATTTTTAACATTCTTAGACCTTTTAGAATTATTATTTACTGTGGCCATGTTTGATTTAAACCCTTGATTTCTCTGACTGCCACTTTTGCTTTTCTCCTTCCTGTCTTTTGCTTCTATCCTTGCTTCCCTTTCCTCTGTCTCCCTGCACAGGTTCCCAACCCCCTGCCATTTTAGTTTAAATACTCCCCAACAGCACGAGCAAACACTCCCCCTAGGACATCGGTCCCGGTCCTGCCCAGGTGCAAACCATCCAGTTTGTACTGGTCCCATCTCCCCCAGAACTGGTTCCAATGTCCCAGGAATTTGAATCCCTCCCCCTTGCACCGTTCCTCTAGCCACATATTCAGCTGAAATATCCTTCTATTTCTATTCTGACTAGCATGTGGCACTGGTAGCAATCCTGAGATTACTACCTTTGAGGTCCTATTTTTTAATTTACCTCCTAACTCCCTATATTCAGCTTTTAGGACCTCATCCCGGTTTTTACCTATATCGTTGGTACCTATATGCACCACACAAATGGCTGTTCTCCCTCCCCCTCCAGAATGCCCTGTGGTTGCTCCGAGACATCCTTGACCCTTGCACCAGGGAGGCAACATACCATCCTGGAGTCTCATTTGCGGCCGCAGAAACGCCTATCAATAGAATCCCCGATCACTATAGCTCTCCCGCTCTTTTTCCTCCCGTCCTGTGCAGCAGAACCACCCATGGTGCCAGGAAGTTGGCTGCTGTTGCCTTCCCCCGATAAGCCATCTCCCTCAACAATATCCAAATTGGTATATCTGTTTGAGAGGGGGATGGCCACAGGGGACCCCTGCACTACCTACCTGTGCCTACTACTCTGCCTGGTGGTCACCTATTCCCTTCCTGCCTGTGCAGCCTTTACCTGTGGTGTGACCAACTCCCTAAATGTGCTATCCACGATGTCCTCAGCATCGCGAATGCTCCAGTATGTATCCATTCGCAGCTCCAGCACCGCAATACGGTCTGTCAGTAGCTGCAGCTGGATACACTTTCCATACACATGGTCGTCAGGGACACAGGAAGTGTCCCTGATTCCCCACATAGCGCAGGAGGAGCATGCCATGGGGCCGAGCTGTCCTGCCATGACTTACCCTTTAATTAATTTAAATTAATTTAAATCAAATCAATACCACTAATTACACTACAATTAAATTATATACTCAAGGGCCCTTGGTTACTAGCACTCCCCGATACACAACAGAGAACTTAGAAACTATAACCACAAAAATTAAGACCTTCTAAATTTTATAAACTATTAATCTTAACTGTCAAACTATAGAGTAGTATAAATAATCACCTGGCCATACTCACCCAATCAGCTGCTTCCTGTTGCCTGCGTCACTTGGAGGTGAAGCTGTCAAGCAGTGACATTTTCTGTAGTTTGATGAGGTCTTGAATTCAAGACCTCATCAAATCTCTTTCTTTCGCAGAAATGAGATGGCTGTTGCATTGGAGAATGCAACGGCCATCTGTCATCTCTACCACATACCCACCAACTGAAGCCTGCAGGAAGGAACAAAGGTAAGTACACTTTTTCTAACACTTTGCACTTACCTCAGATACTCACCTCTCCACTTCTACACCCATCACTCACCTTCACAGTGCACTTTTGCAGCCCTCCGACCCCCGCAGATCCACTACTCGCCTTGGTGTCCCTGGCAGGGTTCGGAGCCTTCGGGAAGCCCGCACTTGTGTGGGCAAAATGGTGATAAGCCTATTTTCTGCCTGTTAACTACCTGTTAACAGGCACATAAGTGGCACGAATTTCCTTCCCACCTCCAAGGAGATGGGACCCGGCGCGGGACGGCTACCCGCCTCTTGGCAAGATGGCATGGAGGTTGGTTGGAGGCTGGTTGGGCATCCGCCCCCAAATTCTGCCATTTTCCCGGCAGTCACGCCTCCATACCTGCCTTCCCAGGGCTGGCTGTCAGGGTCCCAGCTACACGTTCCTCTGCTGGCCGCCAGAGGGCGGTTTAGGAGGCCTCAGTACACTGCTGCCATGTCTCTGTACCTCTCTCCTCACCTGTGTCTCATTAGAGTAATTGTCTCATCAGAGTAATCAGGCCTGTTATTTAAGCCGACTATTTCCAGCCCCAGTCACTCAGTCTTGAGTTCTCATGCCTGCAAGTCACAGGTTAGTTTCTAGTCCTTGCCCTGCGTTTTGTATACTCGCTTTTGTTTCTTTGAATTGTTACTTTGATCTTTTGTTTGAAGAATTCTCTGTACGTCCTGTATTTGAAGAGCCTTCTAGTAAAGCATCTTTTGAGTTTTACTCCATCTCAAGTCTCTGGCTGTCTGTCTGCATTTGGGTCCACTACCACACCCGTAACACTGGCAAGATCACGCCCTGTGATTCTAAAGGATCAGCGGGGGAAGAGTTATCATGATAGAATTTCATATTAAGTTTGGAGTGATGTGGTTAAGTCTGAAACTAGGTTCTTAATCATAGAATTTTACGGCACAGAAGGAGGCCATTCATGTCCATGCCGGCTGAAAAAGAGCACTCCAGCCTAATCCCACTTTCCAGCACTTGCTCCATAGCCTTGCAGGTTACAGCACTTCAAGTGTATATCCAAGTACTTTTTAAATGTGATGAGGGTCTCTGCCTCTACCACCCTTTCAGGCAGTGAGTTCCAGACCCCCAAAACCCTCTGGGTGAAAAATGCTCTCTTCAACTCCCCTCTAATGCTTCTACCAACTACTTTAAATCTATGCCCCCCTGGTTATTGACCTCTCTGCTAAGGGAAATAGGTCCTTCCTATCCACCTTATCTAGGCCGCTCATAATTTTATACACATCAATTAAGTCTCCCCTCAGCCTCCTCTGTTACAAAGAAAACAACACCAGCCTATCCAAATTTCCTCATAGCTAAAATTCCCCAGCCCAGGCAACATCCTCGTAAATCTTCTCTGTGCCCTCTAGTGGAATCACATCCTTCCTGTAATGTGGTGGCCAGAACTGTACGCAGTACTCTAGCTGTGGCCTAACGAGTGTTTTATACAATTCACGCATAACCTCCCTGCTCTTATATTCTATGCCACGGCTAACAAAGGAAAGCATCCCGTATGCCTTCTTAACCACCTTATCGACCTGTCCTGCTACCTTCAGGGATCTGTGGACATGCACTCCAAGGTCCCTCTGATCCTCTGCACTTCTCAGTGTCCTTCCATTTATTGTGTAGTCCCTTGCCTTGTTAGCCCTCCCCAAATGCATTACCTCACACTTTTCTGGATTGATTTCTATTTGTCACTTTTCTGCCCACCTGACCAGTCCATTGGTATCTTCCTACAGTCTACCACACGGCCAATTTTTGTATCATCTGCAAACTTCTTAATCATGCCCCCTACACTGAAGTCTAAACCATTGATATATACCACAAAAACCAAGGGACCCAGTACTGAGCACTGCGGAAACAGCCTTCCGGTCACAAAAACACCCGTCAACCGTTACCCTTTAAATTTAAACAAAGCCAATTACGGAGGTATGAGGGGCAAGTTGGCTGAGGTAGATTGGGAAACTAGCTTAAAAGATATGATGGTAGATAAGCAATTGCAAACATCTAAAGAAATCATTCATAATTCACAACGAAATACATTCCCTTGAGAAATAAAAACTCCACTAGAAAAGTGGTACAACCGTGGCAAACCAGAGAAGATAAGAATAGTATTAGATTAAAAGAGTAGTAAGCCTGAGGATTGGGGGTTTTAAAAATCAGCAAAGGATGACCAGGAAATTGATAAAGAGGGAGAAAATAGAATATGAGAGTAAACTAGCAAGAAATATAAAAACAGAGGGTAAGAGCTTTTACAAGTATGTAAAAAGGAAGAGATTAGCAAAAGTAACTGCGAGTCCCTTAGAGGCAGAGACAGGAGAAATTATAATAGGGAATAAGGCAGAGATGTTAAACAAATATTTTGGCCATCATTTTCTCATTTCCCCGGGAGATGGTAGGAAACCTGGAAGTTCAACATAAAGGGCGGGTTCCCCCTTTGACAGGCTGGCTTCCAGTCGGGCGGGGACCACGGACCAGGAGGCCACAAGACCAGGTAGGTGCGGGGCCCAGGATGGTGGGGGGGTTCCAAGCCGTTGGGGGGGGGGGTGTCCAATCCCTGACTTTGGGGGTGCAGGCTGCTGGTGGGTGAGCTTGGGGGTTCTGGAGGAAGCACTCTTGCTCTTCTCAGCCCACAAGGATTGCTCCCCGAAGTTGTGACTGCCTCATTGCAGCTACCGGGATTCCTGAGCCCCGGGAACCCGGCCGCCTGCAGTAAAATCTGCAAAGCAGGTTAAAGTAGAGGCTTCAGGCCTCATAATTAAATTGTCAACCCGCCTCCTGGCAGTGGGTTGGCTGCCCGCTCCCTGTCCCACCTGAGTAATAGGTGATAGTGGGCGAGTTGGAGGCGGGTTGGGGTCAGGTTTTAGATTTTTACAATTTTCATTTCCCCCCCCCCCCCCCACCCCCCGCCTCCAACCCACCTGTTCTTTCCTCTGAAAATTCCAGCCTTTGTGTCTGTCTTCACAGTAGAAAACACAACGAACATACCGGAAATTCTGGGGAACCAAGGGGCTAATGAGAATGTGGAACTTAGCATTAATAAAGAAAAAGTATGGGAGAAATTAATGGGACTAAAAGCCAACAAATCCCCTGGACCTGACGGCCTACATCCTAGGGTTCTAAAAGAGGTGGCAGCAGATATAGTGGATGCATTGGTTTTGATCTTCCAGAAGTCCCTAGATTCTAGAACTGTAAAGTCTGTGGGTTGTGCAGTTAATAAATACACAGACTTCAGAAGTAACAAACAAACAGGTCTTTACTATTCGAAGGTCCGGGCGAATCTGCCCCAGGAATCCTGCTACAACACTTATATACTGGTGTGGTCACTATCGGTATTACAGTATACAGAAGCCAAACAAATAGTGCCACACCTAAAGTAGTTCCCTTAAAGGTGAACGGTTACATTCAATAGTTCCCTTAAAGGTAGACGGGTACATACACTACAATCCTCCCTTTTTAGCTTATTACTTAGAGTCCCCGTTAAACATACATATCTTCAACTTCCTATAAAACAAATTACAGCTATAATCTCGGTGGAGTCAATGTCATATAAAACAATTTACAAATATAATCTCGGTGGAAACAGTTCACAGGTTCCGTCTGCGGAAACAGTTCATAGATTCAGTCTCTGATCTTGACTCGTTCCGAACAACATTTCTTTGGGGTAGCCGGTTCACCTGGCTAGCGTGACTCTTCCATAGCTTTTTTCTTGACGTAGCAGCTTGAACTTTCGTCCTGTTGAACCAGCAGTGCGGACTTTGACAACCAACTGGCTGTCTTGACATTTACCAGTTTTTCAACTAATTTAGCTCCTTTCGTAATGTCCCACCTGGAATGGTAGAAGTGCTAATATTTTAGACAGTTATTATCTTCTGCTTCTTCTTTTTCTTTTCTGCCTTTTTGAAACTCTCGGAGCTCCTTTCTCGGCTGCCAGCTGTAGCGCCACCAACTCTCTATGTTCCTTAGACCTTAAGTGCTTCATCCGGATTTCAGCACTTTGAGAGTTTTCATCACAAGCTGGGCAGACCACATCCTCATAATATTCAGTGTCACTCAACAGGTCATGGTAATATTCAGGTTCGTCCTGAGTTAGGCCAGCGAGAGAGACTTCTTCTTCCTCTTCACCCGTCTGGACGTTAGCTGACGGTGGTTCCTTCCCTAAACATCTTTCTTGAAAAGCCTTCTTCATGCATTCATATTCATCCCACTCTTCCTGGGTTATCTGCCGTTCCTTCACGACGGACCTCATTTGTGAGTTCAATACTTTCCTTTCCACCGGTAATTGCGTTATCAGGCTATTTAACCCTTCTACTGAAGTAACGGTTTCCACCTTCTTCTGTTCACCTTGACGTGATTCAACGTACTTTTGGCATCCTTGTAAAATTTGTGTTGCCACCTCAGCTATCTCCGTGACTTTTGAGAGCTCCGAACTCGTTCCCCTTGAAGATTGAAGCTCATGTTCAGATTGTTCCCCTTGTAGAGTCTTGTCCTTCAGCATATGAAGGAGTTGGCCGACCGTTAACTCTTCCCTGGGAACACGGTGGATCAGAGTCTTCTCCATTTCATCCATCTCTTTCTCCAATACTTCCACCTTACGTTCCTCTTGAACTTTGGCTTTCAGCGCTCGGAAAAGTTGCGCCCTGATGCTCTCTAGTTCATGTTCAGGGACCATTCTTACAGTGTCCTGTTCTTCCACTGAAAGGATTCCCAGTTGAATCTGTTCTTCAAGTTGTTGAACCTCAGACATTGCCGCCTCATATTTGTCTTGGGTGTCCTTCAATGTTTTTATAAGTTCTTGGACATCCTGTCTTTCATGCTCTGCCATGATTTTCACCTCTAATTGCTCATCTATGGATGGAGCTTCTATCGATGAGTCTGTCTTGGCCTTGAGCTCATCAAGAATTTCCTGCAGCCTTTGGACTTCTTGCTCATGTTCAACCTTTAGTTGTTCATATGCTTCTACTGAAACTAGCTTTTCGGAGGCTGCCGAGTTAACCCCCTTCTGAATTGTAGCCTGGGCCTGTTCATACTGTTCTTTCAACTTCTCACACTCTGCTTGTAAGGAGTCGTAAAGAAGAACTGGAATAAAATCCTGGCTCCCTGAAGATTCCTCTTCCTTTGGTTCATTCTGTAAATATTCTAGTTCCTGAACAGCATCAGGGGAATGTGATTGGTATTTGACCATGATGGCTCTATGGTCGCTCTCTGCTTGAGCTAGCTGTCTCTGTAGTCTTTCCAGGTTCCCCCATTCGGTGTCCCAGAACTTTTCCATATTTTTCATCTCCTGTACGAGACGATCACTCAACTGTTCTAATTGTTGTCGTACTTTGACATAAGTTTGCGTCCGAGCTCGGTGTTCTTCCGTCATGGATGAATCCTTTGCTTGAACAGGCTCAGAATTCTCTGTCAACCTGGAGTTCTGCTCTGCAGCTTTATTCTTCTTGGTACCATAAGTCCTTCTGCCTGTCTTCGTTTTCGACTTGGTCTTATCATCATCCATTTCAGAATCTGAGCTAATAGCTTGCACCGAGTCCTCCCTCATTATGGCTTTTAGGTAATGCCATTCCATGTCTATTTTCTTAATCCACTCCCGTCCTAGAAGTGGTGGTCCTCCCTCAGGTAATACGTACAAGCTCATTCTTGGGTGTTCTTTACCCCTATCTCTCACCTTGACTCTTATTTTCCCCACGGGGTATACGTTATGCCCAGTGTATGTCTGTAATACGAACTTGGTATTTCTTAAAGGTATGTGAGAGAATAGCCAGTGGTAGTCCCTTCGGTTGATGACTGATAGAGCTGATCCAGTGTCCAGCTCCATTCTTATTTGGACTCCAGCTATTTTTAGTATGACCCAGATGGCCTGTAGATCCGTTTCTTTACCCACATTGTGGATTCTCAGACTACCCAGCTCCTGGTTGTTTGGGTCTGAGTCTGAATTCTGTTCGTCTGAACTCTTCTCAGCCACCTTGTGTACCTTGTTGTACTTTTCTGGTGGTGGCTTCCTTTGATTATTGATCTTTTTCCCGGACCGGCATACCTTCACGATGTGACCCAGTTTGCCACATTTCCTACACTCTTGGTTCTTAAACCAGCATTGATTCTGGTCATGCGTTGTCTTCCCACAACGGTAGCATTTTGTTGTGCTTGAAGTAATTTGGTCCACCCCGAGTGCCGCCGCCTTTAGTTGCATTTCCGCTGTTCCTTTCGCTGCGGCTTCGTGTGATGCAGCTATAAGGACAGCCCTGTCCAGTGTGAGGTCATTCTCTTCCAGTAGTCGCTTCTGCGTCCCTTCTTTGGACAATCTGCATACGAACTTGTCCCGCAGCGCTTCTGTCAGATTCCCTCCGAACTGGCAGTATTTCGCTAGCCTACGCAGTTCGACCAAGTATTCCGCATTGCTTTCGTCTTTCTTCTGCGTTCTTGCGTAGAATTTGAATCGTTCAGCCAGCATCAGTGGTGTGGGGTTCAAGTGGTCCTTCAGCACAGCCACAATCTCTTCGAAGGTCTGATCCGCTGGTTTATTTGGTGCTATTAGATGCTTCAAGAGCCCGTATGTTTTTGCCCCCATCGAGTTTAGCAATGTTATCGCCTTGTCGTCTTCCTCTATTTTGTTGGCTTCGCAATAGATCTCTATGCGTTCCACGTACGTGGCCCAGTCTTCTATTTCAGAATTAAAGTCGTTAATATTCCCTCGCTCAGGCATCTTTCTTCCCTTGGGAGCAGCACCAGTATTTCTTATTTATTTATTTGTTTCTAAGATGGCGGTTTTCCCGCGAAATCGGCGGTTTCCCGCTCTTCCTTTCTCGCCCCGCCCACTTCAATGGCGGTTTCCCGCTTCTGGCGTCTTCTCCGCCTAATGGCGGCTTCCCGCGTTTCTTCCCGGTGGAAGGGGTACGCTTCCCCCTCAGCGGACAGGTTCAGCCGCTGGCTGGCTACCGCACAGCTCCCCTTACTCGGCTATGTCTTTTCCTCCCGCCCGCACGGCTCTACCGGCGCTGGGTACACCCCGTTAGCGGAGGACAGTTCAGCCGCTGGACTGGCTCTCGCGCAGTCTCTCTCTCCGTACCCGGCTCTGTCTCTCTCACCCGCACGTTCGATGCTACCGGCCCTGGGTACCCCGTTGGTGGAGAACAGCTCACCGCTGGACTGGCTCTCGCGCAGTCTCTCACCCCGTTTTCGGCTGTGTCTCTCACCCACTCCCGCACGTTCGGTTTTGCCGGCTCTGAGTACCCCGTTGGTGGAGAACAGCTCAGCCGCTGGACCGGCTCCTCGCAGTCTCTCTCTCCGCACCCGGCTCTCACCCGCACGATTCCCGTTCGCCTCCCCAGCCCTCTCGCAGACCGGTGTTTCCCTCCCCGGCTGCGGCTGGGTTTCTCTTCCCGCGCCTACTCGCAGGCTCAGCGCTTCGTGGCTGCGGTCGCTGCCCCGATTGTCCCGCCGATCGCGGTCCGGCTGTCACCCGATGCCGTTGGACCTGACTTTTGGCCGGCACAGCTCCCCCTCGACCGAGGTCGAGTGCTCTGCCCTTATCCTCCGGATGCTTCTACACCTTCCCCTACTCACAGTCTCTTCGGCCGCCTTGTTTCTTGCTGGTCGGCTCACTCCGCACCGTGGCTGAAGGGTAGTCAGTGCCTGTTGCTGATACAGCTTTTGTTGTTAGTCTTCCTGCTTTCTGTTGTTGCAGCCTCGTGTTTTCTTTTGGTAGCACGACGAGGGCGGTTGTCTCTCTTCGACGCTCTTCGTTGCTTATGGTAATCTTGCCGCAGGGTACGATCGGACTCGTCGCCACTGTAAAGTCTGTGGGTTGTGCAGTTAATAAATACACAGACTTCAGAAGTAACAAACAAACAGGTCTTTACTATTCGAAGGTCCGGGCGAATCTGCCCCAGAAATCCTGCTACAACACTTATATACTGGTGTGGTCACTATCGGTATTACAGTATACAGAAGCCAAACAAATAGTGCCACACCTAAAGTAGTTCCCTTAAAGGTGAACGGTTACATTCAATAGTTCCCTTAAAGGTAGACGGGTACATACACTACAAGAACGGTCCCAGTAGATTGCAAGGTAGGAACCGTAACCCTGCTGTTCAAGAAGGGGAGAGCGAGAAAACAGGGAACTATAGGCCAGTTAGCCTCACATCAGCAGGAAATGTGCTGGAATCCATTATTAGCAACATGGTAACAGGGCACTTGGAAAATCAAAATTTGATTAGGGAGAGTCAACATGGTTTTGTGAAAGTGAAATCATGTTTGATAAATCTATTCAAATTTTTTGAGGTTGTAATTAGCAGCGTAGATAAGGGGGACAAGTGGATGTGGTGTATTTGGATTTTCAGAAGGCATTTGATAAGGTGCGACACAAAGAGGTTGTTGCACAAGATTAGGGCTCATGGAATTGTGGGTAATATATTAGCATGGATTGAGGATTGGTTAACGGACAAATAACAGAATAGGAATAAACGGGTCATTTTCAGGATGGCAGGCTGTAACTAGTGGGATACTGCAATGATCAGTGCTGGGACCTCAGCTATTCATAATCTACATAGGATTTCATAGGATATATGGCACAGAAATAGGCCATTCGGCCCAACCAGCCCATGCCGGCATTTATGCTCCGCACAAGCCTCCTCCCGTCTTTCCTCATCTAAATCTATCAGCATAACCCTCTATTCCCTTCTCCCTCATATGCTTGTCCAGCCTCCCGTTAAATGCATCTATACTATTCGCTTCAACAACTCCCTGTGGTAGCGAGTTCCACATTCTGAACACTCTCTGGGTAAAGAAGTTCCTTCTGAATTCCCTATTGGATTTCTTGGTGACTATCTTATATTGAAGGCCTCTAGTTTTGCTCTTCTCCATATCAATGACTTAGATGAGGGGACCGAGTATAATATATCCACGTTTGCCGACGATACAAACTAGGTGGGAACGTAAACTGTGAGGATGATGCAAAGAGGCTACAAAGGAATATAGAAGAGTTAAGTGATTGGACAAGAAGTTGGCAGATGTGGGGAAGTGTGAAATTATCCACTTTGTTAGGAAGAATTGAATGGAAAAACGGAATATTTTTTTAAAAGGTGAGAGACTAGTATATGTTGCGATTCAGGGGGATTTGGGTGACTATGTATACGAATCTCAGAAAGTTAACATGCAGTTACAGCAAGCAATTAGGAAGGCAAATGATATGTTAGCCTTTATTGCAAGGGTGTTGCAGTATAAGAGTAAGGAAGTCTTGTTGCAGTTATGTAGGGCTTTGATGAGACCACATCTGGGCCTAGAAATTAGGTTTGCCTCCGCCAGGGCTTTTGCGCCCGAAATTTTGCGCCCGCGATAATTGCCGCTGCGCCCGCCAAAAAATTCAGCTGCCCCGCGCCCAGACGGCTGCGGGCGCTAATGGAGGGTTTCAGCGCCTCGCTATGGGCGCTGAATGCAGGTTTGCGGCGCTAATCCCCCGCTGCGGCACCCGATGCGATGCGGCAGGCTGGGGTACTGCAGGCCTCCTCCTTCTGTTAAGGAGGAGCTGCCTGCAGCCGACCGCTGACCGGTCGATTCGCCCGACAAATGAGCCCGGCACCTCGGAGAAGTGCCGGGCTCGCGGGCCACACACATCAGTGCCGCGGGGGGGTGGTGGAGGAGTCCGGGGAGGGAGGTGCGGGCAGGCGGCCGCCGGGAAAGCGGCCGGCCGCCGCTCCACCTTAATGCGCCGGCGCTACGTGCTGCAACATCCCGTTGAACAATCGTTGGTTGCGGCTGCCACGGGCGAGGCGGCCGCAACTGAATTTGGGCATCCGGCCGCGTTACCACGGCAACCGGGACGCTGCGCACACCGATGACGTCATCGGTGCCGGCGCAGCGCTACCGGCTAACGCCGATGGTAGGGCCCAACGCAATTTCGATCGCGGCTATAATTCCGGCGCAAGGCCCTCTAATGCCTCTAATTGGGCGCTAACCCCACCGAATTTCTAGGCCCTGGAGTTTTGGTCTCCTTACCTAAGGAAGGGTACAACAAAGGTTCATTAGATTGATTCCTGGGATGAGAGAGCTGTTCAATGAGGAGAGATTGAGTAGATGAGTAGAATGGGCCTATATTCTCTGGAGTTTAGAAGAATAAGAGATGATTAGATGATGAGAGGCTGTTTCTGCTGGCTGGGGAGTTTAGAACTTGGGGTCATAGTCCCAGGATAAGGGATTGGCCATTGAGGACTCAGATGAGGAGAAATGTCTTCACTCAGAGAGTTGTGAATCTTTTAAATTCTCTACCCCAGAGGGCTGTGGGTGCTCAGTCATTGAGTATATTCAAGACTGAGAGCAATAGAATTTTGGGCACTAAGGAAATCAAGGGATATGGGGATAGGGCGCGAAAGTGCAGTTGATGTAGAAGTTCAGCCATGATCTATTGAATGGCGGATCAGGCTCGAGGGGCTGTATGGTCTACTCCTGCATCAATTTCTTCTGTTCTTATATTAAACAACTTTCTATCTTTCTTAAGTTGTACACAGCATGATCCCACAAAGTGCAATGAGATAAACGTCCATATAATCTGGATTTGTTTTGATGGGGTTGATTGAGGGTGGAATATTGGGCAGTACATCAGGAGAACTCCATCCTCTTCTTCCAGTAGTGGGATCTTTTATGTCCACTGGAGCAGATAGATCGGACTTCAGCCTTAACTGAAAGACAGCACCACTGACAATGCAGTGCCCCTTCAGTACCGCACTAAAGTGGGGCTTAAACCCACAACCTTTTCAGAGAGGAGTGTGCTACCATTCAGTTAGGGCTGACACTTAGTGGACCACAGTAGCAATGTTGAAGGTTGCAAAGAATATCCCATAATGTTAGGACTGGTGCTTCTCTTACTCCAGTGGAGACGCACTGACTAGGCCTCAGATACATCTTAAATATGCCTGGCTGTAACATTATCCTATAAATACTATCAGTCTTATTTAACAGGAATTCTTAATCTGAACTGATGATTAAAACCCTTCATAGGAAAAAAAACATCCAAGAAAGGATCTGAACCTGCGCAGGACCACAAAGAGAATAAAGGTTTGGTGTATTTAGCTTTCATACATTTCTCTTAATAAAGCAGGTTGACTGTTTTATTAAAATGAACTTTGTTAGTACCAACCTTGTAATAAATAGCCCAGCTAAAGATCTGCTACAGCTGTATCAAGCTCTGGTTTGACCCCATTTAGAGTATTGTGTTTGGTTCTGGTCACCATCCCTCAGGAAGGATATATTGGCGTTGGAGGGGGGAGCAGCCCAGATTCACCAGAATGATACCAGGGCTAAAAGGGTTAAATTAGGAGGACAGGTTGCATAAACTAGGCTTGTATTCCCTTGAGTTTAGAAGTGTATAGGTGATCTAATTGAGGTGTTTATGATGATTAAAGGATCTGATAGGGTAGAGAGAGAGAAACTATTTCCTCTGGTGGGGGAGTCCAGAACAAGGGGGCAGAACCTTAAAATAGAGCCAGGCCGTTCAGGGGTGACGTCAGGAAGCACTTCTTCACACAAAGGGTGGTGGAAATCTGGAACTCTCTCCCCAAAAAAGCTTTGAGGCTGGGGCTCAACTGAAAATTTCAAAACTGAGTTTGATTGACTTTTGTTAGGCGAGGGTATTCAGGGTTACAGAACCAAGGTGGGTAGATGGAGTTAAGATACGGATCAGCCCTGATCTAACTGAGTGGAGGAACAGGCTCGAGGGGCTGAATGGCATCCTCCCATTCCTATGTTCCTAAAGCAGCAAGTAGCGAGGCTTAAACCTCCATCAGAGAAACTAAACCCTGCTGCTCTGTCGTCAAGAGGTTTTGTAGTTTTGAAATACAAATATATTTTAACGCGTCATAGGATGTGCAGCAACAGACTGCTTTGTCACTATTTTATTGTGAGCAGACTGCATAAATTCACAAATGTAAAACATTTTTTGAAGAGGAACTGGCAGCTGCAGGGAACTGCTGCAGTGTTGGGTTAATAACGGGAGATATTGCCCTCTTTATCAAACTATTCTTGAAGGTGAGACTGAAGATTAAGGTCTGGATTAACACGCAAACTGCTAGCTCCGTTTCTAAGCTGTTCAGGTTCTGACAGTGAGCTCAAAACACTCACAGCTGGTTTTAAACAACCGCACCTCCCAAACCCGCAACCTCTACCACCCAGGACAAGGGCAGCAGACGCATGGGAGCAATATCACCTCCAAGTTCCCATTCTCTTCACACTTCATCCCTGACTTGGAAATATATCGCCATTCTTTCATTGTCGCTGGGTCAAAACCCTGGAACTCCCTCCCTAACAGCACTGTGGGAACACCTTCACCACATGGTCTGCAGCAGTTCAAGAAGGTGGCTCAGCACCGCCTTCTCAAGGGCAACTAGGGATGGGCAATAAATGCTGGCCTTGCCAGTGACGCCCACATACCACAAACTAATAAAGAAACACTTTATAGTTTAAACTGAGACATTGCAGTGTCTTGAAAATGCTTTCTCAGGGTAGAGTGAACAAGTAGCAGAATAATCATTAGTCAACCTGGGAAATGTGAACAAGTCATTTGATTTTATCCAAGCAATATTCTCCAAACTCCCTTGAGTCGCACAAAGTGTCAACCAAAGCTTCTCTAGGGGTGAGCAGGGGATACTAGGACTTGATTCCAGGGCATATGTCATATGCAATTCCCATTCCCCTTTTCAGCAGTTGAGGAAGGACACCCAAATGTATCCTTTTCACCTGGCCTTGTGTCATCTCAGGACCAGCTATCACCAGCTTGTGCTGACAGCAGAAATTCCCTTTTCTTTTTTTATAAAGCAGCGACCATGCCCGTCAGCAGAGAGATGAGCTGTACTTCACTCTATATAAACGATGGTGCTGAGGGCTTGGAGACAATGGATGTCATAGCAACATTTAGATCAAAAGGAATGAGCAGTTGGGAATGTTTGTTCAATCTGCTCCTGGTTAGCTCATTACAAACAAAGCATATTAATCAAACGTTGGTCTGGTGTATTGTAAGACTTATATTTTTGGAGACAGAAATAATAAAAAATCAATACATTTACATGTTGTAATTCATAATCTAAGTGATATAATTTTGTGCTGTTTACAGGGTTAAAATAAGATTAGGGATGTATTTGTGCTTATTTGGGTAACAGATTATTAGGTGGCAACCTTGCCTCAGTGGGTAGCACTCTTCCCTCTGATTCAGAAGGCTGTGGGTTCAAGTCCCACTCCAGAGATTTGAGCACAAAATCCAGGTTAACACAGGACAGTACTGAGGGAGTGCTGCTCTGTCGGAGGTGCCTTCATTCGGATGAAACGTTAAACCGAGGCCCTGTCTGCCCACTCAGGTGGACATAAAAGATCCCATGGCACTATTTGAAGAAGAGCAGGGAAGAGTTCTTCTGGTGTCCTGGTCAACATTTATCTGGACACCAGTTAATCTGGTCATTTATTTCATTGCTGATTGTGGGAGCTTAGTGTGCGCAAATTGGCTGCTGTGTTTCCTACATTACATAGAATTTACAGCACGAAACAGGCTGTTCGGACCAACAGGCCTCTGCCAGTGTTTATGCTCCACACGAAACTCCTCCCAATTTACTTCATCTATCAGCATATTCTTCTATTCCTTTATCCTTCATCTACTTATCTAGCTTCCGCTCAAATGCATCTTAACTATTTGCCTCAACTACTCCATGTGGTAGCGAGTTCCACATTTTCACCACTCCCTGGGTAAAGACATTTCTCCTGAATTCCTTATTGGATTTATTAGTGACTATCTTGTATTTATGGCCGCTAGTTTTGGACTCCCCATAAGTGGAAAAATCTTCTCCATGTCAAACCCCTTTGACAGTGACTACACTTCAAAAGTACTTCATTGACTGTAAAGCACTTTGGAATGTCCTGAGAGTGTGAAAGGCGCTGCATATATAAAGGTTGGATGTGTGGCGACACGCCACCACTGGACATAATCCGCTCACGGCGGCACAGACAGTCTAAGCAGAAGCCCCCAGCCGGGGGCCCTTTCCTCCAGCAACTTGTTTCCCGCAGGGACAGGCTGCCGGGAGCACTTCCTGTCTGGGAAGTATTTAAGTGGATGCGCGGGCTTTTCTAGTTCCTGTTTGTCATGTGGTAGGAATAAAGCAGTTGTGTTTTCAATAGCTCTGGTCTCGACTCCCACGTTTGCCGCGGTATCTCAACACTGGTGACCCCGACGCTCAGGACGAATCCTAAGCTAGCATGGCGGATACAAACGCAGTCACGGTTAAATTACCAGACTTTTGGGAGAACCTCGCCAAAGCCTGGTTCGTTCAAGCTGAGTCCAGATTCCGGCTGAAAGACATTCCAGTCGATGCCACGAAGTACGACTACCTCGTCGCCTCGCTCACCTACGCTACAGTCCCCAAAGTTTGGGCAGCGCTGCAGAATCCACCAACGGAGGGCAAGTACGAACATCTGAAGGCTGCGCTACTTAAAAAATTTCAAACGTCCTCTTACCAGCGCCACTGCCAACTCCTGGACCTCCCCGGCCTTGGTGCTGCTTCACCATCAGACCTGCTTTCCCACATGCTGTCCCTCTCAGATGACAAAAATCCCGGCGCCCTTTTTCGCACGCTTTTCATTCGGCAGCTCCCCGCCAGCATCCGCCCGCTCATTGTGGAGTCTGACTCCACGGACCTGAATGATATAGCCGAAAAGGCCGACCGGCTGCTCTCTGCACAGGCCGCTCGCGACGTCGCGCCCGACCTCACGGCCGCTAGGCCCGACCGCCCTACCACTCCGGGTCACTGCTACTACCACACCCGTTTTGGCGCTAGGGCTCAACGCTGCATGCCACCGTGTTCCTTCAAACCCCCCCCCGCACCGGCCCCCGCGATGGCCGCGGGGCAGAAGGAGCCCCTACTGTACGTCACTGACGACAGAATCAACCGCCGATTTCTGTGCGACACAGGGGCCCAGCACAGCATCACCCCCGCCTCCGCCCTCGAGATCCAACGCGGCACACGGGGTATCACACTGGCTGCAGCCAACGGCTCTGAAATCCGCACATATGGCACCCGCATGGTCACGCTCGACCTCGCGGGCCGCCGCTACCGCTGGGAGTTCCTCACAGCCAAGGTCCTCTGCCCACTCATCGGCGCCGACTTCCTACGCGCCCACGGCCTCCTCGTCGACATCAACACTATGGCCCCCATCCCCGGCGCCTTTACCCCGGCCCGTTCGGCCGGCCTGACGACCTACTGCCTCGCCAGAGCCACGGACGACTACTCGGCACTCCTAGCTGAGTTTCCCGCCCTCACTAACCCGACCTTTTCGGCCAAAGCCGCCAAGCACGGTGTGGAACACTATATCCCCACCACCGGCCCCCCAGTTTCTGCCCACGCCCGCAGACTCAACCCGGCCAAGCTGGAAATCGCGCGGGCCGAGTTCACCAACATGGAACAACTCGGCATCATCCGCCGCTCCAGCAGCCCTTGGGCCTCGCCCCTCCACATCGCCCCCAAGCCCGGCGGAGGCTGGCGCCCTTGCGGGGACTACCGCCGCCTCAACGACGCCACCACCCCCGATCGGTACCCGGTGCCACACATCCAGGACTTCTCGGCCCGACTGGCCGGACGAACCGTCTTTTCCAAAGTCGACCTGGTGCGCGGTTACCACCAAGTCCCCGTACACCCCGCGGACATCCCCAAAACGGCCGTCATCACCCCATTCGGCCTGTTCGAGTTCCTGAGGATGCCCTTCGGCCTCAAGAATGCAGCACAGGCTTTCCAGCGCCTTATGGACTCAGTCCTCCGGGACCTGAACTTCCTATTCGTCTATCTAGACGACATTCTCGTGGCCAGCTCCTCCAAACAGGAACACCTCGAACACCTTCGCATCCTGTTCGGTCGCCTAGCCCAACACGGGCTCATCCTCAGCCCGGCGAAGTGCCAATTCGGCCTAACCGAGATCGATTTTCTCGGTCACCACATCACCCCTGCTGGGGCCATCCCCCTGCCCAACAAGGTGCAGGCCGTCCAGCAATTCCCCCGCCCCACAACCATCAAGGGCCTCCAGGAGTTCCTCGGGATGGTGAACTTCTACAACAGGTTCATCCCCAGAGCCGCAGCCCTCATGAAGCCCCTATACGACTCCCTCCGAGGAAAATCCGGCAAGATGGACGTAGCCTGGACCACTGACACGGCAGCCGCCTTCGACGCCACCAAAAACGCGCTCGCCGACGCCACTCTGCTCGCGCACCCGAGGGCCGATGCCCGGGTCGCGCTCACCACCGACGCCTCCGACCACGCGGTCGGGGCTGTGTTCGAGCAGTGGGTCAATGGCGCCCCCCGGAGGTCAAATACTCCACTTTCGACCGCGAGCTTCTCGCACTCCACCTGTCGGTCCGCCATTTCAGGTTCCTCCTGGAAGGCCGCCCCTTCACCGCGTATGTGGACCACAAGCCACTCACATACGCGATGGCCAAGCACACCGAACCCTGGTCCGTTAGGCAGCAACGCCAGCTCGCGGCCGTCTCCGAGTTTACTACGGACATTCAGCACGTCTCCGGCAGAGACAACGTGGTCGCCGACTGCCTTTCCCGTCCCGCCGTCTGTGCGAATCACCTCGCGGTCGACTACGCACAACTAGCAGCGGCCCAGCTCACGGACCCAGACCTCCTCTCGGCGGCTACCAGCCTGCCAGGGCTACGCCTAGCCAAGGTCACGCACGGGCCCGAAGCCACGGCAGTCACGTGCGACGTCTCACTCGGCCAACCCAGGCCGGTCGTCCCGGAGACCTGGCGCCGCCGCGTCTTCGACGCGCTCCACGGGCTCTCTCACCCGGGTTCCCGCGCATCCGTCAAACTCCTCTCCAAGCGCTTCGTCTGGCGCGGCCTCAGCAGAGATGTTCGGACTTGGGCCACCTCCTGCCTCGCCTGCCAACGGGCTAAGGTACAGCTGCACACCAAAGCACCCCTGGGAGACTTTGAGGTACCCAGCCACCGCTTCGACCACGTACACGTCGACATCGTCGGTCCCCTGCCGCCATCGCAAGGCCAAACTTATCTCCTCACGATGGTCGACCGCTACACACGCTGGCCTGAGGCAGTGCCGCTGACCTCCACCACCACAGCCGACATCGCCAGGGCGTTCGTTAAGACCTGGGTTGCGAGGTTCGGCGTACCGGCCGACATAACCTCCGACAGAGGCGCCCAGTTCACCTCCGAACTCTGGACGGCCACAGCACGCAACCTCGGGGTGACGCTCCACCGCACCACGGCATACCACCCGCAGGCCAACGGACTTTGTGAACGCTTCCACAGGTCACTCAAGGCCTCACTCCGCGCCGGCCGGCAGGACAGTACCTGGACTGACCGCCTACCGTGGGTGCTACTCGGCCTATGCACCACGGTCAAGGAAGACCTCCAGTCCTCGGCAGCGGAGTTAGTCTACGGACAACCGCTGCGCATCCCAAGCGAATTCCTTCCGGAGCCCACCAAGCCTTGGTCGGCCGTACAGCAGCGGCTCAACTCTTTCTCTTCCGCTCAGCAGTTCGCCCCACTTCCGGTCAACCGACACGGCGAACTCGCACCTCACGTCCCGCCAAATTTACAGCAGGCGCGCTTCGTCTTCGTGCGACACGACGCGCACCGCGGGCCCCTGCGACCCCCGTACGACGGTCCGTACGAGGTACTACAAACCGGGGACAAGGTCTTCAAGCTGCGACTCGGCGACAGGGTCGAGACAGTCTCCATCGACCGGCTCAAACCTGCACACACAGAACCAGGGGAACAGGTCCCCGTGGCCCAGCCTCCAACTAGAGGCCGTCCCCCTGGCAAGCCAGCACAGCCGGCGGCGAACCGCCCGGCCCAACCAACCAGACCGGCGACCACTCAGAGCCGCTGCGGCAGAACCATTAGACCACCGTCACGACTCGTCCACTCCTCCTAAGCGGATTCTGGGGGGAGCTCTGTGGCGACACGCCACCACTGGACATAATCCGCTCACGGCGGCACAGACAGTCTAAGCAGAAGCCCCCAGCCGGGGGCCCTTTCCTCCAGCAACTTGTTTCCCGCAGGGACAGGCTGCCGGGAGCACTTCCTGTCTGGGATGTATTTAAGTGGATGCGCGGGCTTTTCTAGTTCCTGTTTGTCATGTGGTAGGAATAAAGCAGTTGTGTTTTCAATAGCTCTGGTCTCGACTCCCATGTTTGCCGCGGTATCTCAACAGATGGCAGTTTTTGGGAATGAAGTATTTTCCCACTTTTGTGCTCAGTATCAGCAGTGGGCACCTTCATAAAATGGTAATGGTACAGCATTAGTCAGGAAAGCTCCCTCTGCTCTATCCTAACCCTTCAAACATGGAAGAACACTTTCTATTTTCCAATGCAGCCCTGTCTGGCTTCTCTAAGTGAGATTCAGAAATTGGTGCCAAACACCAGGCAGTTTTGAACTGTGCGCCCGTGCTGACTGGGAACTGAGTTGGAATTACTGAATCTTGCTGGCCTTTCTATTAGACCTGATCCTTCACAATTTGAGTCCAAGTCCCAGAGAGACCCAGTACTACAATTTTAGTCAAACAGATATTCAATTCAATAAACTAGTACTTGAGATTTTTTTTGTTTTACAAACTAGAATATTTAGTTAAATGTTCGAAGTAACCATCATTCAAACTCAGAATTCTTTTCAGGCAAGGTCAGGGCATTTGAATAAAATGGTCCCGTCTTCACACTGAGGACACCCTCCATCATGTTGTTCCATGAATATCCCCATCCTCAATGATGGTGGAGTCCAGCACGTGAGTGCAAAAGACAAGGCTGAAGCATTTGCAACCATCTTCAGCCAGAAGTGCCGAGTGGATGATCCGTATCGGTCTCCTCCTGAGGTCCCCACCACCACAGAAGCCAGTCTTCAACCAATTCAATTTTATCGACGTGATATCAAGAAACGACTGAGTGCACTGGATACTGCAAAGGCTGTGGGCCCCAACAACATCCGGCTGTCATACTGAAGACTTGTGCTCCAGAACTAGCCGCGCCTCTAGCCAAGCTGTTCCAGTACAGCTATAACCCTAGCACCTGTCCGACAATGTGGAAAGCTGCCCAGGTATATTCTGTCCACAAAAAGCAGGACAAATCCATTCCCGGCCAATTACCGCCCCATCAGTCTACTCTCAATCATCAGACAAGTGATGGAAGGTGTCGTCAACAGTGCTATCAAACAGCATTTACTCACAAATAATCTGCTCACTGATGCCCAGTTTGGGTTCCACCAGGACCACTCGGCTCCAGACCTCATTACAGCCTTGGTCCAAACATGGACAGAAGAGCTGAATTCGAGAGGTGAGGTGAGAGTGACTGCTCTTGACATCAAGGCAACATTTGACCGAGTGTGGCATCAAGGAGCTTGAGTAAAACTGATATCAATGGGAATCGGGGGAGAAAACCCTCCACTGGCTGGAGTCATACCTAGCACAAAGGAAGATGGTTGTGGTGGTTGGAGGTCATTCATCTCAGCCTCAGGACATCGCTGCAGGGGTTCCTCAGGGCAGTGTCCTAGGCCCAACCATCTTCAGCTGCTTCATCAATGACCTTCCCTCCAACATAAGGACAGAAATGGAGATGATCGTTGATGACTGCACAGCATTCAGTGCCATTCGCAACTCCTCAGATAATGAAGCAGTCCATGCCCACATGCAGCAAGACCTGGACGACATTCAGGCTTGGGCTGATAAGTGGCAGGTAACATTCACGCCACACAAGTGCCAGGCAATGACTATCTCCAACAAGCGAATGACTGACCACCTCTTGACATTCCCTTGGTATTACCATTGCCAAATCCCCCACCGTCAATATCCTGGGGTCACCATTGACCAGAAATTTAACTGGACCAGCCACATAAGTACCGTGGCAACAAGAGCAGGTCAGAGACTAGGCATTCTGTGATGAGTGTCTCAACTCCTGACTCCCCAAAGCCTTTCCACCATCTACAAGACACAAGTCAGGAGTGTGATGGAATACTCTCCACTTGCCTGGATGAGTGAAGCTCCAACAACATTGAAGAAGCTCGACACCATCCAAGACAAAGCAGCCCGCTTGATTGGCACCCCATCCACCACCTTAAACATTCATTCCCTCCACCACCGGCATACCGTGGCTGCAGTGTGTACCATCTACAAGATGCACTGCAGCAACTCACCAAGGTTTCTTTGGCAGCACCTCCCAAACCCGCAACCACTACCATCTAGAACGACAAGGGCAGCAGGTGCATGGGAACACCACCAGGTCCAAATTTCCCTCCAATTCACACACCATCCTAACTTGGAAGTGTATCGCCGTTCCTTCATCGTCGCTGGGTCATAATTCTGGAACTCCCTCCCTAACAGCACTGTGGGAGAACCTTTACCACACGGACTGCAGCGGTTCAAGAAGGCAGCTCACCACCACCTTCTCAAGGGCAACTCATAATGGACAATAAATGCTGGCCTTGCCAGCGATGCCCACATCCCACGAATGAATAAAAAAATAAAAAATAAAATGGATGTCAACAAGAGGGACTAGATAGTATAGGTAAGTACAGATGGGATAGAATGAGAAAAAAATGACACCTTACAATGTCTTCCAATGAATTACATTTCAAGTACAATCACTGTTATTATGGGGGAAATGCAGCTGCCAATTTGTGCACAACAGGATCCCACAAAGAGTGAACAAATGAATGATCAGTTCATCTGTTGTTACTGGTTGAGGAGAAATTGCCGATGAAGACACTGGAAAAACTCTCCTGCTCTTCTTCAAATTTTGCAGTGGGATCTTTTATGTCCACCTTGTTAAGTCTGTGTGTTATATTGAGAATTACTACACAGACCACAAGAGTAAAATTTAACAGGTCTTTACTAGTCGAAGGTCAGGGCGGAACTGCCCAATAAATCATTACACAGCACTTATATACCGGTGTGGTCACCACCGGTATTACAGTATACCGCAGCCAAGATAAAGTAGTGCAACCCTTAAAATAGTTCTCTTAAAGGTGGAACGGTTACATACACTACAATCCTCCCTTTTTAGCTTAACAGTATATATTCCCCATTAAACATAACATCATAACATATATACACAACTTCATGTAAAAACAGTTCACAGATTCAGTCTCTGAGGAGGCGCCTCCTGCGCCTCCTGACTCGGTCCGGATAACGCCTCGGTGGTGTAGTAGTTCTCGGTGGTGTAGTAGGTTCTCGTTGCTGGGGTGACTCATCTAATAGTCCTTCACTGGACTTAACAGCTTGAACTTTCGTAACTTCAGAACCAGCATTGCTGACTTCTAAACGCTTGAGTACCTTGGGAAGTTTTTCTACTTCCAGACTGATTTGGCTCAGTTCGGAGGGACCACGTGCGTGACCTGGTAGAGGTGATAATGGTTCAGATGAGTCATCATCTTCTGCTTCTTCTCTATTGTCTTCTATTTCCTCCATCACTTCAGCTTTTGCCTCTGCCACCAATTCCCTGAGTGGCTTATTACTGCTGACACTGCTCACAAAAGGGTGCTCTTTCTTCTTAGCTTTCAACTGATCGATGAATTTGACATATTCCCTTTCTTGCTCAGCTTTGATTCGTTTGGCCTCATCGCGCAGATGGTTTGTGTGTTCCTGCTCCATTTTCTCAATCAGCTGCTTCTGCTGTCTTCCCAGATTCTCCAACTCTGTGTCAAAGAACTTTTTCTTTGCATTCATCTCTTGCTCAAAACGGCGAATCATTTGTTCTAATTGCTGTTGTAGTTTGAAATGGAGTTGAGTTCGAGCCCGGTGTTCCTCAGAAATGTGCAGGTCTGTAGACTGGACAGACTCAGAATTCTCTGTCAAACTATGTTGTTGTTGTTCAGTGGAATTCTGTTCTGATACTTTGTTCTCTTCTGAAGCATTTATGCACTCCTTCGTTTTTCCATCATTAGTCTGCAAGTCCATTTTAGACTTGTCTTTTGCACATGGGCTGGTCTTACCATCATCAGTTCCAGAGTCTGAGCTGATTGTCTTCACCGAGTTCTCACTCTCTGCTTTGTCACTGTCACTGTTGCATATGCCCTCATCCAATATTCTGGACAATCGTTCAGGTTTGACATCTTTTCTTTTTCCGGAATCTACCGTCATTGCTTTTAGGGAGTGCCAGTCCATATTTATTTTCCTGATCCACTCCCGTCCCAGAAGTGGTGGACCTCCCTCAGGTAGTACATATAAGTCCATTCCTTGGTGTTCTTTGCCCTTGTGTCTCACCTTGACTTTTATCTTTCCGATGGGGTATACTCTTTGCCCCGTGTATGTCTGCAATACTATCTCCGTATCCCGTAGGGGAATATGTGTGAATAACCTTTTGTAATCTTGCTTATTCATGACCGTCAATGCCGATCCGGTGTCCAAATCCATCTTCACTTGGACTCCTGCTATCTGCAGTGTGACCCAGATAGTTTGTCGGTCAGCTTCCTTACTCACATTGTGAATTCTCAGACTACCCAGTTCATTGCTGTTGGAGTCTGAATCCGAATTCTGTTCATCCGAACTCTTCTCAGCCACCTTATGTACCTTTCTGCACTTTTCCTGCGGTGACTTTTTGTTGCTGGTCTTCTTTCCTGACCGGCATACTTTAGCTATGTGACCAAGCTTGCCACATTTTCTACATTCCTGGTTTTTAAACCAGCATTGGTTCTGATCGTGTGTTGTCTTCCCAGAACGATAACATTTTGTTGTACCCAAAGCCATTTGATCTACGCTGAGTACCGCTGCCTTCAGCTGCATTTCCGCAGTGCCTCTCGCTGCGGCTTCGTGCGATGCTGCAATAGAGACAGCCTTATCAAGTGTAAGATCATTCTCTTCAAGCAGCCGCTTTTGTGTTCCTTCTTTCGACAATCCGCACACGAATTTGTCTCTCAGTGCCTCTGTCAGTCTTTCCCCAAACTGACAGTATTTCGCTAGCTTACGCAGTTCAATTAAGTACTCCGCGTTGCTTTCCTCTTTCAGTTGCGTTCTCGCATAAAATTTAAATTGTTCCGCTAACATCAGCGGTGTGGGGTTCAAATGATTCTTCAGGACAGCAACAGTATTAGCGAAAGTCTGATCCGTCGGTTTAGCTGGTGATAGAAGATGCTTCAATAGCCCGTATGTCTTTGCACCCATTGAGTTTAGTAAGGTTAGTGCTTTATCTTCATTTGATATTTTATTTGCCTTACAATATATCTCTATGCGTTCTACATACGTGGCCCAATCTTCAACATCGGGATCGAAATCGTTGATGTTACCACGCTTAGGCATCCTCGCAATCTTCTTGAGAAACAAAAAGAAATTTTTCTTTAACTTTTTTTTTTCAAAATGGCGGTTTCCCGCGCTTGTCTTCTTCCCCGCCTACGAAAATGGTGGCTTCCCGCGTTTGCCTTTCTCCCCCGCTGGCTGTAATGGCGATTGCCGTATTGCTGCGTTCGCCCTCCCCAGCGGTTTTCAAATCGTGCCTCCCAGCCCCTCTTGCAGTCCGGTCCTTTCCCCCGGCTGCGGCTGAGTTCTCCGCGGTTTTTTTATTTTCTCCCACGCCTTACGCTGACCCGGTCGCTGCGCCTCGCGGCCTCGGTAGCTGCCCGGCCTTTTTCACCGGTCGCGGTCGAGCTTGCAGTCCGGTCCTTTCCCCCGGCTGCGGCTGAGTTCTCCGCGGTTTTTTAAATTTTCTCCCGCGCCTTACGCTGACCCGGTCGCTGCGCCTCGCGGCCTCGGTAGCTGCCCGGCCTTTTTCACCGGTCGCGGTCGAGCTCTCTCTCGACGCTGTTGCGTCTCCCAGCCCGCTTGCAGCCCGGTCTCTCACACCGGCTGCGTTTGCATTCACCGCGGCTTCCGTGCCTTACGCTGCCCCAGTCTCAGCGCCTCTGGCCCCGACTTCTGTCCGGCTCTTTTCCCCGGCCGTGGTCGAGTTCTCCGCCCTTATATCCTCCGTTCTTCCCTCCCCTATTTCACAGCCAACGTGGCCGACTTGCTGCTCGTCGCTGATCGGCTTACCCACCACCGTGATAGAAAGGATGATCACTGCCTGTTGCTGATGGAAGGCTTCGTGTCAGAATTCTTCCTTTGCTCTGCAGACCCGAGTCTTCTCTCAGCAGAATGATGAGGGCGAATGCCTCTTCTCGACGCCCGTTAAACTGCCTTGGATGTACCTCTGCCGCAGGGTAAGATCGTACTCGTTGCCACTGTTAAGTCTGTGTGTTATATTGAGAATTACTACACAGACCACAAGAGTAAAATTTAACAGGTCTTTACTAGTCGAAGGTCAGGGCGGAACTGCCCAATAAATCATTACACAGCACTTATATACCGGTGTGGTCACCACCGGTATTACAGTATACCGCAGCCAAGATAAAGCAGTGCAACCCTTAAAATAGTTCTCTTAAAGGTGGAACGGTTACATACACTACACACCTGAGAGGGCAGTTTAATGTCTCATCTAAAAGATGATACCTCTGACAGTGCAGCACTCTCTCAATACTGCACTGGAAGTATCAGCCTGGATTAGGCGCTCATCCTGGAGTGGTGCTTGAACCCACAATTATCTGACTCAAAGGTGAGAGTGCGACCATCAAGGCAAGCCGATACCTACGTTGATGAAAGAGATCAAAGTTTCCACCAGCTGTTCATCTTATATCAAATGACTTTCAAGTGCTTCAACCCATTGCTAGTGGGTGTGGGCATATCAAACTGCTCCTGATTCTGCACCAATTGGCAACCTCGCTCAAAAGGCACCACTGAATGGCGAGTATGGGGCATTGAAAATGCCACACTAGTGCAGTAAGGGCTATTCTTCTGAGGCTGGATGGAGTTGCACATTGTAAGAGGAAGTTCCCCTTTGCACTCAACGATGGTGTGGCTGATCTGGGAGTGCTTGATGTTGATACTGGAGTGACTAAAATGGAAAGGTGTTCCATTGAACAGCATTAATACCTCTTATGTTAATGAGCACAAAATTCAACAATTTCATATTTTAAGTGATTAATAAATGTAAAGAGGGGGGTGGGGTCATTTTAACTCCGCCCGCCTGGCAGGAAACCAACAGACGTCAATGGAGAGTAGTATCGTCCGGTAGTAATATGGGCGGTCGGTCCGATCACCTCAGTTTGCCGCTAAAATTACCTCCTTAGGTCTCGTATTCACCTATGCCATTAATTTCCCCTGGGATTCTCCCAATAATCCACAGACACCCCGGAGCAATGGACATTTCTCCAGGGTTGCCGTAGATCTAGTGTTTTATACAGTTGAAGCATAACCCCCCTGCTCTTGTATTCTATGCCACAGCTAATAAAGGCAAGCATTCCATATGCCTTCAGGCCAGGTAGATAAGGTGGTTAGGAAGGCATACGGAATGCTTGCCTTTATTAGCCATGGCATAGAATACAAGAGCAGGGGGGTTATGCTTCAACTGTATAAAACACTAGTTAGGCCTCAGCTAGAGTACTGCGTGCAGTTCTGGTCACCACATTACAGGAAAGATGTGATTGCACTAGAGAGGGTACAGAGGAGATTTACAAGGATGTTGCCGGGTGTAGAGAATCTTAGCTATGAGGAAAGACTGGATAAGCTGAGTCTGTTTTCCTTGGAACAGAGGAGGCTGAAGGGAGACCTTATTGAGGTGTATAAAATTATGAGGGGCCTAGATAAAGTGGATAGAAAGGACCTATTTCCCTTAGCAGAGGGGTCAAAAACCAGGGGGCACAGATTTAAAGTAATTGGTGGAAGGTTTAGAGGGGATTTGAGGGGAAATTTCTTCACCCAGAGGGTTGTGGGGCTCTGGAACTCGCTGCCTGAAAGGGTGTTAGAGGCAGGAACCCTAACTGTAATGATATCAGCAAATAGTGATGTTATTTGCCTGTTCGATTATGATGTCTTAATAGCATGATTGCAGGTATTGATTACTTATGCCTGACCAGCAGAGGTCATGTGACCGAGAGAAGCAAGGCAGAGAGTTTTACTTTCACTTTGATTTCTAGCTGCATCACAGATAGAGTGTTCTGTAAAAAGGCTGCTAAAAAGAGTTGAATAGACTTTAGATTAAAACAACTTTCTCTTTCAATAAATGAGTCTTTATTGAACCCAAGAAGAAATCAAAACACTAACCACATTTAAAAAGTACTTGGATATGCACTTGGGACGCTCTAACCTGCAGGGCTATGGACCAAGAGCTGGGAAGTGGGATTAGGCTGGATAGCTCTTTGTTGGCCAGTGCGGACACGATGGGCCAAAATGGCCTCCTTCCATGCTGTAACTTTCTATGATTCTATGATCTGCTGCCGAGGTTTCGACAGAGGATTTAAAGAATCCCCGGGGAAATTCTACTCCACCCTCCCCCACGACTGCTCTTAGAGTGAATGCCAGAGGTCTGATCTTCAGATGTGTCAAGTTTTCATTTCAAGGCAGCAGGGAATATTGGCACTTTGTGGGATAGTCCCTACAGTCAGCTTGAGAAATCTGCCAAGGATCTTAACATGTAAAATATGTTAAAATAGATTTCTCTTACGCAATGTCATAAAGATGCACTAGTTCTGAAAAATATTGTCTTGATATTGCAGGTTTTGCCAATGGTCAAAAATATAAGCTGAAGGAAATTAAAGGTGGGTATTATGGAAGTAGGGCTCTTCTACTCCTTTTTCACTTGTAACCAATTAAACCTCTTATTGTAGCAATGAGAAGGTTTTAATCTGTTCATAGAAGCTAATATCCAATTTTGTCAAAAAATTATTCAAAGAACAGTTAATGATCAAATCTGTATGTTCACGCCAATTAAAGGGATCTTCATTTGTGCCCGACTAGGGCCTTTTAAGATCAGATCCCTCTAGAAAGCTGACCTGTAATTTTTCCCAGCAATCGGGTTGGTTTCTTTCAGCAACTGCCCAAACATACTGATTGTTTTGGCACCACATTCAATAAATACATGCTTGAATAGCAAGCTGTTTCTTGTTCTTGTTTCTAGAATCAAGACCTGATTCTAAAACGACAGTGCCAATAATGTAAGCAGTCCACACTTTTAAATGACTAACTATAAGTGTATTTTTTTAATAATATACATTGCTCAGATAGGTGTCATCAAATCATTTGGTAATTTTAATGTAGCACTTAGCTCTTTTGAAAGAGTGTCTCATGTCTGTGCTTACAGTAACATTCCTTTGTGATAGAATTCACTGAGCTTTGACACCTCAGGCAAGCACTCTCACTACATGCAAAATTGAAAAGATGCACCACTGTTGGAAAGTGTGGGCTGTTCCAACAGGAATGTGAAAGCCCTGTGGTGACCTCGGGACAATGGCCTTCTCCATCCATATTCATCTTGTGACTTTGTATTGTTTCTACACAGGGTCATGTGAGGATTACAGAACTGCCACAAAGTAGATTATTCAACTTGTTTATAAGGCTTTTTCGAGGGCATGTTGTTGTTGGAAGAGAGAGAGCGACTGGGGGGCAAGAGAGACAGCGACTGGGGGGGAAGAGAGAGAGCGACTGGGGGGGGAAGAGAGAAAGCAACTGGGGGGGAAGAGAGAGAGCGACTGGGGGGAAGGGGGAGGAAGGGAGGGGGGGAAGGGAGGGGGGAAAGGGGAGGGGGAAGGGGGGAAAGGGAGGGGGGAATGGGGGGAAGGGAAGGGGGCGGAAGGGGGGAAGGGCGGCGAAAGGGGAGGGGGGAAGGGCGGCGAAAGGGGAGGGGGGAAGGGGGAAAGGGAAGGGGAGGGGGAGAAAGGGGAAGGGGGAGGGGGAGAAAGGGGAGGGGGGAGGGGGAGAAAGGGGAGGGGGGGAGGGGGAGAAAGGGAAGGGGGGAGAAAGGGGAGGGGGGAAGGGGGAGAAAGGGGAGGGGGAGAAAGGGGAGGGGGGAAGAAGGGGAGAAAGGGGAGGGGGGAAGGGGGAGAAAGGGAAGGGGGAGAAAGGGGAGGGGGAAGGGGGAGAAAGGGAGGGGCGAGAAGGGGGGAGAAAGGGGAGGGGGGGAGAAGGGGGAAGGGGGGAGAAAGGGGAGGGGGAGAAGGGGGGAGAAAGGGGAGGGGGGAGAAGGGGGGAGAAAGGGGAGGGGGAAGGGGGGGAAAGGGGAGGGGGAAGGGGGGGAAAGGGGAGGGGAAGGGGGGGAGGGGGAGAAAGGTGAGGGGGAAGGGGGAGAAAGGGGAGGGGGAGAAAGGTGAGGGGAAGGGGGGAAAGGGGGGGGAGAAAGGGGAGGGGAGGGGGAGATAGGGAGGGGGAGGGGGGAAAGGGGAGGGGAGGGGGGGAAAGGGGGGGGAAGGGGGATAGGGGAGGGGGAAGGGGGGGAGGGGGAGAAAGGGGAGGGGGGAGGGGGAGATAGGGGAGGGGAGGGGGGGAGAAAGGGGAGAGGGGGGGGAGGAGGAGGGTGGGAGAAGAAGGGAGGGGGGGAGCCAGCAGACCCTCTCCCCTCTGCCGGCGATGGCTCCGCTGAGCTCCGTGCTGCCCCATGCACTGACATGCGAGCGCAGCGCCCCGGTCAGCCCGAGCCCCACCCTCCTGAGGCGGCTTGAGATGGCCGATTGCGGCTGGCCGGGCCCAGTTGCCTTGGTAACCCTCCTCCCCTCTCCACCTCCCGATCTCCGGGATCGGGCCTGGGCCTGAGCGGCTTGAGACGGCCGATTGCAGCTGGCGAGCCCGGTTGCCGGGGTAACCCTCTCCGCTCCCGCTCCCCTCCCGAGCCCCGCCCCCCCCAACCTGCTCGCTTCCCTCTGGCCACGCTCTGTGTGGAGGTGCGCCGTGCAGCGCGAGCGCGAATGAAGCCCCAGCCAGCCTTTACCAAGATGGCTGGCCGCTGGTTCGGAATCGGGCCCAGCGGGGGGGTGGGGGGTGAGGGGTGGGAGGAGCTTGCCACAAAACAATTGCCTAGGGTCCAGCATGGCTGGCAACAGACACCCAGGCTTCGAAGCCTACCTGCAAAAACGGGGAAAGGTAGGAAAATTAATGAGATTAGATAAAAGATTTAGAAAGTAATTAACTTTTTTTAAAAACAATATGTGTTTTAAAAGCAACTTTTTTTTTAAAGACGCAGAAAGCGGGAAAAAGAAATAAAAAGTTTGGAATCAAGATGGCAGCGACTCACCTCGGTTCAGAACGATAAGGCCCGCCCACACACGCACGGATTGGTCGACCGTCAGGTCACCGAAGCGTAGGATTGGTCAATCGTCCCGTCACTCGACTCTAGGAGGGCCCGCCTGCACACGCCAGGAACCCGCCCCCGCCACGCAGCGATTGGTCGACCGTCGGGTCGCTCGACCGTACGATTGGTCAACCTTAATGTCACTCTATTGCTAATGAGCGGATAATGAGATGCTAATGAGCGGAATTTTGAACGTTTTTTGGATACCGCGGGCGCAATTTTTGTCTCGCCGAAACGTAAATATGCTTATGACCGTTCCGGAATCATAAGCTTTCTTTTGATGTAACGCACGTGTAGGTACGCTCTATAACTTTAGAGTATATAGCCGGACAGACACACCGAAGGACAGACAGACAGACAGACAGATGTATCCTTTTATATATATAGATTATCTGGTTGGGAAGAGTAATTTACATTGAAAATACTCCGCCTACACTTCCCTTCATCATTAACCGAGTGCCCTTGAAGTAGTGACGTCCCTTTTTTCCACACTTGGGCCAAATGTTGGTCCAAAATCCAGAGCACAGCTGCGCTGCTTCAACGTGGCCCAATGGTCCCAAGTATCCTTAATTAAATTTAAAATTGTTCTACATAAGAAAACCGCTAAGGACCTGGTCTAAAGCACAATCCCAATAAAGAAGGACATTGGAACATTTAATGGTACTGTGTTTTATGCTGTAAAACTGTTGGTTCAAGAGATCCTGAGAGAAGATATTATTACTTTCAGCACCCTCCTGTATCCGAACAATGGCAGACAGGAAAAGACCCTCTGGTCCATCCAACCTGTCCCACACAAAATCTGGGAAATTCCTCTTCGACCCCGCTTTAGATGATGGAAGTTCTGCTGCTGAGGCTTACACAAGGGCAGTGTGACTCAGCACACTGTTAATACTGAAGTTGATGTTGAGATGGCCACTGACTTAAAGGACTGAAGATGATGCATAGAGAGGCCACATTGTAAAACTCCAGGAAGGGCAGGTTGTTTGATATTAACTGGAAAACTCATTGGTTAACAGGCTTTCTTGGTAAATTCCTTGCTGCAATTCTAGAATATTCACACGAGCCGAGTGGCTAGCTTCCCTTTTTTCTCACTAAGTATAAATAACTCTTTCCTCATTGGAGTTGCTAAGTTTCCAGGGTTAAAGGCACATTGCCATTGGAGTGGAACAGCCAGGCCAAACTATTTGAAGCAGTTTGTCGTGTCGGCCAAACAGGTAAGGTCATAGGGCAGCAGGCAAGTCAAAGAGTCTGTCAATGCGTACAAAATCAGTCTACAAAAAAAAAGAACTCTCAGGAGATTTACCAGGTGAATATGACCATTTAAGATCAAGAAGTTTAGTAAACTGGTCTAATATTAAATAAGCAATGCATTTCTCAGCTATTAAAGAAAACTTTATTTTTCAGATGACATGTTCAACCTAAAGACCATGAAAATGAATTTGAAAGAATTTGAGGCTCTTGACACGTACGCTTGTAAGGTAACTTATCAGAGAATTTGGAGGAATCTGCATTTTTCAACCCATACTCTTTCCAAATGGAAGACTGAAGTGTTTAGTCTTCAGCTGGACCAGAATCCTCCATTTGTTTCAATTACAAAAACAATTTTTTTTTCCATGGAAGCAAAATACTGCGGATGCTGGAAATCTGAAATTAAAAAAGAAAATGCTCAGCAAGGTCCCCAGTTTTCACGCTGTCAGCGGTGGCTCAGTTGGTAGCACACTCGCCTCTGACCTTTAAGTAGCTGCATCACTTTAAATTTTCCCTTGTAGTGTCTTTTGTGCAAGTTCAGGATTAGACTTGCACTCAATTTCCTACTCACCATCTTTGGTCAGCTCCCAACACCAGGAGTTAGGAACATAGGAACAGGAGGAGGCCATTAATCCCCTTGAGCCTGATCCACCATTCAATGAGATCAGGGCTGATCTGCAACCTAACTCCATATACCCGCCTTTGCCCCAAATACTTAATACCTCTGTTTAACAAAAAACTATCAATCTCAAATTTAAAAGTAACAATTGCCATTTGCGGAAGAGAGTTCCAAACTTCTACCACCCTTTGTGTGTTTCCTAATTTCACTCCTGAATGGTCTGGCTCTAATTTTTAGACTATGCCCCCTAGTCCTAGAATCCCCAACCAGCAGAAATAATTTTTCTCTATCTACCTTATCTGTTCCCCTTAATATCTTGAAAACTTCGATCAAATCAACCTTTAACCATCTAAATTCTGGGGAATACAGTCCTAATTTGTGTAATCTCTCCTTGTAATTTAACCCTTGAAATCAGAGTATCATTCTGGTAAACCTACGCTGCACTCCCTCCAAGGCCAATGTATCCTTCCTAAGGTACTGCAAGGATCAGTGTTTGGGCCTCAGCTGTTCACCATCTACATCAATGATTTGGATGAGGGGACCAAATGTAATATAGCCAAGTTTGCTGATGATACAAAGCTGGCTGGGAATGTAAGTTGTGAGAAGAATGCAAGGAGGCTTCAAGGAGATATAGGCAAGCTAAGTGAGTGGGCAAGAACATGACAAATGGAATATAATGTGGAGAAATGTGAAGTTATCCACTTTGGTAGGAAAAATAGAAAAGCAGAGTATTTTTTAAATGGTATGAGATTGGGAAATTATGTTCAGAAGGACCTGGGTGTCCTAGTACACAAATCACTGAAAGTTAACATGCAGGTACAGCAAGCAATTAGGAAAGCAAATGGTATGTTGGCCTTTATTACAAGAGGATTTGAGTATAAGAGTAAAGATGTCTTACTGCAATTATATAGGGCCCTGATGAGACCACACCTGCAGTGTACAGTTTTAGTCTGCTTACCTAAGAAAGGATATACTTGCCATAGAGGGAGTGCAACGAAGGTTGACCAGGCTGGTTCCTGAGATGGGGGGATTGTCCTATGAGGAGAGATTCAGTAGACTGGGCCTATATTCTCTAGAGTTTAGAAGAATGAGAGGTGATCTTATTGAAACATACAACATCCTTACAGGGCTTGACAGGGTAGAGCAGCCTGCTTGATTGGCACCCCATCCGCCATCTTAAACATTCACTCCCTCCACCATGGCTGCAGTGTGTACCATCTACAAGATGCACTGCAGCAACTCGCCAAGGCATCTTTGGCAGCACCTCCTAAACCCGCGACCTCTTCCACCTAGAAGAAGGGCAGCGGGCACATGGGAACACCACCACCTCCAAGTTCCCCTCCAAGTCACACACCATCCTGACTTAGAAGTATATCGCCGATCCTTCATCGTCGCTGGGTCAAAATCCTGGAACTCCCTCCCTAACAGCACTGTGGGAGTACCTTCACCACACGGACTGCAGCGGTTCAAGAAGGCGGCTCACCACCACCTTCTCAAGGGCAATTAGGGATGGGCAATAAATGCTGGCCTTGCCAGCGATGCCCACACCCCATAAACGAATAAAAAAAAATGCAGAGAGAATGTTTCCCCTGGCTGGGGAGTCTAGAACCAGGGGTCACAGTCTCAGAATAAGGGGTTGGCTATTTAGGACTGAGATGTGGGGAAATTTCTTCATTCAGAGGCTGGTGAATCTTTGGAATTTTCTACCCCAGAGGGCTGTGGAGGCTCAGTCGTTGAGTATATTCAAGACAGAGAGCGATAGATTTTTGAATATTAAGGGTTTCAAGGAATATGGGGATAGTGCAGGAAAGTGGAAATGAGGTAGAAGATCAGCCATGATCTTATTGAATGGCGGAGCAGGCTCGAAGGGACAAATGGCCTACTCCTGCTCCTATTTCTTATGTTCTTATGTAAGGTGTGGTGCCCAGAACTGCTCACAGTACTCCAGGAGTGGTCTAACCAGGGCTTTGCACAGCTGTAGCACAACTTTTACCCCCTTGTATTCTAGTCATCTAGATATAAAGGCCAGCATTCCACTAGCCTTTTTGATTATTTTCTGTACCTGAATCATCTGAGTCAATTACTTGTGCCAACCCAGAAATTCCCAGGAATTTGACATTGCTCAAAAAAGTGCCTTCACCTTCATATGTCCAGCTAAACTGACATGGTTCCTCTGCAGCTCCTGCCAGCACCTCTCTGGCCTCGACCCTGTCATCCTTCCTGTCCCCTTGGTCCAGAACCTTGTCATACTGCTTAACCTTGAGCTCAGCTTTCTTTCCCAGATCCATTTCATTACCAAGACTGCCTTCTTCCACTCACACATCACCTGCCTCTGCCTATCCCCCTCTGCCACAAAACCTTAATCCCTTTCTTTTATTTGGGCAAGGCCGGCATTTATTGCTCATTCCCAGTTGCCCTGAGAAGGTGGTGATGGGCCTTCTCCCTGAACCACTGCAGTCCTTGTGGTGATCGTGCTTTCACAATGGCATTAGGTAAGGAATTCCAGCATACTGGCTCAGTGATGAAGCAACAGCGACATATGTCCAAATCAGGATTGTGTGTGAATTGGAGAGCAACCTGGAGATGATGGTGTTCCTAAGATGTTGCTTTATGCATTATTGCTTCTAGACTCAACCAGCGTCCCTGCATCCAGAAAAGACAACACATTCTGAATGCCATGGTTCCCATCCTCACCCACAGACAGTCCTGTACCCCCACCGCCCCACCCTCACCCACAGACAGTCCTGCACCTCACTCACAGACAGTCCTGTACCCCCACGACCCCATCCTCACCCACAGACAGTCCTGTACCTCACCCACAGACAGTCCTGTACCCCCACTGCCCCATCCTCACCCACAGACAGTCCTGTACCTCACCCACAGACAGTCCTGTACCTTCCCACCGCCCCATCCTCACTCACAGAAAGTCCAGTACCCCCACTGCCCCCATCCTTCCCAAGCACAACTGCTTCCTTCTTTGCCTATAAAATTGACTTCAAGATCCACTTCTTAGCTAGAGAGGAAACCAAGGGCTTGTCCTCTGACCCCTGCCCAGCTCTCCTGGTCTAGAATTGGCCGGTTGAGCTGACAATCAAACTGGTTATCACCACCTAGGAGACGGTTTCTAGAAACTTGCTCCTGCTGAGCTCAAATGGCGAAGGCATTCCAACATCTGCATTGTGACTGCTTGCTGGAAAGTCTTTCTTTAAGTGAACCTCCATTGTCTCAAGTCTAGATCTGAATTCTAATTCACATTCCCAGCGCGTGAACAGTCCTGTGAATTTCATCTTTTGCGAGCGGAATTTAACTTAACATCATCATTTAAAAATAATTCACACCGAAATCCTTCCATGGTCAAATAGACAATAAGAAAATCCTGACATGTTACAGGCTTTTTGAGGTGTCTGTTTCGAGTGTTTGTCAGATTGGTATCAGTAGGTTCTGATTTAACAGCCCCTGCCGTGCAGCACTATTGGATTGGCTGGTGTGGACTGCCAATTACACGCGTGCACGAGTCACTCACCTTCCAACAAACTTGGCAGACAACTGTCTATGTCCACTTCTCAATACTATCTGAGGTTAACATGGGAGAACAATTTGGGGAGATAACCTGATAGACACATTGGCCCAGAAATTCGGGTCGGGGGCTTCCCGCGGGTGCAAGCCCCCGACCTGCACTTACCTTGCGCGCCGGCCGTTGAGCTGTGGGCCCGCGTGGAATTCTGATCCTGGGCCTGCTCCAGCTGCTGGTGCGCAGTGCTTGCGTATCCCAGGGGCGCAGTTAGTTCGATGCGTCCCCTGGGATCACGTGCGCCATGGGGAGCCAATCGGAGCAGGGAATGCTCCATTCATAAGTCTGACAGGAAGGCCTGTCAAGACTTATAAATACTACAGCCCCATAACATCACTAAATCTTCAAATAAATTTTTAAAAAGCATCACATTTTTAAAATAAACTATAAATTACATGAAATAATTATTTTAAACAATAATTTAAATTTTTGAAAAAAATAATTTTATTTTCTAACGGGGCTAAAAATGAACTTACCTTGCTTAAAAGTATTTAAAAATAATAAACCTGTGGAAAAAATGCTTTAATTTTAATTAATTCACCACTTACCTTGTAAAAAGCAGGCCTTACGCCTGCTTTTTACATGTCTAATTTCTGGAGACTTACCTTCCCGGGAAAACCCGTAAAAAAAAACGAAGTTCGATGCGCACGCGCAGCCTCTTCCGCGCGCGCGTTCGACCTCTGAACCCCTGCTTTCAGGAGAACGGAAGTGCCAGTTTCCCGCGCATGCGCAGTGCATGCAGGAAACCTGCACTTCCATTGGGCCTACGGGTGAGTACCCCGTGCGTACTCACCCGTGGAGACCCGAATTTCTGGGCCATAGTTTTCATAACCATGGGAAAGGCTGTAACAATATTTAATACCTTCACATCACCTCCAATATATGCAATATACAAACAGAAGTGAATTACAAGCAGACATTGTAATGATGTCACACTATGAGTAACATAATAAGACACCCCTCCAACACAGGGGACCTGAGAGATACCTTTACTAGAAATCCTTTTATAACTTGTGCCAGTTATTTTGCTTCCCTAATGTTAACTAATGCTATCCCTATTTGACAATCTGCATAGACAATAACTTAAAAGCAACCAAAATCAATTCGATTCAACACAATTTTTCAAGTACAGCCAAACAGTTTGAGTGATTCGAAACTGATCAATTCAGATAAACTCTGACTTTCAATAAAAGTATTCTGAAGTTTGGGATGATTTTGAGAAAAGTAACAGAATATCTTTTCAAATCCAATTTCTTACTCCGACAAAAGACCATTTTACCTTCTAAGATCCGATAATTTTGAATCTGTTGCTCATTGAACAGTCACTTCTGAAAATGATTTCATATTCAGGGACCAATCCCTGGCTACGGTGGTTTTTGATGAATTGATTACAATCTACATATGTCAGCTGTGGCTCAATGGGTGGCACTCTCTCTGTCACAGGAGACAAATACAAACTTCAGTTTTTGATGCTAATAAGTGTTTGAGGCATAACTGTGCAGAGTGGCGGAATGGATTTGTATGATACAATGGAATGATCACGATGTTGTAAATGTTTTAAATGTAGAATAAATCCAAATTTTTAAAAAATGGGTAGCACTCTCGCCTCGGAGTCAGAAGGTTGTGGGTTCAAGCCCCACTCCAGAGCACATAAGGTGCCGTCTTTCCGATGAGACGTTAAACCAAGGCCCTATCTGTCCTCTAAGTGGATGTAAAAGATCCCACGGCACTCTTTTGAAGATTGGAAGGGATATATATATACCATCACATACCACATCATCATATATATATATATGTATACACACACACAAACTAGTCAATCTCTTGTGGGGCTGCTCACAGAGAATTAAGACCACGTGTAGCTCCAGGTGAAGTGGGGCTAGAGGGCAGAGGCTAAAAGGATCAGGGTTGCAGACGGAATGTGCTGCCCATTTTAAAGTCATGCATTTATTTTTATATTTCCATTGTAAATTATTATGTCCAAATTTGGAATGGAAACTGCGATGTAAACTTGTCCTGCTGTAATTACACCCTGCTGCCAGTGGTAGCGCTGCTGTAGAAGAATGTAATTACTGCATGGCAAGTTTACATAGGCACTTACCATTATAGAATTTGTAATGAAGAAGTTGACAGGAAGTGCATGCAGATGTCAGATTATTAATGTATTGGGGCAGAAATTCCTCCCCAAACGCGTGAGTACGGAAGGGGTACTCACGCGTCTGGCCGGAGGAAATGCCGGTTTTCAGCATGCACAGCGCATGCGCTGAAAACCGGCATTTCCTCTCCTCTAACCCAAGAGGTGAAGAGGCTAGCGCGTGCGCTGTAGGGGGCAGCGTGTGCGTCTTGGATTTCCTCTGTTTTGGGGGATTTGCGCATGTGTAAAGGCCTCCGGTCTTTACGCTTGTAAAAAGCACATGTAAGTATTTATTTTTACAGGTAAGTGGTGTTTTAGTGCAATTTAGAATTTTTTTTCCACAGGTTTATTATTTTAAAGAATCTACAATAAGGTAAGTTTAGTTTTAGACCCTTTTTATTAAAAATTTATTTTTTTCAAAAAAAAAAATTATTGTTTAAATTATTTTTTTAAACTTATTTATACTTAATTTAATGATTGGGATGTTTTTAAAAATTTTATTTAAAGTTTAAGTAGTGTTTTGGGGTGCAGTACTTATCATGAGTTTGACAGTTCTTACTCTCAAACTTATGAATGAAGTTTCCCCTCCCCTGATTGGCTGAACAGTGCTCACCTGATCCCAGCCGGCACATCGCACTAACTACGCCGCTGGGTCAGGTTAGCACAGCGCGCCGACATCGGAACCAGGCCACTGAAAGGAAATCCACTGCGGGCCAGGTTTCAGATGTCGGCGCGCCGGGTATGTGCACATCGGGGGCTTGCACGCGCGGCAAGCCCCCGACACCAAGTTCTGGGCCATTATATAAATATGATCTCATTGGGCTGAGGTCTCTGTAGAAGGAGGGCTACAAGCTATCTTTCCAGAAACCGCCCTTAAGAGGTACACAGGACATTGGCTGGAATCTTTACCTTGCATTCAGGTCAGGTGCGTAGCGGTCCGCGTAGTGGGTTGGAATCCCGAAGATTTGAACAGCGCATTCTGCACTGCACGTTTAACTCAATGGCACCAATTAAAAGAGTCATGCGGTTTTCCGGCCCAATTAAATGGAACAGGTCTGATGACGTCACTGATGACGCATTTTCAGTGCGGATATTTAAAGCAGCCTTGCACACATCTCATTTGAAGGTTGCTGTAGGAGTGTTGAAGGTGATTTCCAGAGTGCTAAATTGCTGAATAACATTGACAATTCTGTGGGTCCTGAAGACACAAAAGCAGAGGGCGGCCCCAAGATTCCCAGATGCCTCCCTGGAAGGTCTGGTCCAGAAAGTAAGAGCACGCTGAGAGGTTCTCTTCCCTGCAGATGGCAGAAAAAGACCAGCTAAAGAGACAAAGAGGACACAGCTAGACGTTGCAGAGGAGGTCAGCAGCAGGGATGTGGTGAGGAGAATGTGGATCCAGTGCTGCAAGTGATTCAATGATCTCATGAGCTCAGGAAAGGTGAATGTAATGCCACACTCACCTTCATCCTGCTGTGCCCGTCATCACAACCCCATCACTCTGCCTTCCCAAGCCTATTCCTGCACATCATTCCTCACACCAGCCTAACTTGCAGGTCCACCCTGTTAAGTCTGTGAATTATTTAGTTAATTAAAACACAGACTAATGAGTAACAATAAAAACAGCTCTTTACTGGTTGGAGGTAGGGACTATACTGAATACAAGATTACTGCACAGTGCTTATATACCGGTGTGTTCACCCCCGGTATTACGTCTACAGCAGCCTGAGAAAGTCGTACATCTCTTAAGGTGGAACAGGCTTAAGCTCTCTTAAGGTGGAACAGGTTACATACACAACACTCCTCCCTTCTTAGCTTTATAGTCATCCCCCCCATTTAACATAACGTAATAACATATATACATATATAACTTCATGTTTAACGTAACATATCACAGATTCAGTCTCTGCGGAAAACAGTTCACAGATTCAATCTCTGTGGTGTAGTCGGTTCACGTTACTCATTCAATAGTCCTTTCATGGATTTAACAGCTTGAACTTCCGAACTGATTTGGCTCCGTTCGGAGGGACCACGTGTGTGATCTGGTAGAGGTGATAATGGTTCAGATGGGTCATCTTCTGTTTTTACTTTTCCTTTTCTGCTTCTTGGAGACTCTCTGGGCTCCATTGTCAGCTGCCACAGCTGCCAGCTGCATGCGCAGTTCCTCCTTCTCTTCCTCCTGTTTCCGTCGTAGAGCCAGCTTCTCCCGATGTTCCGTAGACTTTTGGTGCTCCTCCATGATTTCTGCACTTTGGGAGTCGAAGTTACAAGCTGGGCAGGACAGGACATCGTAATATTCGGTGTCGTCCACCAGGTCATGGTAATATTCGGTGTCGTCCTGAGCTAGACCAGTGAGAGGGTCGTCTATTTCCTCCATACCCAGCTGGACGTTAGCCAGCTCTTGTTCCAAATCCAGACATCTTTCCTGAAGAGACTTCTTCATGTGTACCTCTGCATCCAGCTTTTTCTGGGCTTTCAGCAAGTCGTTTACTAGTGACCTCATTTGTGATTTTAATACTTCAACTTCCTTTAGAGATTGATTGATCGGACTATGCAATCCCTCTACCGGAGCAGCTGTTTCAGCGGTCTGTTGTTCTACATTGACGTGAGTCAGCGTACTTTTGGCATCCAATGGCTGCTCTGTTGCAGTCGTTTCAGTCTGTGTCGTCACATCAGCCATCTCAATGACTTTTGAGAGCTCCGAACCCTTTTCCTTTGAAGATCGCAGCTCGTGTTCAAGTTTTTCCCATTTCAGAGTCTTGTCCCTCAGCATATGAAGGAGTTGGCTGACCGTTAACTCTTCTGACACCAGATTATGGCACGCACGTTCAGAACCTGAATCAGCTTTGATTCGTTCAGCCTCCTCGCGCAGATGGTTGGTGTGCTCCTGCTCCATTTTCTCCATCAGTTGCTTCTGTTGACTTTCCAGATTCTCCCACTCTGTAACAAAGAACTTTTTTATTTCATTCATCTCTTGCTCAAAACGGCGAATCATTTGTTCTAATTGCTGTTGTAGTTTGAAATGGAGTTGAGTTCGAGCCCAGTGTCCCTCAAAAATGTGCATATCAGTAGACTTGACAGACTCAGAATTCTCTGTTAAACTATGTTGTTGTTGCTCAGTGGAATTCTGTGCTGAAACTTTGTCTTTTGCACATGGGTTGGTCTTACCATCATCAGTTCTAGAGTCTGGGCTGATTATCTGCACTGAGTTCTCACTCTTTATGGCTTTTAGCGAATGCCAGTCCATATTTATGTTTCTAAACCACTCCCGGCCTAGTAGTGGTGGACCTCCCTCCGGTAGCACATATAAGTCCATTATTTGACTTCCTTCGCCCTTGTTGGCCACTGCAACCTTTATTGTCCCGATGGGGTACACTCTCTGCCCCGTGTAGGTTGTCAATATAATCTCCGTATCCTGTAGGGGAATATGTTGGAATAACCTTCTGTAATCTTTCTTATTCATGACCGACAATGCCGATCCAGTGTCCAATTCCATTTTTACTTGGACTCCTTCTATCTGAAGAGTAACCCAAATTGTCTGGAGGTCTGCACCCTTACCAACGTTGAGTACCCTTAAGCTAGCCAGTTCAATACTGCTTGCGTCTGAATCGGACTCCTGTTCGGCCACCTTGTGTACCTTTGCGTATTTCCCTTGCGGTGACTTCTTGTTGCTGGTCTTCTTCGCTGACCTGCATACTCTAGCTATATGTCCAAGCCTACCACAAGTTCTACATTCTTGGTTTTAAAACCAACACTGGTTCTGATCATGCGTTGTCTTTCCACAACGATAACATTTGCCAGAACTCACACCCAATTTGTGTGCACTGAGCTCCGGTGACCGTAGCTGCATTACTGCCGTGCCTCTCGCTGCGGCTTCGTGTGCTGCTGCCATAGTGACCGCCTTCTCAAGCGTCAGCTCATTCTCCTCGAGCAGTCGCTTTTGTGTATCCTGTTTAAATAAACCACACACAAATTTGTCTCGAAGTGCCTCTGTCAGTCCCGTTCCAAACTGGCAATATTTCGCTAATTTACGCAATTCCAGCAAATATTCAGCATTGCTTTCATGCTGTAGCTGCCTTCTGTCGTAAAATTTAAATTGTTCCGCTAGCATCAGCGGCGTGGGGTTTAGATGATCTTTCAGGACAGTAACAATCTCATCGAACGTCTTATCCGCCGGTTCATCTGGTGATAACAGGTGTTTCAATTGCCCGTATGTCTTCGCACCCATTAAATTTAATAATGTTAGAGCTTTATCTTGGTCACGAATTTTATTGGCCTTACAATAATTTTTTTACTCTTTCAACATATATGGCCCAATCTTCGAGGTCACTATCAAAGGTGCTAATATTCCCGTGTTTAGGCATTGTAGATTTGCAATTTCTCAGATTTTCTTTTCTTTACTTGTTATCAAAGATGGCGGCTTCCCGCTCTTGCTGTCGTCCTCCGCCCACAAAATGGCGGTTTTCCCGCGCTTGGCGGTCTTCACCCGTCCCCCGACGCCGTCTCCCTTCAGCCCCCGAGTGCGGCCTTTATCTTCGCCACGATCGCCCGAGTGCGGTCCTTAACAGCGGATGCGATCGATGGCCTGGCTGCGCCTCGCACTTGAAAGCGGCCCAGCCCTTATCTGCCGATCGCTATCGCCCTGTACCTCTCTCTTCCCCAGTCCTGTCTTCTACTCCGGTTCACAAGCTGATGGAGGCTTCAGGGTCCTAATGCCTGTCGCTTCCAGTGGGGTGGTGAGTGGTGTGGTTTGAAACCTCTCTTCAACCGCCGTGGAATAACTGCCGCAGGGTAAGAACCTGACTCGTCGCCAGTGTTAAGTCTGTGAATTATTTAGTTAATTAAAACACAGACTAATGAGTAACAATAAAAACAGCTCTTTACTGGTTGGAGGTAGGGACTATACTGAATACAAGATTACTGCACAGTGCTTATATACCGGTGTGTTCACCCCCGGTATTACGTCTACAGCAGCCTGAGAAAGTAGTACATCTCTTAAGGTGGAACAGGCTTAAGCTCTCTTAAGGTGGAACAGGTTACATACACAACACACCCATCTCTCTCTGTCTGTGCACCTACTCACATCGCCATCTAACTAACCACCGCTGACTCACCCTCATCCTAATGCAATCATAGCAAGTAACACCACAGAAGGAGGCCATTTGGCATTGTCACCCCACTCCCTCATAGTCACCCCCTACAGATGTAACCCATCCATTCCTTACACTCATTCCATCACTCTCACTCAAAGTTCTCTTCTTTCTCTCCTTGCAGGAGAAAAATGCCCAGAACACCCAGGAGAGACAGAACCAGGGGGTGGCCCTCCAGTCTTCACAAATTTGACTTCAGCAGAAGAGGAAGCCCTAGAGATCTCTGGTGTTGCAGAACTGCTGGCGGTGAGAGACAGAGAGAGGAGGACCTCCCAGCAACCTGGTGACATAATTAAATCTCATACAGCCACATGGCATACAACAGTCACCCATATGGTGACTGATGTCAGCAGCCAGTGAAATGTCATCATGTGCATAATGATAACTTTACCCATTCTTATTATAACATTTCTAATTCATCTCTTTACTCTCCTACAGGTCCATCAATTGCTCCCCGCCACCCTCCAGTTGCAGGAGGAAGACGACTCCTCAGAGGAAGCACCAGTCTCTGAGGGAGCAGCGTCAGCAGACCCAAGTGCACCTAGTAGCAGCGCAGACACACACACCTTGGTGGGTCCTGTGCGAGATAGGGTAGTGTTGTCACCTGGTGTCTCACACTTCACAAGTGAGCAAGAGCAGATGGTGTTGACAGGGACAGCAGTGGAGACTCCTCGCCAGAGGACGCAGGATGCTCCAAACTCTGCTGAGCTGGATGCAGACACTGAGCCTCGGGGTCTATCAGGAAAGAGGGTGATCCTGGAGGTGCAGCAACAAATGCAGGAGGCTCTGGCATCATTTGCAGCCACGATGTCTGCAAATGTTCAGAGAATGGAGGAGTCCATCTCCAACATGAGCACCACCATCTCGCGGGCGATGGCAACGATGTGCTGTTCCATGGAAAGGACGGCCACCTGCATGGAGCAGCAAATGTGCCAGTCCAGTGAGAACATGCTTGCTGTGAACAACAAATTGGAGATGCTCATTGACCTCATCTCGAGGAGGGATATTAATGTAGACTTGGGCTTTCATCACCTCACTGCTGTGCAGCCAGGTGCTCTCCAGTTCCTTGCTAGCAGGGAAGTGCGGGTGGCCCATGAGTGGGATGATGCTGAGAGGGGACATGGAAGTGGGGGCTCTTCTCAAAATGCACCCACTTCTCCCCCATTGCCTCCCCCTCAGTCAGAGCCCCACATGCTGCCTTGGATCCCGATAGCTGAGTCTTCCCCTACACAGTTGCAGGAGGAGCAGTCTTCCGGGGCCCTCAAAGGCTCCAAGACCCAGAGGACGTCTGCCAAAAGTGCCTAAGCAGTCGCAGCAGGGAAGTGAGCAGGCTGCCTCCAGCTCTGCTGAAGCCACAGGGGTTGCATCTCGTAGAAGCACTCGGAAAAGAAAAAGGACACAATCCTAGATGCACAAGGGTATGCACATGTGTATGAAAAAATGTTAATGTTAAGTTACAGTTTTATTTATGACACACATGAATTTATTTCTTTGCACAACTTTCCCGTCTTGTCCATTTTAGCCTCAAACCTTGGGTCCAAGCTTTGTCACTTGGAGTGAATGGTGAGACATTACTTAACTTCGAGCAATGAGGCTTTGGGTGACAGGAATGGCTTGGTCATTGTAGGACTGCTTTGTGGTGTTGTGGGTGGGGGGGTGGTAGTTAGTCCAGCATCTGGCAGCCATATGGGTGCGCTGGTGCAAGTTAAGTAAATCTGGCCATTATGAGGCCATCCCAGGCCTCCAGGGCAGCAATGTGCGCCGCTGCTGGGGCCATTTCCACCTGAGGTTCCTCCTCCTCCTCCTGCTCGTGTTGCACCTGCTCCTCCTCCTCCTCGTCCTCCTCCTCCTCTGAAGAGGCTGTGCGCTCTGTGCCTTGCTCCTCCTGCAGCTCCAATCCTTGCTGCTCTGCTATGTTGTGCAGCACGCAGAAAATGAAGATGATTCTGGAGACCCTAGCTGGTGCGTACTGACGGGATCTTCCAGATCTATCAAGGCATCTGAAGCACTTCTTTATCGTGTCGATTGCTTGCTCTATGACACATCTGGTGGATATGTGGCTTATAGCGCTCCTCAGCCTCATTACTTGGAGTCCTCAAGGGTATAATCAGCCACATCTTCAGTGGATAGCCCTCATCTCCAAGCAGCCAGTCGGTAAGTCTGGAGGTGCAAAGAGCTGAGTGAGGGTGGACTGGCGCAGAATGAAAGAGTCATGACAGCTGCCAGGGAATCTGCCGCACACATGCATGATCATCTTTTTATGGTTGAATATGAGCTGCACATTGAGGGAGTGGAAGCCCTTGTGGTTCACAAACACTCCTAGTTGATGATGGGGTGCCTTCATGGCCACATGTGTGCAGTCGATGATGTCCTGCACCAGTGGGAAGCCAGCCAGAGTCGCAAAGCCAAGCGCCCGCTCAGTAACACTGGCTTCATCAGTGGCAAAGTTCACATAAGTGGCTGACTTATGAAGCAAGGCATCGGTCACCTATGTGATGCATCTGTGGGCGGCCGACTGCAAGATCCCACAAATGTCAGCTGCGGATCCCTGGAAGGAGCCTGAGGCAAAGAAGTTGAAGGTGGTGGTGACTTTGACAGCTACTGATAAGGAGTGTCCACCAGGTCCTCTGGGCAGCAGGTCTTCTTCCAGCAAGCTACAAATGTCTGCGACGGCCTGGCGCGATAGCCTGAGCCTCCTGAAGCACTGCTGCTCAGTCATGTCCAGGAAGGTCAACCTCAGCCCTGTGCTGACCCCCTCTCTCCTGTGAAGCATCAGGTCGTTGAGGAGAAGGCTGCTGTTGCTGCTGGTGTGGCTGGTGTTGTTGGTGCTGGGGCTCATCTTGGTCTGATTCTGAGGTTCGAGGTGAGATAGCAGAAGCGGCATCCATGCTGACGTAATAAATGGCAGGTACAGTGGAAATCAGAGGCCCAATCCTTCAGTGTACTGATGATGACTAGCAATGTGGTGAGAGTGGCTTCCGAGGTTGCAGAAATGACCTGCAAACTGCTGACAGCTAAACCTCTGAACAAAGAGCCTTTCCCTTTGGCAAGGAAGCAGGTGTAAGGTGGGAATACTTATGTGATTTTTCCAGCTGTCACTTAAAGGACACGCACAATGGCCACTGAGCTCCCGCCTCCCCTTCACAGGCAAGATTCCCGAGATGCATAAATCCCGTGCGCAAGAAGTTAAAGCCAAAACCTGATGTTAAAATGGAGTTAAGGGTCTCTCAACCAGCAGTTAATGACCTCAATGAGGCCGCCCGCCTCTCCCGAGTGGCGTACCTCCAAACACGACTGAGTTAAATGCAGGAGTCGGCGGGTTCCCCGCGCCCTGTCAATTTCCGCAAATGTAACTGTCGTCCCGCCCCCCCAAACCCACATGCTCAGCACCAGGAAAATTCCAGCCATCAATTCACTGCAGGATATAACAATATAGGGGGAGAAATTCGGTGGAGCTGCAAACGGGGCGCCCAGCTCGCCTGGGCGCCGGAATTACCGCTGCGATCGGAGCAGTTGCGACCGCCGGAAATTCAGCTTGAGCGCCCCAAGAGGGACACGGGGCGCTGCTCGAGGCGCTCTGCGTCCCTCTTAAGGCGCTGAAACTGAATATCGCAGCGCAATGTGCCACAGCGCCACACGCTGCGGCACGGCGCACTGCGGTACTGCAGGCCTTCCTCCCATTCTAAAGGGGGAGGGGCCTGCACCAGCGCGATCAGAGATCGCGAGTGCCGGCAAAAGAGCCCGGCACCGAGGAGAAGTGCCGGGCTCTCGGAAAACAGCCGGCACTGCCGCGGGGGGAGATCAGGAGGCCGGGGACGGAGGTGCTGGCAGGCAGCCACCGAAAAAAACGGCCGCCCCGCACCTCCAACCTAATTTGCGCCACTCCCGCCACAGGTAGGCCCCATGAACCGAGCGCGATTTGCGAACGGCGCTACAGAGGCGGGCGCTACCAAATATCGCAATCGGGGCGGCAGCGGGGCGCTGCGCACAGCGATGACGTCATCGGTTGCGGCGCAGCGCAACAGGCTAACGCCGCCATTAGCGCCCCAGCTAAATATCGCGGGAGGCGTGGCCAGTGGCGCTAAAGCCACTGAGTGCCCTCTTTAGGCGCTAACTGGTGGCGCAGCCCACTGAATTTCTAGGCCATAGTATTTTGCTGGCATCTCCAATTATGTGGAATCTCAGTTCAGTGAACCTGATCATTCACTGCACCCTGAGGTAATCAGTCAGAATTGGATATGGTAGATTATAACATCAGATTGGTAGTCAGGAGCTGAGGAGAGATTGTGGACGTTTTCCTTCTGGATGTTTTACCTGTGATTATTCATTAACCTCAATGAGTTGGGAAAAGTCCGCAGGGGTAGTTACAGGAAATCGTGTTCCCGATTGGGATCCCCACCCAGGATGGGAACATGTATCAAGTATTGAAGTGCCCCTTGCCCATGATTTATGTCCATTAGCATTAATAGCATCGGCACCAAGCTGGGCGGTGCATGGCTCTCCCAATCTGAATGGCTTTGATTGCCAACTGGCAATCAGCCAGTGTATTGTTAGATAGAGTCACATGAGTCTAGGTCAGGGCTCTGGCTCAATCTATCTTGCTCTCTTCATTTGAGGCTTCATCATCAAGAGGGCATGGAGATGCAGTCGCACTGTTTATTAAAGCTCATGCTTCAGTTTGCTTCAAATCCCTCTGAGGATTGAAGCAAATCCACTGTGAAATTGTCAAAATAGTGACAAGCCCATAGGAAGAGGATTAGGCCCCTCCAGCCTGTTCCTCCATTCAATTAGATCAAGTCTGATCTGTATCTTAACTCCATCTACCCACCTTTGCTCCTTAGTCCTTAATACCCTTACTCAGCAGAAATCTATCAATCTCAGTTTTGAATTATTCAATTGACCCCCAGCCTCAACAGCATTTTTGGGGAGAGAGTTCCAGATTTCCACTATTCTTTGTGTGAAGAAGTGCTTCTTGACATCACCCCTGAACGGCCTAGCTCTAATTTTAAGGTTATGCCCCATTTTTCTGGACTCCCCCACCAGAGGAAATAGATTCTCTCTATCTACCCTAACAAATCCTTTAATCTTCTTAAACAACTCAATTAGATCACCCCTCAACCCTCTAATAACAAGCGAATACAAGCCCAGACCATGCAACCTTTACTAGAATGGTTCCAGGGATGAGGGATTACAGTTATGTGGATAGACTGATGAAGCTGAGGTTGTTCTCCTTGAAGCAGAGAAGGCTACGAGAAGATTTGATAGAGGTCTTAAAAATCATGAAGGGTTTAGAATAAATAAAGATCAACTGTTTGCAATGGTTGAAGGGTCGATCACCAGAGGGCACAGATTAAAGGTGATTGGCAAAAGGACCAGAGGCGACATGAGGAAAAACTTTTTTACGCAACGAGTGGTTAGTACTGTATGTAGAATGTACTGCCTGACAGATTCAATAGTAGCCTTCAAAGGGAATTGGAAAAATACTTGAAGGAGAAAAAATTGCAGGGATATGGGGAAAGAGCGGGGATTGTGGGGCTAACTGGATTGCTGTTCAAAAGAGCCGGCACAGACTCGATGGGCCGAATGGTCTCCTTCTGTGCTATACTAATCTATGAGTCTATGAACTTGTCCTCATAATCAAACCCCTTTCAGCCCCGGTATCATTCTGCTGAACCGCGCTGCACCCCTCCAAGGCCAATATATCGTTCCTGAGATGCAGTGCCTAGAACTGAATGCAGTTACTCTAAATCTCATCCAGCACAGAGCTGAATCTGCCAGGAATGGGGACTTGGAAGGATCTGTTTTGAGTGTTGATTCCTCGTTGGTGGACTTGAGATTTATCCACCAATGAGGGAGCATCACTGAGAACAGACCACTTCCAAACCCTGAGTCACTTCAAATTCAAAATTGTGAATCAAGTGACAATGGATCAGCATTAGAAATATACAATGGCAAGTAAAATCAGAGCAGTCAGCCAGAAGGGGTGTTAGTACTTGGACCAACTCACAGGCCATCAGAAGAGAAAGATAAGTCAGCTCAGACTAGCCAGAGACACCAACTCTCTTCCCCCCGTCTGTCTGTATACCAAACACCCGTTATACAAGACCAAAAATTAGGTTAGTCCCAACAATGAGTCTCAAATTTTAGTCCTGGGTGATGATTGCCTTGCCTGATAGAAGCTCTGCAACAGAAGCATTGCAGTAATTATTGGGTACCAGTGCTGTGCAGTTCAATAATTGATGAGAAGGGGATATAGATTGATCACATTTAGGTGAAGTAGATCTCATTCTTCAAATGACAGCAGACTCTACGGCCTACAGTCCCTGTCCTCTAACCAACCAGAGCAGGCTGTTTAGAGGTGCCATCCTTCATAGCCTAGAATGGAACTCTGTTTAATATCTTTCTTTTTTATAAAGAAAAGAAAGACTTGCATTTACTTAGCGCCTTTCACAACCTCAGGATATCCTAAAGCACTTTACAGCCAACGAAGTATTTTTGACGTGTAGTCATTGTTGTAATATAGGAAATGCGGGAGCCAATTCGCACACAGCAAGATCCCACAAGCAGCAATGAGGTAATTACTGGAAATCTGTGTTAATGATGTGATAAATATTGGCCAGGGCACTAGGGAGAACTTTTCCATTATCTCCGAAATAGGACCATGGGATCTTTTACATCCACCTGAGAGGGTTGACGAGGCCTCGGTTTAATGTCTCATCCAAAGGACGGCACCTCTGACAGTGCGGCACTCCCTCAGTACTGCACTAGGAATTTCAGCCTAGATTTTGTGCTCAATTCTCTGAAGTGGGACTTGAACCCATAACCTTCTGACTCAGAGGCAAGGGCGCTACCCACTTTTATTGAACATTAAGAACATTTGCAACATCGCGATCATTTTATTGTATCATTCAAATCCATTCCGCCGCTCTGCAGAGCCACTCCTCCACCACATATTTACATCAAAACCTGAAGTTTAATTTGTCTCCCCTAACATATATTAATCGATTGTACTTTAAAAATTGATCGTAAAATACTATCTTTAAATTCCTTTCTGAATAAAACATCCATAGAGCCTTATAATTATATTTTAGCTTATATTTAAAATACTCTTTTAGGTTGATTCTCCTCCCCTTAAAAAACAGGGCATTCCGTCTTTGCACAATCACAAATCTAGCCAAACTGAACATTAAATGAATTGCCACTCCGCTAGACTCGGGCAGACACTCCTGCAATCTCCATCTCAAAATTGAGTCCCACGGGATTCCCATTCTCGCTCTTCGGTCCCCACCCAGCAAAAAAACCTCACACAACTGTCGAACATAGTACTTAAAATCATTTAACTGTGGACATAACACCAGTAAATGGGACAGAGTCTCATCCCATGCCCCATACACTGGGCAAATTGCCCCCTCCACTCGTCCAATCTTACACAAAACTGTCATGGTAAAAATCCGGTTATGAGCCAATTTGAAATCCAGTTCAATCCACTCTGGACATTTAAAATTCGCCCACACACCCTTCCAAATCCTGTTGAAGTCCAGCTGTGGGCATATACTCTGCCAAAACTCCTGACCAGCAGGTGTCTTGAATCTCCATCTCTAAATACCTCATAGAAATCTCGAGTATTACAGTTGTCAAATTGAACCAACTCTCCCCCTTTCTCCAGCAGAAAGCTTGCAAAAGCATTTTACTTCCTTTGGAGATTTCCACATTTACTTCTTCCATCCAATCCTGTGGCATTGCCCTCACAATCTTCTCATACATGATCATAATTGCTTTTTCCTCTATCTCCTGATCCTCCTCCCACACCATGTCCCTCACTATCGCTTCCGGCAACCAACCTGGAATTACCTCATATAATACATCTTTTACACATATAATACCAGCTTTTATAAAAGCTTGATTAAATAATACCTCTCCTTCAATGTTGACCCACCTGTTCAAAAATAAGGGCTGTTCTAAAAATTCCTCAGCACCCTTGGGCATAAACTGCACACTTTTTAAAAATTGGGCTCAAGTCTCTACAACCCCCTTATAAAACCTAGGGAGAGGTTTAATCGATTTTAAAAACATATTATTGTATTCCATATACAATATCCCCTGCCCTCCTATCCCACTTCATTTTAAAAAATGCTCAGAACAACTCTTCCAAAAACTTGTATTTGACTTCTGAAGAAATCTCTTCACCCATTTGATTCTAAAGGATTTTTTCATCAAATCAGTATCTGGGAAATTGAGTCCTCCCTGATTTTTCCGTCCAATGATGGTATTGTAAGCCACCAAGGCTGGTTTCCCTTCCCATTAAAACCTCACACAAGCCTCTCAGATGGACTTTTCCACCCACTCAGGAATATCCTCCACCATCAATAAGTACCATAGCTTAGGTAGCAGGAGAGCGGACACCACTGTCGCTCTTCCTTGCACTTTCAACCACCATCTTCCCAAAATCTTTTTAATTTTCAAAACCTTTGGTTCCCAACTTAATCGATCCACTTCATCCTTGTCTTTCTTGCACCCCATATGCACCCCCAGAACTTCCAAAACCTCCACCACCATAAAGGGACTTTCCTCCAACCATTCCCCACTACCCCTCCCTGCAACCAGGCATTGGGACTTACTATAATGCACTCTGCCTCCTGAAGCTCTACAATACTCCTCCACTACATCCGTAGCTTTCCTCACTGACTCCCCATTTCTCAATGTTAAGGTTGTGTTATCTGCATATTGGTGTATCACCGACACCAGCCCGGAACTGGGAACCGCAATCCCAACTACACCTTGTTTCTTTCGCATCATGTAACCTAATGGTTCTGCTACCAATGTGTACAACAATTGGGACAGGGGACAACCCTGTCTCACTGACCTCTGTATCGGAAAATACTTGGATACAAAAGCATTACATTTAACACAGCTAAATATGTTTGAATAAAAAATCCTTATCCACTCAATGAAATTTTCCCCAAAACCAAATGCTTCCAAAGCCATCAATAAAAACTCATGAGTGACCCGATCAAAGGCTTTCTCTTGATCTATCTTTAATATATAAGCCTCACTCCCACTCTCTTCCATGAGCTCTATCACATCTCGGATTGAGACCACAAAGTCTGCGATGTCCTGGCCTGTGACTCCATAGAACTGAGAGGGCAAAACTATCTGCGGCAACTCCCCCTTCATACGATTTGCCATCAGCACGGTGGCATAGTGGTTAGCACTGTTGCCTCACAGCGCCAGGGACCCGGGTTCAAATCCGGCCTCGGGTGACTGTCTGTGTGGAGTTTGCACTTTCTCCCCGTGTTTGCGTGGGTTTTCTCCGGGTGCTCCGGTTTCCTCCCACAGTCCAAAAATGTGCGGGTTAGGTTGATTGGCCATGATAAAAATTGACCCTTAGTGTTAGGGGGGATTAAATACGTGGGGTTACGGGGATAGGGCTTGGGTGGGATGCCTGTCGGTATAGGGACCGGGTGCTAGGGTTTGGATGATCAGCCATGATCTCGTTGAATGGCGGAGCAGGCTCGAAGGGCCGAATGGCCTACTCCTGCTCCTAACTTCTATGTTTCTATGTATGTTTCTAACCCTCGCCAAGATCTTATAATCCACATTTAATAATGTGATGGGCCTCCAATTCTTCAGATCCCTTCTATCCCCTTTATTTTTGTAAGCTAAGCTTATGACACCTCCTCATAGATGGGGCCAGGCTTCCCTCAATTTTAATCTCCTTAAAACCCTCTAAGAGCAATGGATTAAAATCTCAAAAAATTCTTTCTAAAATTCTGCATTTAGTCCATCGGACCCTGGGCTTCCCCCGCCTCTTCATTCCACTTATTGCTACTTTTATTTCTGCTAATCCTACTTCTTTGTCACACATGCTTCTCTCGTCCTCCTTTAAACCCTCTTCAATAAAAGCACTAACCTTTTCCATCGCCAAATTGGAAATGTCTTCTTTTGTATATAACTCTTGATAAAAGCTGCTAGCCGCCTCTAAAATCTTCCCACTTTCATTAATGATCTTCTCCCCAACCTTCAACTCTCCAATTAATGATAATCTCTGCCGCAGCTTCTCTTGCTCTAGAAAATATCTAGTGCATCTTTTGCCCTCCAATGCATCTTTAGCCTTTGCACGGAGAATGGCTCCCTTACATTTTCAGCTTGCAATAATTCCCACTCTTCCTTTAAAACCCGGAACTTAGTCTCAGCTCCCATTTCCCCTCCATCAACTGCTTTACAGACATCCATAAACCTTTTGTTTATATTCTCTTCTTGACGCCGGTTAGCTGCCATTCTCTCTTTCCCATAACGTACTGAAAAAACTTTTACCTCGTATTTTAAATTATCCCACCAAACTCTTCTTTTTTTCAAGAACAAAGGTTCTTTAGAGCCATAGGGCTGGATTTTCATTGAGGAGGCGGGTAGGAGGCGGGACTACAACTTTCGGGGTTGTAGACCCGCCTCCATCGAGTTGTAGCCAACCCACGCGATTTTGCCTTGATTGACCTTGTTGAGCCCACCCAGCGGGCTCAGCAGGCCAATTAAGGGCCACCCGGCAACAGGTGATGTCACAGATTGACATTTCATCTGTCAAGACCTTTTGACATGAAATATCAGCGTTTGACAGCTGTTTGAAGCTGTCAAACACTGACAATCTGTACTCTAAGTTAATTTCTTCCTCTCAGGATGATTTAGAGATCTCCCCAGAACAGAAAGCTGAATGCTGCAATTTTTGACAGATTGCGGCCATTCTGCTTTCTGTGCCGGTGAGATGAGGGACTCCCGAGACCTGAAGGAAGGAAGGCTGTAAAGGTAAGTAATACTTCTTTAAACACACCAAACACACTTACCTCTGCACTCATGCACCCATCACTCACCTGAACACTGGACATCTCGACCCCTCCAAGCCCTTCAGCCTGACGGCCCGCCTCGCTAACTTGGCGTGGTTTGGAGCTGTCGGGAATCCCACACTTCAAGAATGAAAATAGGGATTAGGCTAAAAACTGCCTGTTCACTACCTGTTAACAGGCAGTTAATTGGCACTAATCCCCTTCCCGCCTCGGGGAGGTGGGTCCCAGCGCAGGTCAGGTACCCGCCTCCTTTGAAACTGGCATGGAGGCGGGTTGGGGGGCGGGATGGGTTCGTGCCCCCTGATTTCAAGATTTTAAGCCCCCACATGCCTCCAATCCTGCCTCCACAGCTCAATGAAAATCCTGCCCATAGAGTCATAGATTTATACAGCACAGAAAGTGTCCCTTCGGCCCATCGTGTCCGCGCCGGCCATCAAGCCCTATCTATTCTAATCCCATTTTCCAGCACTTGGTCCGTAGCCTTGTTTGCTATGGCATTTCAAGTGCTCATCTAAATGCTTCTTGAATGTTGTGAGGGTTCCTGCCTCTACCACCCTTTCAGGCAGTGAGTTCCAGATTCCAACCTCCGGGTGAAAAAGTTTTTCCTCAAATCCCCACTAAATCTCCTGCCCCTTACCTTGAAACTATGCCCCCTGGATATTGACCCCTCTACTAAGGGGAAAAGTTCCTTTCTATCTACCCTATCTATGCCCCTCATAATTTTGTACACCTCAATCAGGCCCCCCCTCAGCCTTCTCTGCTCTAAGGAAAACAACCCCAGCCTGTCCAGTCTTTCTTCATAGCTGAAGTGCTCCAGCCCAGGTAACATCCTGGTGAATGTCCTCTGCACCCTCTTTAATGCAATCACATCCTTCCTATAGTGTGGCGACCAGAACTGCACACAATATTCCAGCTGTGGCCTAACTAGCATTTTGTACAGCTCCATCATAACCTCCCTGCTCTTATATTCTATGCCTTGGCTAATGAAGGCAAGTATCCCATATGCCTTTTTAACCACCTTATCTACCTGTCCTGCTGCCTTCAGGGATCTATGTACATGCACACCAAGGTCCCTCTGATCCTCTGTCCTTCCTAGGATCCTACCATTCATTGTGTATTCGTTTGCCTTGTTAGTCCTCCCAAAATGCATCACCTCACACTTTTCAGGGTTAAATTCCATTTGCCACTGTTCTGCCCATCTAACCAACCCGACTATATTGTTCTATAGCCTGAGGCTTCCCTCCTCGCTATTTACCACTCCACCAATTTTTGTGTCATCTGCGAAATTACTGATCATACCTCCTACATTCATATCTAAATCATTAATGTACACTACAAACAGCAAAGGACCCAGCACCGATCCCTGCGGTGCACCACTAGACACAGACTTCCAGTCACAAGAACAACCTTCGACCATTACCCTCTGCCTCCTGCCACTAAGCCAATTTTGGATCCAATGTGCCAAATTGCCCTGGATCCCATGGACTCTTACCTTCTTGACCAGTCTCCCATGTGGGACTTTGTCAAAAGCCTTACTGAAGTCCATGTAGAATACATCAACTGCACTACCCTCATCCACACACCTAGTCACCCACTCGAAAAAATCAATCAAATTGGTTAGACATGATCTCCCCCTGACAAAGCCATGCTGACTATCCTTGATTAATCCTTGCCCCTCCAAGTGGAGATTAATTCTGTCCCTCAGAATTTTTTCCAATAATTTCCCTACCACTGAGCATTCTTTATTATATTTAAAATCCCTTCTTTATAAGCAATTTCTTTCAGGTATTGATTGTTTAAAATCCACACCCCTGAACCGATCTTAACTCTGCTATTCTTAATTTTAAGAACCAAAGCCAAGTGGTCACTAAAATATACCTTTTGTAATAAATCTCCATCACCTCAGAACTTAACCCTTCCCGCATTAACACAAAATCTATTCCGCTCTGTTTTAAAATATCACCCACCCAACCTGTTCTGGAGAACTCCCTTTTTATGCGGTTCCGATCCCTCCATAAGTCTCTCAAATTTAAATTTGCCATCATTTTTTCAATCATCCCTCTGGAGTTATCATCCTTAAAGGTCACCTGGGCTGAAATGTCCATCCGAGATAAAAACACTTTAAAATCCACCACTATACAAGGATTTTCCACCTCTGCCACTTCAGTGAATAACTACCGAAAAAACTTGCGACGCTTGCAATGGTCGTTCGGTGCATAGATATCAAAGAGATCGCAATTAAATTCCTCCATTTTTACCCTTTGCCGTAAAAATCTCCCCTCAGTGCCCTTGTCTGTTAAGGCAACGTTCTCTTTTATGGATGGACTCACCAAAACAGCCACCCCTCTATGGTTATTGTTTGCACAACTTGCAAACACCCCTCCCTTCCAAACCTTCCGAACTCTTTCTAGGATATCCTCATCCCAAAAGGTTTCTTGCAGACACAAGTCAGTGCCTTTAAAACACTGCAACAACTGCTGCAATTTCTTCTCACCCCTCAGTCCATTCACATTAATTGAGACCATTGTAATCATGGCTCCGAATAAGGGAAGTATGCCTGATAATCTCCCCATCATTTAATCTCTGGCCCTTCTCTCTTCTCATGCTTCTTTCCAACTTTTTGGGCAGCTGTTGCTTTTTCCTGCAGCCTCCGGCTCTTTTTCACCTCCTGTTTGAACCTTCCCTGCTGTTTCAGCCTTTTCCTTGCATTATGTTTGGGCCGAGGAGCTGCCCCTTTTCCCTCATTCTTCTCCTCACTAACCTTTCCCTTTCCACACGATGCCACCTGTAGGGGGTGGTGTGGTTGGCACGTGCGCCCAGTCAGTTATGCCCCTGACTGTTTGTGAGCGGTTCGAAACGCTCCCACGCCCCTGGGTTCCAGACACCGGACTTAGGTACAGGCGGCGATACAGAAAAGACTCGAGTAGACAGGTGGTTTGGATGTAAGAAAACCAAGATTTTATTGAAATAGAAATTAACACAATCTTATGAGAAGTTACTAGTATAGAGTTACAGGCAAATACAAATAACTATATACTTATACAGGGAATGGGGAACACACGGCACATCAAGGGAAAACAAACTATCTTAACAATCCCTTTATCCTTATCCCACCCCTTATACCTAACTAGATTAAGCTATGAGGGGCCAGAATTCACGCTCACCAATCCGAAATAAAACCAACTGTTAACGAGTGCGAGTTTTGAAGTCTGGTCTCTGGTCCTTCTAGGTACCCCGTCGCCACGTGGTCTTCAGGGGCGCGGTGCTGGGTCTGCTACTGCGACACACCTTCTCCCCTCCGCTGCCGTCGTCGTCTCGTCGCGATGGGTTCTCCTCTTCTTCTCCCTTGGGCGGTCGGCGGCGGCACCGTTGTGCCTACAGGGCAGTTGGCAGTTTTAACTGCCTAGATTTTCCTACCCAAGCTTAGGAACGCCAGTCTATTCGTCGTGGCGTGGCCACCTGTGTTTTCACAGCGTTCAACGAGGAATATTCATTTTCCCAAGCGCCAGCTTATAACTAGGCGCTTGGTTTTCTTATCGATATGTTTTTCGCTGCCCTGCTCTGCCCTTATCGAGTTATTATCGTCTTCTTCGTCTCTACTCATCTCATCTCGTTGGACTACTATGCAAGTCCTGGGCTACCTGCTCGACTTCGTCTCGCCCCTTTCTGCGGCCTGGGCATCCTGGATGGCTATGGACTTGGGTCTCATTCCCCTCCCCTGCTGTTGGTATGGTGTGACTGGTTACTGAAAATCTGTTGCGGGGAGAGAACCTGCCACGAGGCCAGGGCTCGAGTACGAGCGGCAGCCCAAAAGGCCGGAGCCACGAGAGCAGAGCAAGAGTCAAGAAGAGCAGAGAGCAGAGCGAGATTGCTACCCGGGGCCTGCAGTTATACTCCTTACGATAGCCCCTTATCTGTGCGCCAAATCAGGTTAGCTCATTGTCCCTATCTTGGCAGGCTAGTTTAAATAATTGTAGCAATCTAAACTAACTGTTTTTAGATGGCCGTTGATCGCACCTACTGGCCTGATAGAAACATAGAAGATAGGAGCAGGAGCAGGCCATTCGGCCCTTCAAGCCTGCTCCGCCATTCAACGAGATCATGGCTGATCATCCAAACCCTAGCACCCGGTCCCTAGACCGACAGCCATCCCACCCAAGCCCTATCCCCGTAACCCCGTAACCCCACGTATTTAATCCCCCCTAACACTAAGGGCCAATTTTTATCATGGCCAATCAACCTAACCCGCACATCTTTGGACTGTGGGAGGAAACCGGAGCACCCAGAGGAAACCCATGCAAACACGGGGAGAATGTGCAAACTCCACACAGACAGTCACCCGAGGCCAGATTTGAACCCGGGTCCCTGGTGCTGTGAGGCAACAGTACTAACCACTATGCCACCGTGCTGCCCGATGTCTGATGTCTGAGCTGTATTGTTATTAATGCATTTTAATCGGCCTGTCCAGCCTCGATGGCTTCCTTAAGCTGTTTCCGATTATTTATGCAAACAACTTGATGGCCTCAAGTGTAGGCCTAACTGGTTTTGGTCTGTCTACGATTTGGCTTAATGCATAATTCAGAGTCCTGCTGTCTGCTTTTCAAAATACAAAAGTCCTTCTTCACAGAAACTGCATTTTAGGTTTCGATTTCCCCAAAAGCTGCTTGTGCCACAGAGTCCAAGCTTTTAAAATCTTGCAGGCTTTTGGCCACGAGGTGCGGACGCCATCTTTGGGTACCCTTTTTCTTAAAATGTCCATGCAGGGTCCCTTTTATTATTAATTAATAACCTTTGGGGAAATGTGGAAATTTTGCGAATCTTACACTCCCCCCTGTGATATAAAACTTGCTTGAAGTATCATTCTTACAAGGTGAGCAAAATTTTCTGACCCTCCATATTCAACCTTCCCCTGTAATTACCTATCTAATACACCCATGACACATGCACTTCCCATTCCACGAAAATGTAGTGTACATAAGCATACATAGAATAAATTACAGACTTTACACACATCCGAACATGGAGGGGTCCTACACCCCTGCACCACTTGGTACACATACATCTTTATTAAACGCGTCGCAAAAAACAATAGAAAATCCTTTATTAAAAAAACAACAAACACAAAAAAAACAACAATCTCCCTCCACCTTTACATAATGTTCCTTCCAGACCTTCTAGTTTTGGAATTCTAACAACTGACCTTTTCCCTTACATTGAATGCAAACTAGGTACAACACTATCCCTAACTGGCAAACCACGAGAATGTGGGAAGCCAGTCTGATCCACGAAGGGACTTCTATGTTATTTAAAATGTCCCACCAGGGTGGAATCACAATATCCAATATCTTAGTCCCTATCTCTACTGTTTTCTGCTCTAGAGTGTAAAAATGTTTCTGCGAAACTATAACGGCTTTGAGTACCTTGGTAAGGCTTTCTGGGAGAGGGGGAATTTCATAGCCAAAGTGCGCTACGTACTTCTGCAAATTCGTAAAATTCTCCTTCACAGTGAGGTGAACAGTGGAGGGTTCAGGAATGGGGACAATTCGCTCCTGGGCCACTTGAACTTCTGCCTCGGGTTTAAAACAGAACAAGCTATCATTAACCGGACACCAGCTATGCTGTCCATGCTGGTAGTGGGACATGCCGGTGGTGACACAATATGTCCCACCTCCTATATATGCTACCTGCGGGGGAACATGGCCTTGTGCCATTGTCTCCATGGTACAATTTATAGGTTTCACGCCAGCAGCTCTGAACCCACACTGTGGTTTTGAATAGGCATTCAAGTGCTGGGAACACAGGATTATGTGTGCTCCACGTATCCGGCACCCTGAGAGGTCAGTACCTGTCATAGCGTGCTCCCACTTTATGACGTAAGGTGGGACCACTGTGAAACGAATGTGTGCACCCCCTGGAATGACTCCAATGTTCTCAACCCTGTATACCGGCGCGGGTCGGGCTGTCCTACCCATGACCGGCATCCTAACTACTACTCCCATGATTGTGTGGTTGGACTGTCCACAATCCACTGGGACTGGGTAGGCTTCGGACGCTAGCCGGAGTTGGCACGGGCATAATGCATTCTCAAATGGGTGGAGGGCTGCGAGGTGCTTGTTGCTGATCCAGGCGGGGACTAAACCCTGTTTTATGTCCTCCAGATTACTGCGGCCCTCGCCCAGTAACCACGCCCCGTATAGCACGCACACCTCATTCTGCGCAGCCTGGTCAGAAGCGTTTCTGTCCTCCCTTATGAGAGCATTTACCGTCTTTGCGTGCTTTTCCAACTCCGCTATGATTTCTTTTAAATTGACCATCATGGCCTGGTCCTCATGCAACTCCGAGCCCACTACCTTGTTCTCATCCAGTAATATCTTTTTTAACTGTGTTTTTAAACCGTTTATCTGGGTCTGCAGCTCTATGTCATCTAAACTGTTGATGACAGAGGACCCAGTATTAAATGCAGTAAAAACATCATTCCATACTCCCCTTCTTTGCCTCCCTGCATCACCCAAAAACTCTCAGTTTGTGGTGTAGAGTTCGGTTTTGTCCATATGGGCGAAATCGAACTCATAAAACTTCTTGAACATGTCCTTTAACAGGGCCTGGTATAGCTGCTCTGTTTCTTTGGGACACCACTCTGGCAAATGTACCTCGGTGAGATTTAAAATCACAGAGGCTACCGCGTAGTGTACCCCCTGGTACAGCATCTGATCGGTAGGGACTAGTACCATCCCATTCCCTGGTCCCTTGGTGGTGGTGGGGCAACCTTCCCTGGATAACCTCGCCGCCTGCGCCATGGGCAGGGGCTTACGGGGGCGGGTTACAAGCTCAGTGGCATTGACTGGGATCTGGGAGTACGGGACCGCACACACCTTCCGGCTGGCATCCCACCTTATCCCCTTCCCGGTGTCGTGCCACTGCCGGTGGAAAACGACGGATATGCCTGTGGGGCAGACCTCCTCTGACCCCCACATACAGATGTAAATCCCTTGGTCCGGTTCCCACCACTTGTCCCAACACACACTTAATCCCCCGTGAGTCCCTGTAATCGTCCGGTGGGTGTTGTTCCCCAACCGTTCCCACTCGACTACGGGGTTCCTCATATCTTTGCTCAGCTTTCTGAGCCACCACCACCTATCCAGAGGAATGTGTCCTTTACACGTTAAACATATATGCTTTCCAACGGTGACGCTGACCCTCGTGGTAACAACCCACACACTGGGGCACAGGAGGGAGGTCTCCCCGTACGTGAATCCAGTTTGGCTGGAGTACTGAGATGAATTGGACCTCAGCCATCCTGGCCACCTTCCCTCGTGGACGTAGATGGCGGTCCCCTCCGCATCCCATTCACCGCTTCCGTCAGTCGCTATAGGCGCCCTATCTCCCGAGCACCCGTAGATGTGGGAATCTTGCACATCGCCTCACCTTCCGACGCTCATCCCAATCAGGGCGAATAGGATTACGATCCCCTTCATCCTGAAAGTCTTTCTGTAAAAGATACATAAACATGCAGCCAAGTCCCCAAGAGATTCTCTGGCTTGGTGAAGCATGGTCGGGTCCCGCGACCTCGACCCAAATATACACACTCTTAGCAGATTACAGGAAACTTTGTGCTATCCGGAGGTGAGCTATCCGGCAATCTGGAGCCACCGGCAAAAATCAGCAGCCGTTTTTTATTCTTTTTGTTTGTTTTTTTTGCTTTGTTTGAACAGTCAAGCTGTGCAAGGTCTGTAGCTATAGCAACAGCTTCAGCTACAGAGCTTTAGGGCCACACCCGAGTGTTTAGAAGCTGTTGCTAAGCAACAGTGTTTGTTGTCAAATACGGAGATAAGAATCTCCGTATCTCTCAACATTAACTCTGGAGAGTACGGCACTTTTTAGGCAACGGCAGCAGCTCGGTCCCGTGGGTGCCGGATAGCACAAAGTTTCCTGTACTTCCTTAAAACTACCCATCACCTTACTTAACTTAAACTAAAACACCCAAACTTAAGCTAAATAATTAAACTTAACAATAAACAATAACCAAAAACTTAAACTAAAACTATATACATCCGCTGCCCGTCTCCGGCCGGCCAGGCTAATCCCTGGTTGGACTGCGGCGCACCGCTACCCCCGGCGTGACCGCACCGTCCTGCACTGTTGGTCCCTTGCAGCCCGTGACTGCTGGCTGAGGACCTCTGTCCTTGGACCTCTCCCTGACTCGTGGGGCGGCCCTTGGAAACTGGAGGGCTGGTGACCATGGCTTTCTCAGCTGGGGCGTCCATGGGGACCTTCTAGGGACTTTGGCGGGTGGGGCTTTCTTGGCTGCTGGGCCTTTAACCTGAACCGCTGCTCCCTCAGGCTTGACCTCTCCCGAACCTGGGCTAGGGGCAGGTAACTCTTCGCAGCCTGCTGCTGCGAGCTGAGAGTCTCCGTCCCCAGGTCCCATGGCTGGGTCCAGGGTGGGGTTTTCGACCTCAGGTCCCTCCCTCTCTACACCTGGGTTAGGGGCGGGGTTTTCGCAGTCAGGCCCCTCCCCTTCGTCTGGATCCCAGAAGAGTGGGGGAGTGTCCCAATCGATGGGCATGATGGCCCCTCCCTTCAAGCAAGCCACAGCGCCTGCCTGTGCAGTCTGTGAACTCGCTCCTGCTGCAGGCTGAGGATCTTTATCCTCAGACCTTTCCCCAACTGGCTGTTTTCCCCATTCAGGTCCAAACAGCTTGCACTGATTAATATAACCAGCAACCTGTTTTAAAACCTTGTCCGCTGCCACAAACGGGCCTTTTAGGGACTCCCCGTTCTCTTCCCTTACCGGGATGGCCTCACAGATGGGATCTCGGGCTTGGACCTGCTTTAGGTCCGGGGCCAAAGCTACCCCCTGTGTGCCTCCCTTGTCCCGGACTGTGGCTACCGGGCCTGCTCTACAGGGATCCCAGAACTCTCCTTCCCTGGCCCTCTGCTCGGCCACCTCGTTGTTCCTTTGGTTACTCTCCCACGTGGTAGAGAGGGATCCCAAATCTATGGCCAAAGGTTTGGCCATTTCCCCAGCCTGCTCATTCCCTGTAGATCCCATTAAGCTAAATGGGACCTTGTTAGACCTGGGTGGGTTGGTCGGGTCTTCTGAATGGACCACCGTGCTGGAAGCTCCAGTGTTCACTGAATATCTCCCCCGCACCGTCTCCACCCGCATCTTAACACAGGGCCTGCTCCCCTCGTCGTTTTCAAGGGGACACAGGTCGACAGGCTGCGCTGGTTCTAGTCAGGGCTGTGGGTCGGATGGGGCTGACGGGGTCAGAGCAGCAGTAGCAGCTGCTACTCTCCCTTGGCTAGTCAATATGGACCTCATTGTTAGATCCGTGATTCTGAGAGTATGATGTTTTTCAATAACCACATGGATGCTGTAACTTAACAATCAACAGGTATTTACTGGAGTAGGGTAGCCTCAAGACTGGGGGTACAGAGGCATGCTCAAGGCTTATATACAGGTGTGGTCACTGCCGGTACTACAGTATACAGGAGCTGTAAAAGTAGTTCTCTCTTAAAGGTACATACACTACAATTCCTCCCCTTTTAGATTAGCAGTACCCATAATATTGAAATAACAATTAACACTTTAACATGTACATTCAACAACAATAGTCCATTTATAGATTCAATCTTTGGGGCGGCTTCCTGATCCTTTCGGGATAGTGCCTTTCCTGAGGTTCTTGTTCTTGGTGCGGAGGTGATTCTGGCCCCTTTTCATCGGTTAGTTCATCGGGCTCCACTGCTGCTGGTTCGGAGGTAGATGCTACCGGTATGTCGGGTTCATCCCCAGGTACGCAAGACATGGGGTTGACTCGTTCCTGTGATGCTAAGATCTGATCAACGTGGTGTCTCACAATGTTCTCCCCGACATCCACTGGGTACATTAATGGCCCCTGCCTTGTGCATATCGTTCCGGGTTGCCATTTCTCTGTTCGGCAGTCAGGGGCCAAGACTGGTTGTCCTACGTTGAAGCTCCTTGTCAGCTTCTCATTGATGTGCTGGAATTGTTTATCCTCAACATTTCTTCGCACATTTGGTCTGAGCAAGTCCAGACGAGATCTCAACCTTCGGTTAAAGAACATCATGGCCGGGGTCTGGTTGGTAACTGCATGTGTCACGTTTCGGTAGGCTAATAAGAAATTGTCCACCTTATGCTGTAGTGGAATTTCATCGTCGCACATGGCCGTTATCGCCTTCTTAAAGGTTTGTACGAACCTCTCAGCCAATCCATTTGTGGCTGGATGATACGGGGTGGATGTGTAATGCCTTACCCCATTCCTTCACATAAATTTTTGAAACTCTTCGGACACAAACTGTGGTCCATTTTAGGTATTTCCTGGCCTTTATATATCACTTTCACCCTTATTTTTCCTTTGGGGTAGACTTTTTGCCCCGTGTACGTCTTCAAGACAATCTCTGTAGCTTTCAAGGGTATATGTGAAAATGGCTGCTTGTAGTCCCTTTGGTTTATGACTGTTAGGGCTGATCCTGTAGCCAATTCCATTTTCACTTGGACTCCGTCTATCTTGAGTGTAACCCAGATAGTCTGGTGATCCTCCATTTTGGTTACCTTATGTAGTTTCAGACAACCCAGCTCCTTGCTTCCGGAGTCTGTGTCTCTTTTCTGTTCGTCTGAACCACTGTCCATCACCTGGTGTACCTTTTTGTACTTCTCCTGTGGAGATTTCTTACTGTTGGTTTTCTTCCCAGACCTGCAGACTCTTGCTATGTGTCCTGCTTTTCCACACTGTCTGCACACTTGGTCCTTGAACCAACAATCCTTCTGGTTGTGTGTTGTTCTGCCGCAGCGATAGCACTTCCCTGTTCCATAGGACATTTCATTGGTGCCATATTCTTGCGGTCTCCGTTGTATCTCTGCGGCGCCCCTTGCGGCTGCTTCGTGTGATACTGCCATACTGAAAGCCTTGTCCAGCGTAAGATCCTTTTCTGGTAGAAGACGTTTCTGGGTTCCTTCACTTTGAAGCCCACACACAAACTTGTCCCTTAACGTATATGCTAGTCCCACTCCAAACTGGCAGTGTTTCGATAGCTTGTGCAGTTCCGTTAAGTACTCAGCATTGCTTTCGTCTTTGTGTTGGTTCCTTTTATGGAACTTAAATCATTCTGCTATCAGCAGCGGTGTGGGGTTTAAGTGGTCCTGTAGGATTTCTACTATGCTTTCGAAATTCTTGTTCACAGGCTTCTCTGGGGTTATTAGGTTTTGCAGTAACCCATAAGTTTTTGCACCCATGGAATTTAACAAAACCAGTGCTTTCCTAGCATCTGGCACTTCATTCGCCCTGCAGTACACCTCAATACGTTCCACATATGTCGCCCAATCTTCAACTTCATTGTTGAACGTAGAGATACTGCCACTCTTCGGCATCCCTGGGTGTGATTTAACTGTCAAAAATGGCATCTCCCGCGCTACCCCTTCTTCTCCGCTGGCACAAAATGGCGTCTCCCGCGCTTTCCTTCCTTCCCGTGCTCGCCCTTCTTCTCCGCTGCGGCATCTAAAAATGGCGTCTCCCGCACTCTTCCTTCTCCGCGGCTCAATGGCGTCTCCCGCGCTCTCCCTTCTTCTCCCCGTGGACACTGTTCAGCCCTTGAGCCCTGGCTGTGCTCTGCGCGTTCTTTCCCGTTTCCGCTGCTTGGTCCTGAACCCAGCTGCTGCTTTACCCTCTCTCTGTTTTGTTTTTCCTCGACGCCGCTCGGTTTTCAACCCCCGGCTGCGCCCTGTGCGCTTCACCCTCTATCTTACCCCGTCGACGCTGCTCGGCTTTTTCTCCGCCGTCGGTCGGCTCCTGCCGCCGCTGTCCGGGAAGGGTCTGCGCTGTACCTGTCGTCAGTCTGTTGCTGATCGTCGTGGCTGGGGAACCAAGCCCGGCTCTCCACAGCCTCCCCTGCGATGTTCACTCTCTGCCGGATGACTGGGTGGTTGCTCGCGGTCGACGCCCGTGCTTCTGGCCTCAACTTTCTTCCACCTCCCTCCGGAGCGAATCCTCGAAGGGAAATGCAGAGTTGCAGGTAGATTCGAATCGCCACTCGTCGCCACTGTTAGATCCGTGATTCTGAGAGTATGATGTTTTTCAATAACCACACGGATGCTGTAACTTAACAATCAATAGGTATTTACTGGAGTAGGGTAGTGTCAAGACTGGGGTACAGAGGCATGCTCAAGGCTTATATACAGGTGTGGTCACTGCCGGTACTACAGTATACAGGAGCTGTAAAAGTAGGTCTCTCTTAAAGGTACATACACTACACTCATGGCGTCCAAAAATGACTCGACCACGGCGGGACTGTTTCCAGGCTCCGCATTTTGGGCTGGGGCTGTGGAATTCTTTCCCTTGTTATCTTTCCAAGGGTTTTTTCACTCCTTCCGCCAGTGACCGTCATTCCCACACCCGTAACAATTTGTCTTTGTGTTGGGGGGTTACTCCCTTCCTGGTGCCACTCTTTCCTACCCGGTCCGGGTTTTACCTTATGCACCTTTCCCTTGGGTGGGTGTGCATCGGCTCCCCTACCGTTTTTGTAGGCCAGAGTGAGCTGCCTAATCACCGTAAGTGGCAAACTGTTCACCACCAGGCAACAGAGCCAATGGGCCAAGAGATCCCCGTTCAGGAACACTCGGTCCGGCGTCCCCGGACAGGCCCTCCGGTACACCGGCCACAGCCGGTCCGCAAAAGCCTGCGGGGTTTCCCCTGGGAGCTGGATCGTCTTCTCCACACAGGAGAAAGTACTCCCCTCATTCATCCCCATGGCCTCCAGAACCGCATCTCTAAGCTCCTCGTACCCGCTCTGCCCCTTTTTACACTCGTCAGAGAGGGATTGGAGGAGACTACTCTCTAGGGAGAATAGCAGCATCTTGGCCTTCTCAGCATCATCGCAGTCGTTGACGCTGGCTGCCTGCTCTACTTCCCTGAAGTGGATCGAGGTGTCTCCCTTCTTGGAGAGCCTCGGGATATGGTTGACCATAGCCCTAAGCTGTTGGGTGTTAAAGGGTAATACGAAATGGTTTTGGAGGGGTCCCTCATTGTCGTCATTGGCGGGTGGGCTGAACCTCCGATGCCGTGCTGGGCACATCGGTCCCGGTTCCGACCTCTCTGGCGGGGGTTGCTCCACCTCCGCCTCCACCTCTGGCTCCACCCCCCCCCTTGCTGCCAAACCTCGCTGAAACTTGGCGCTACGGGTGGTGTTCGTGAGATCTCCTCTCTCTCAATCGGGTCGTCCCTAGGCACTACGTTGGAACTGTCCTCCCCTCGTTCCCCATAAAATCTGCCTGGCCTGCCTTTGGGCTTATGAGGCATACCATGCCTTTTGCCTTCCAGAGGGCCTGGCTCAGATTTTCTATCCTCTCTTTACAGGGGCCGTGGTCTGCCTCCTCAAACCCCTGCTCGCTCGTTAGCTTGTACGCTGCCTTTACCACCTGTACTTTCTCTTCCTGTTCCCTAATCTGCCTTGCCAAGTGAGCGTTTTTCTCCTGCAACCTTAACTCATTTCCCTTGGCCTCGGTGACTTGGCACCATAGGTATTCCAACTGGGCCTTGTGTTCTCCCATTAAATGTACTCTCTCCTGATTCAGGGCCTACAAAGCCACGAATAACTTTTCCCCTGCCAGAGCCTTATCCTGGATCTCCAGGGCTGACTCCCTTAACTTGACTGCCTGTGCTGCAACGAGCCTGTCCAAAAGCTGGGCCTGCTTTTTGAAACACATCAGCCAAACTGCCTTCTCTAAGGACTTCTTGTGTTCCTTTCCCTTTGTCCACTTAGCTGCTGCATCTACCGGACGTCCAGCCTTTAACAGAGTGGTGATCCACTTCTTAGTGATATTCACCTTGTTAAACACGTAATCAAAAATGCTTTCCTCCATCATGGTTTGCTCATCCGAACCATTGTCTACTGTATCGCAACCCTGTTGTCGGTGTCCTGCCACGGTCACCATTTCTGTAGGGGGTGGTGTGGTTGGCACGTGCGCCCAGTCAGTTATGTCCCTGACTGTTTGTGAGCGGTTCGAATTGCTCCCATGCCTCTGGGTTCTAGACACCGGACTTAGGTACAGGCGGCGATACAGAAAAGACTCGAGTAGACAGGTGGTTTGGATGTAAGAAAACCAAGATTTTATTGAAATAGAAATTAACACAATCTTATGAGAAGTTACTAGTATAGAGTTACAGGCAAATACAAATAACTACACTTATACAGGGAATGGGGAACACACGGCACATCGAGGGAAAACAAACTATCTTAACAATCCCCTTATCCTTATCCCACCCCCTATACCTAACTAGATTAAGCTATGAGGGGCCAGAATTCATGCTCACCAATCCGAAATAAAACCAACTGTTAACGAGTGCGAGTTTTGAAGTCTGGTCTCTGGTCCTTCTAGGTACCCCGTCGCCACGTGGTCTTCAGGGGCGCAGCGCTGGGTCTGCTACTGCGACACAACTTCTCCCCTCCGCTGCCGTCGTCGTCTCGTCACGATGGGTTCTCCTCTTCTTCTCCCTCGGGCGGTCGTCGGCGGCACCGTTGTGCCTACAGGGCAGTTGGCAGTTTTAACTGCCTAGATTTTCCTACCCAAGCTTAAGAATGCCAGTTTATTCGTTGTGGCGTGGCCACCTGCGTTTTTGCAGTGTTCAACAAGGAATGTTCGTCTTCCCAAGCGCCAGCTTATAACTTGGCGTTTGGTTTTCTTATTGATATGTTTTTCGCTGCCCTGCTCTGCCCTTATCGAGTTATTATCGTCTTCTTCGTCTCTACTCGTCTCGTCTCATCGGACTACTATACAAGTCCTGGGCTACCTGCTCGACTTCGTCTTGCTCCTTTCTGCGGCCTGGGCGTCCTGGATGGCTATGGACTTGGGTCTCATTCCCCTCCCCTGCTGTTGGTATGGTGTAACTGGTTACTGAAAATCTGTTACGTGGAGAGAACCCGCCACGAGGCCAGGGCTCGAGTACGAGCGGCAGCCCAAGAGGCTGGAGCCACGAGAGCAGAGCAAGAGTCAAGAAGAGCAGAGAGCAGAGCGCAGAGCGAGATTGCTACCCGGGGTCTGCAGTTATACTCCTTACGATAGCCCCTTATCTGCGCGCCAAATCAGGTTAGTTCATTGTCCCAATCTTGGCGGGCTAGTTTAAATAATTGTAGCAATCTAAACTAACTGTTTTTAGATGGCCGTTGATCGCACCTACTGACCTGATGTCTGAGCTGTATTGTTATTAATGCATTTTAATCGGCCTGTCCAGCCTCGATGGCTTCCTTAAGCTGTTTCCGATTATTTATGCAAACAACTTGATGACCTCAAGTGTAGGCCTAACTGGTTTTGGTCTGTCTACGATTTGGCTTAATGCATATTCAGAGTCCTGTGTCTGCTTTTCAAAATACAAAAGTCCTTCTTCACAGAAACTGCATTTTAGGTTTCGATTTCCCCAAAAGCTGCTTGTGCCACAGAGTCCAAGCTTTTAAAATCTTTTGGCCACGAGGTGCGGACGCCATCTTTGGGTACCCTTTTTCTTAAAATGTCCATGCAGGGTCCCTTTTATTGTTAATAACCTTTGGGGAAATGTGGAAATTTTGCAAATCTTACTCACCCCACCCCCCCACTTCCATGTCTCTGTCCCCCTCCGATTCCTCATTCTCAAGCTCTTCTGTAACCTTCTGTTCCTGCTCCACATCAGATACATAATCCTACTCCTCATCAGATACATCATCTCCCATAGAGAATCTTCCTGCTATCGCAGTTTCTCCAACAGTGCCGCTCCCTTCGGTCTCATCTCCACCACTGACCCCTGATCCTTCTCTCCCTGGGACAATGGCGCACCTATATTGTTCCCTTCTGGCGTCTTTGTCTCGCTGCTCCCATCCTGCTGGCCCTTTTAGGCTCCTGCCTCTTTCACCCTCTCCTTGTCTTGCCCCCTCCTGCTCACAGAGATGTCCGACTCCTGTCTTTCTCTGGAGTACTTACATTTACCACACACCCCGCTCCCGCCTCCTCTCCCCCCGTGGACACCAGGTTCTTTAGAGAGAGCTGAACCGTATTATGGCTCAACTCTGCCTTTGATCCGTGCTACCCTCTGATGTCTTTGTTCTTTTCCACTGTACTTGGTGTGTTTTCGACTATCTCCATCCTGTTCTCTTCTCTGCAATTTTCTGCCTCTTCCTGCGCTCTTTTCTCCTTCAATACACCAGCTGGGTCCTCCGCCTGCTCCGCTCCTCCGACGGTTCCACTCACACCTCCTGCTCCTTCTCCCATCTCCTTGTCACTCATAGAGCTTCCTTCTGCCTCACATTCATAGCGGGTGGGGCCTTAGTCACACACTCCACAGCTCTCCACCGCAGCTCTGAGAGATGGGACCAGACTCACTGCAAATATAACAGTACAAGTCCGGACAGTTTCTTACAAGATGGTCGTGTCCAAGACAATAATAACAAACCTTCACTTGGTTATCATGCAGTACTCGGAAGTACTGCACTCCTTCCATTGTCTCAAATTTCATGCTGTACGACAATGACTTCACCCCCTCTGGGAACCGCACCTTTACGTAACGGGTTCCATCTGCTACCCGTGTTCCTGGATAGTATCTCCTCTTTATTGCCGAGCAAATTTTTATGTCCGACAACCCCAACTTTTTGATTAGCACATTGTCCTCAATATAAACTGGCAAGTTTAAGAATGAGACCACCACCTTTTCCCATTATAGCAGAGATACCTCCAAGAACTTATCACCAACCTTCAAACTAAGTAAAAGTCTTTCCACCTCCTCTCGGCCACTGACCATCACCTCGAAACCAACATTCGGCTTTGGTCCGCAGGCAAAGCAGCTTCCCTCGCCACAGTCCACATGTAGTGCCTGGATAATATCCCAAGCTCATATCTCCTTATCCTCGCACTGAACCACCACTGTGTTTTCTTTCCCAAACCTCCTGGGGTCCCGGCCCAAATCTTTGGGCCCTTTTCTCTTCCTTCTCCCAACATTTTCTCCCCTGATTAAATTCATCTTGGGAACATTGTCCTCTGAGGTATCCGGCACTCCGGGCCCCTCAGCAGCCATCTGGCTGCTGTTTATGGCCCTAAGACCTGATAAAAAAAAAACACCACCAACTCTTTACAAACTCACTCCAACTCCCTGCCGTAATCAAGCAACCAGCAGCACCTGCTCACTCCTAGCCCCTCCCACCTAGAGAGTGCTACCCACTGAGCCACAGCTGACACACATATAAACATTATTTATAAACAGTAATGTTACGTCCAGAATTATATTTTTAAAGGTCAGTTTTTTTGTAGACAATTAAAAACAAATCTCCTCTCTTGTAAGAAGGTGCAGGAGCTCCCAATAGCTGGCTTGTTGAATCAAAAAGAACTAAAGATCACCATGTGGGATTCTTACACCGTGCAAAGAGCGATAAATGACTAACTTCCTAACTTCCACCTCTTCCCTGTTGGTTAGGTGACAAACTGAAAGCATTGTTCAGATTTCACATAAAGTTACAAAGTACATGCAAATGTGGCTCTTTGATTAAAGAAAGGCTTTAACAGTTACAGCAATTCTATTCACCATTAAATATCTTTTGTCCTAACAGGTTGCTGCAAACAGTACTGTGGATGTACTGGTGAAAGACCTGCTGCAGTATGCAAGCTCAGATCTGGAAAAAATTCGAGCATTATGGATGTGGATTTGTTGTCACATTGGTAAATATTCAGCTAAATAATTATTACAATTCTGTGCAGGAAATATTTGCATCAGTAGTGAAATATATATGAGTTTAGCTGCCTGAAATGTCTCTGTTAGCACTGTATATGCTATCAATCAGAAGCTGTTTGAGAGTGCCCAGGAAGCAGTGCAATGACCTTTACCCTACCTCTGGGCTTCTTCCCTCCAAGACTGTGCCAAAAGAGGATGCGCTCAACCATCCATTTAATGATCAATTGCCTCAGCACCAGTGTGCCTTGGGTCTTTGCACCACAGGTTGCTGGAAATCTGAAGTAGAAACAGAAAATGCTGGAAACAGCAGGTCAGGCAGCATCTGTGGCAAGAGAAACAGAGTTAACATTTCAGAATCATAGAATTAATAGAAATTTACAGCACAGAAGGAGGCCATTTGGCCTATCGTGTCTGTACCGGCCACTTTCCAGCTCTTGGTCTGTAGCCTTGTATGTTACAACACTTAAAGTGCATATCCAAGTTCTTTATAAATGCGGTGAGGGTTTCTGCCTCTACTACTCTCGATGATCTTTCATCAGAACTGTGACAAGTTAGAGATTCAACAGTTTAAGAACATAAGAAATAGGAGTAGGAGTAGGCCATATGGCCCCTTGGGCATGCTGCACCATTTATTAAGAACTTTTACATCAACTCCACTTTCCCACCCTATCTCCAATATCCCTTGATTCCCCAAAAGCTTGAGTGCCCAAAAATCTATTAATCTCAGCCTTGTATACACTCATCGACTGAGCATCCACAGCCCTCTGGGGTCTCTAAATGGTCAGACTGCTTGGACGACAGACAGTACTGGATGAGTAGAAATTTTCTCCACCTAAATATTATTGTCGTTGTCTTCGGTCCCCGCCACGAATTCCATTCTCTAGCCACCAACTCCATCTCTCTCCCTGGCAACTGTCATATTGGACCCCGAAATGCGCTTCCAACCACATATCCACGCCATCACTAAGACCACCTATTTCCACCTGCGGAACATCACCCGACTCTGCCCCTGCCTCAGCTCATCTGCTGCTGAAACCCTCATCCATGTCTTTGTTACCTCTAGTCTTGACTATTCCAACGCACTCCTGGCTGGCCTCCCACGTTCTATCCTGCGTAAACTTGAGGTCATCAAAATCTCTGCTGCCGGTGTCCTAACTCGCAACAAGTCTCGTTCACCCATCACCCCTGTGCTCACTGACCTACATTGGCTCTCAGTTAAGCAACAACTCGGTTTAAAAATTCTCATCCTTGTTTTCAAATCCCTCCATGGCCTTGCCCCTCCCTATCTCTGTAATCTCCTTCAGCCCTGCAACCATCCGAGATATCTGTGCTTCTCCAATTCTTGGCCCTTGAGCAGCCCAGATTTTAATCGCTCCACCATTGGCGGCCGTGCCTTCAGCTGCCTAGACCCTAAGCTCTAGAATTTCCTATGTGGCTCTGTAGGTAGCACTCTCGTCAGAAGGTTGTGGGTTCAAGTCCCACTCCAGAGACTTGAGCACAAAAATCTAGGCTGACGCTCCAGTGCAGTGCTGAGGGAGTGCTGCACTGTTGAAGGTGCCGTCTTTTGGATGAGACGTTAAACTGAGGCCCCGTCTGTTCCATCAGATGGTAAAACGTCCCATGGCACTATTTTGAAAAAGAGCAGGGGAATTGTCCCCAGTGTTCTGGTCAATATTTATCCCTCAATTAACATAACAAAAACAGATTATCTGGTCATTATCACATTGCTGTTTGTGGGAGCTTGCTGTGCGCAATAGGCTGCTGTGTTTCCTACATTACAACAGTGACTGCACTTCAAAAGTACTTCCTTGGCTGTAAAGCACTTTGGGATGTCCTGAGGTCATTAAAGTTGCTATATAAATGCAAGTCTTTCTTTTTTCTCTTTCTTTAAACCTCTCCACCTCTCTACCTTGCTTTCCTCCTTTAAGACGCTCCTTAAAACTTACCTCATCTGCCCTAATATCTCGTTATTTGGCTCGGTGTCAAATTTTATTTGGTACCACCCTTGTGAAGCACCTTAGGACATTTTACTATGATAAAGATGCTATATAAATACAAGTTATTGTTGTAGAGAATTCCAAAGAGTCACAATCCTCTCAATGAAGAAATCTCTTCTCATCCCAGTCTTAAATGGCCGACCCTTCATCCTCAGACGATGATCCCCTACTTCTAGACTCTCCAGCCAGGGGAAACATCCTCTCAGCGTCCACCCTGTCAAGCCCTCTAAGAATTTTACACATTTCAAAACAAGTTTAGAAGCAAGTACAGAGCTGGGGAAAATGTGGGGGAGGTGAGGAAAGAACAAGAGGTAAGATCTGCGATTGGGTGGAGGGCAGGAGTGATAAAATAAAAGAAGGAATTATGGTGCAAAGCAAAAGAGGGTGGTAATGGGACAAGTAGACTTAATAGACTTGTAAGCAAAATTAAAGCCCATGGGATTAAAGGGACAGCATGGATACAAAATTGGCTAAATATAAAACATAGAAGATAGGAGCAGGAGTAGGCCTTTTGGCCCCTCGAGCCTGCTCCGCCATTCAATGCGATCATGGCTGATCATCCAAAATTCAGTGCCCTGTCCCTGCTTTCTCCCCATATCCCTTGATCCCCTTAGCCTTAAGAAATATATCTAACTCCTTCATGAATATATTTAATGAATTGGCCTCAACTGTCTTCTGTGGTAGAGAATTCCACAGGTTCACCACTCTCTGGGTGGAGAAATTCCTCCTCATCTCAGTCCTAAATGGCTTACCCCTTATCCTTAGACTGTGACCCCTGGTTCTGGGAACAGCCTGCCTGCATCTAGTCTGTCTAGTCCTGTTAGAATTTTATAAGTTTCAATGAGATCCCCTCTCATTCTTCTAAACTCTAGCGAATATAAGCCTAATCGACTCAACCTCTCTTCATACGTCATTCCTGCCATCCCAGGTATCAGTCTGGTGAATCTTCGCTGCACTCCCTCCATGGCAAGAACATCCTTCCTCAGATAAGGCAACCAAAACTGCACACAATACTCAAGGTGTGGTCTCACCAAGGCCCTGTACAACTGCAGCAAGACATCCTTGCTCCTGTACTCGAATCCTCTCGCTATGAAGGCCAGCATACCATTTGCCTTCTTAACCGCCTGCTGCACCTGCATGCTTACCTTCAGCGACTGGTGCACAAGGACACCCAGGTCTCGTTGCACTTCCCCTTTTCCCAAACTATTGCCATTCAGATAATAATCTGTCTTCCTGTTTTTGCCACCAAAGTGGATAACCTCACATTTATCCACCTTATACTGCATCTGCCCAATCGCCCAACCTGTCCAAATCGTACTGGAGTTTCTCTGCATCCTCCTCACAGCACACACGCCCACCCAGCTTTGTGTCATCTGCAAACTTGGAGATATTACATCTAGTTCCCTCGCACTAGTCACTGCCTTCCACTTGGAAAAAGACCCGTTTATTCCAACTCTTTGCTTTCTGTCTGCCAACCAGTTTTCTATCCAAGCCAGTACCTTACCCCCAATCTGATAGGCTTTAAATTTGCATGCTAGTCTCTTATGTGGGACCTTATCGAAAGCCTTCTGAAAGTTCAAATACACCACATCCACTGGTTCTCCCTTATCTATTCTAACAGTTACATCCTCAAAAAATTCCAGTAGATTAGTCAAGCGTGATTTACCTTTTGTAAATCCATGTTGACTTTGTCCGATCCTGTCACTGTTTTCCAAGTGCTCTGCTATTACATCTTTTATAATGGACTCTAGCATTTTCCCCACTATCGATGTCAGGCTTACAATCCCGATGTCAGGCTTATAATTCCCCATTTTTTCTCTACCACCTTTTTTAAATAGTGGGGTTACATTAGCTACCGTCCAATCCATGGGAACTGTTCCAGTGTCTATAGAATTTTGGAAGATGACCAGCAATGCATCTACTATTTCTAGGGCCACTTCCTTAAGTACCCTATGATGTAGATTATCAGGCCCTGGGGATTTATCGGCCTTCAATCACGTCAATTTCCCTAACACCATTTCCCTACAAATACTGATTTCATTCAGTTCCTCCCTCTCATTAGACCCTATGTTCCCCGACATCTCTGGGAGTTTATTTGTGTCCTTCTTTGTGAAGACAGAACCAAAGTATGTATTTAATTGGTCTGCCATTTCTTTGTTCCCCATTATAAATTCCCCTGATTCTGACTGCAAGGGACCTATGCTTGACTTTACCAATCTTTTCCTCTTCACATATCTATAGAAGCTTTTACAGTCAGTTTTTATGTTGCCTGAAAGCTTACTCTCATAGTCTATTTCCCCCCTCTTAATTAATCCCTTTGTCCTCCTTTGCTGAATCCTAAATTACTCCCAATCCTCAGGTTTGCTGCTTTTTTGGCCAATTTATATGTCCTCTCATTGGATCTTATGCTATCCCTAATTTCCCTTGTTAGCCAATGTTGAGTCACCTTTTTTGTTTTATTTTTATGCCAAACAGGGATGAACAAATTCTGTAGTTCATCCATGCGATCTTTAAATGTTTGCCATTGAATATTCACCGTCAACCCTTTAAGTAACATTCTCCAAACCAGCCTAGCCAACTCGCGCCTCATACCATCGTAGTTTCCTTTATTTAAATTCAGTACCCAAGTCTCTGAATCAACTACTTCACTCTCCATCTTAATGAAGAATTCTATCATATTATGATCGCTCCTCCCCAAGGGGCCTCACACAAAAAGATTGCTAATTAATCCTTTCTCATTACATAATAGCCAGTCTAAGATGGCCTGATCTCTAGTTGGTTCCTCGACATATTTGTCCAGGAAACCATCCCATATACACTCTAGGAATTCCTCCTCCACATTATTGTTACTAATTTGGTTAGCCCAATCTATATGTAGATTAAAGTCACCCATGATAACTGCTGTGCCCTTATTGCACGCATCTCTAATTTCCCATTTAATGCCATCCCCAACCTCAGCATTACTGTTTGAGGGTCTGTATACAACTCCCACTAATGTTTTCTGCCCCTTGGTATTTCTCAGTACTACCCATACAGATTCCACATCATCAGAGCTAATATCCTTCCTTACTATTGTGTTAATCTCCTCTTTAACCAGCAATGCTACTCCACCGCCTTTTCCTTTTTGCTTGTCCTTCCTGAATATTGAATACCCCTGGATGTTGAATTCCCAGCCTTGGTCACCCTGGAGCCATGTCTCCATAATCCCAATTATATCATATCCGTTTACATCTATTTGCGTAGCTAATCCATCCACCTTATTACAAATGCTCCTTACATTAAGACACAAAGCCTTCAGGCTAGTTTTTTTTAACACTCTTAAACCTTTTAGAATTATTGTTTACTGCAGCCATGTTTGATTTACACCCTTGATTTCTCTGACTTCCACTTTTGCTTTTCTCCTTCCTGTCTTTTGCTTCTATCCTTGCTTCCCTTTCCTCTGTCTCCCTGCACAGGTTACCAACCCCATGCCATTTTAGTTTAAACCCTCCCCAACAGCACTAGCAAACAGTCCCCCTAGGACATCAGTCCTGGTCCTGCCCAGGTGCAAACCGTCCAGTTTGTACTGGTCCCACCTCCCCCAGAACCGGTTCCAATGTCCCAGGAATTTGAATCCCTCCCCCTTGCACCATTCTTCTAGCAACGTATTCATCTGAAATATCCTTCTATTTCTACTCTGACTAGCACGTGGCACTGGTAGCAATCCTGAGATGACTACCTTTTGAGGTCCTATTTTTTAATTTATCTCCTAACTCCCTAAGGGACAGAAAGCAGAGAGTAGTGGTGAACAGTTGTTATTCAGACTGGAGGGAGGTATACAGTGGTGTTCCCCAGGGGTCAGTATTAGGACCACTGATCTTTTTGATATATATTAATGACCTGGACTTGAGTATACAGGGCATAATTTCAAAGTTTGCAGATGATATGAAACCAGGAAATGTAGTAAGCAACATGGAGGACATAGACAGACTGGTGAAATGGGCAGACACATGGCAGATGAAATTTAACACAGAGAAGTGTGAACTGATACATTTTGGTAGGGAGAATGAGGAGAGGTAATATAAACTAAATGGTACAATTTTAAAGGGGGTGCAGGAACAGAGAGACCTGGGGGTGTATGTACACAAATCTTTGAAGGTGGCAGGACAAGTTGAGAAGGCTGTTAAAAAATATATGGGATCCTTGGCTTTATTAATAACTAGCTGGGGGAGCCCGGCTTTGCCAGGGCTGTTTTGGGCCGGGCGGTTTAAATCGAGTCCCAGGCTTTGGGGCCTCTCTGTGTCCCTCTGTGAATCTGGTGCCAGGCAACATTTTAAATCGAGTCCCAGGCTTTTGGGCCCTGTCTCTGTGTCCCTCTCTGAATCTGCTGCCGGGCAACATTTTAAATCGAGTACCAGGCTTTCAGGCCCTGTCTGTCTGTCCCTCTGTGAATCTGCAGCCGGGCAACATTTTAAATCGAGTCCCAGGCTTTTGGGCCCTGTCTCTGTGTCATTGTCAATCTGCTGCCGGGCAACATTTCTACCTTTTAATACCTTCAAAGATGAAAGTGAAAGTACTTATAAAACGTTTTTGGTAAATCTTTTAAAAATAACATAAGAGATACTAACGTTTTCGAAGCTGCATCAGCAGATTTTGAGCTGGAAGTAAATGGTGTTTTTAGCTTGAGGCAATGGCTGCCACATCCCTGAGATGAAAACGATTAGTCCCGCCCACACACACACACGCCGATTGGCCAACCATCAGGGGACCGTACTGTAGGATTGGTCAATCGTGACGGCACAGGATTGGTGGAACCTTGACGTCAGTCAATCAATGCTAAGTAGCAGATAATGAGTTTAATTTTGAAGGTTTTTTGCATGAGGCGCGAACAATTTTCGTGCGACCGAAAAGTAAATATGCTTATGACCGTCCCGGAAACGTAAGCTTTCTTCGGAAGTAACGCGCGCGTAGGTACGCTCTATAACTTTCGAGCGCATAGCCGCACAGACGCACACCCGAGGACAGAAGGACAGACAGGCAGAAGTATCCGTTTTTATATATATATAGATAGATGGCACAGAGTACAACAGCAAGTTGGTTATTCTGATCCTTTATAAATCACTGGTTAAGCCCCAGCTGGAGTATTGTGTCCAATTCTGGGCACCAGACTTTAGGAAGGATGTCAAGGCCTTGGAGAGGGTGCGGAAGAGATTTACTAGAATAGTACCAGGGATGAGGGACTTCAGTTATATGGAGAGACTGGAGAAGCTGGGGTTGTTCTCCTTATAGCAGAGAAGGTTAAGGGGAGATTTGATAGAGGTGTTCAAAATCATGAATGGTTTTGATAGAGTGAATAAGGAGAAGGGTCGGTAACGAGGGGACACAGATTTAAGGTGATTGGCAAAAGAACCAGAGGCAACATGAGAAACATTTTTTTGCACAGCGAGTTGTTATGATCAGGAATGCACTGCCTGAAAGGGCAGTGGAAGCAGATTCAATAGTAATTTTCAAAAGAGAATTGGATAAATACTTTAATGGAAAAAACTACAGGGCTAGGGGAAAGAGCAGGGGAGTAGGATTAATAGGATAGCTCTACCAAAGTGCCAGCACAGGTACAATGGGCCAAATGGCCTCCTTCTGTGCTGTATCATTCTATGATTCTATGTAAAGAAACAAAAGCTGGGTCCAGAGGTAGCAGCAGAACCATTACCAGCACCGGCTGTTTGAGAAAATGGAAGCGGTGGCTCTGATCTGAAGTTGTTGATCCCAATGTTGAGTCCGGTAGGCTGTAAAATGCCTAATCAAAAGATGAGGTGCTGTTCCTCGAGCTTCTGTTGAGCAGCTTTGGAACAGTGTAGGAGGTCGAGGACAGAAATGTCAGTGTGGGAGTGCAATGCAGAATTAAAGTGGCAAGCGACCGGAAGCTCAGGGTCACTCTTGCGGACTGAATGGAGGTGTTCAGCAAAATGATCACCAATCTGCATTTGGTCTCCCTAAACGTAGTGGACTGCTTTGTGAACATTAGTGGAAGCAACTGTCTAATTCTCATTCATGACGCGGTGAATATAATGTTGAACAACACGTCTTTGACCCAAGTGGAACTGAGAAATAGCTTTATTTTTAAAACCCCAAGGGGTCTAAGTCCCAACCTGTCAGAATGCTCAACCAAGTCTGTCCAATCTCCAATAAGGGCTTGAGGTTCACTAACACTGCAACCAAAACTAATGTGAAGTGCCATGGAGATGGAAGGAAATTAAGCTTTCGTATTCAAAGAGGTTCAACCAATGGTAACATTAATGTATGATGAACTGAAGTAATCCCAACTGGGAACCTGTAAAGGCACAACTTTCAAATAATGTGCATAAAGCAGGGAGTTATATCCACACAATCTGTGGAAAGGCAACAGGTTTACTTCCATATCTTTGAATTCCACTCCCCAAAGAAATTCTGTGGATGCCCAAAAGGAATGGACATTATTGAACCTATTGGCCTAGAAATTCAGTATAGCCACTTTTGGGGCGGTAAAGTCGGGCGGGCGCTAAAGTTAGCGCCCGCCGGAAAGTGGAGGCCACTTCGCCGAAATTCAGTAGCTTTGGCCAAGGAGTTTGGGCGAGCGCTGAAACTGGCGTTGCACTCCTATCTTTAGGCGCTAAGCCGGCGGTGCGGACTGATAACGCCGAGGCCGGGCGCAGCGCAGGTGCGGTCATGTTTTGATTGACAGCAGACACCCTGACGCCGGCCAGCTCTTAAAGGGGGAAGGGTCGACTTTGTCTGCAGCCACGCCCTGGATAGTGGAGCCCTGCAGCTAGGCCTGAACACTGCTGGTGGACCCAAATAGTGCCTGAAGCCATGCAGAAGGCCCGTGAACGAGCGCAGCGCTTCTCAGAGCATGCTTTGAGGGTGCTGCTTAGGGGGTTGGAAAAGAACAGAGAGATCTTGTGCCCGGACAGTGGCAAGAAGGCTCCCAGGAGGCAGTACAGGAGAGCCTGGAGGGAAATCGCCCAGAGGGTGTCAGCCAACAGCGATGTCCCCAGGACTGGTGACCAATGCCGCAAGAAGTACAACGACCTCAGTCGGTTGGTCAGGGTGAGTACCCTTTCCAGTGTCCTCCTCATCCTTGCATGTGCACCTCACATTATGGGCAAAGGGACCTCAAAGGCCTAATGGCCAGCCCTCCTCCCGCAGCTATGGCACTGGCATGATCATCAATAGCACTCTCTGCACTTAACACACTGGCCAAGCTATTCGACCATGGGAGGCAGTGCACACAACAACAGGGCACCACACTGGCCAAGCTATTCCACCATGGGAGGCAGTGCACACAACAACAGGGCACCACACTGTACTTAGAGGCCGTCCTTTCTCTTGCAGGCCAAGCTGGCGCGGAATTTGAAGAGCCAGACTTTCACCGGGGGAGGCCGTCCCCAGTTCCAGCAGCTCAGTCAGCTGGAGGAGAGCGTGGCTCGACTCATGCATGGCCGGGTGACTGGCCCCGTTGCTATTGGAGATGCCGACCCTGTGCTGGGACCCAATGGTAAGGACATGACCGTTTGGACCACTCTGGTTCCCCTTGCACTTCAGATCTACATCCTTTGCCACTGTCCCACCAATGCGCATCATGGCACCACTCATGCTTCCCTCGCTGACGCCCTGTCCTCACTCTAAAGCTACTCTTGTGCCTTCCTGCTTTCAGCTGGTGAGGAGGAGGTCCCTGAAGCTGAGAGTGCCAGTCCCTCAGAAGAGGAGGACGACGAGGACCAAGAGGAAGGCGGCACATCGGGGGAACCCTCATCCGCGCCAGGGGATGGCAATGGAGGGGACACGTCTTGCCTGGAGGAGAGCCAGGGGGAAGTGTTGCAGGGGGGTGTAGCTCCTGGGCCCAGTGGCGTCCAGGCACGCGGGAAGGGTCGGGCAGCACGGCTGCCTTCTCCCCAGAGGGGGGAAGTGTTGCAGGGGAGGGCAGTTCCTGGGCCCAGTGGCGTCCAGGCACGCGGGAAGGGTCGGGCAGCACGGCTGCCTTCTCCCCAGAGGGGGGAAGTGTTGCAGGGGAGGGCAGTTGCTGGGCCCAGTGGCGTCCAGGCACGCGGGAAGGGTCGGGCAGCTCGGCGGCCTTCTCCCCAGAGGGAGAGTCCGCCCTCCAGTCCGGAGACGGTCCTCGCCCAGGAGGTGCGCCTCCTTGATGAAATGTCCGCGGCCTCGGAGTGGCGCCACAACGAGTTCATGGGGGTTGTGGGACAGTTGCCTCAGGCCATTGAGTCCCTGGCTCATAGTGTGGCCAATTTCGGGGACTCACAGGCCAGGGGTGTCGAGCAACTCGTGGCAGCACAGGCCAGGGGTGTCGACCAACTCGCGGCAGCACAGGACGCGAGTCGCGAGTTCATGAGTGGTGCCGTCCAGACACTGGCTGATCTGATGCGGGCACAGACCAGGGCAGTTCGCGCACTCACTTCTGCCACACTCGCTGTGTCACGGAAGCATCGCCAGGGCACCCGCCGCCCTGCTGCAGCACAGCGGTCTGGCCTTCACCAGATTGCTGCGCTTGCTGCAGTGCCAGGCCGGCCGAGTGCCAGTGTCTCTGGCGACCAGCGAGCGCCTGGCATCAGCCAGCTTGCCCCCATTGCTGCAGCCGCCACTGCCACTCCCCCAGCCAAGGTGCGACGAGCTGCTGGAGAGACTGATGTTGGCCAGCCACAGCTGCAGCAGTCAGCAGCCGGCCCCTCCAGGGCCGGACCTCGTCTAGGCCAACCCCCAAGGGCATCTGCCGTCACGCATTGTGCCCCTCAGGAGCCTTCCCCCAGCCTTGCAACACCCACAGGACCCAGGTTGAGGCGGAGCAACAGGTCGGGCAGGGGCCGGAGAAGCCTGCACAAGGACTCGCCCTCTCGGCACACCAAGTAGAGTGTGTTGCCAACTGTTTTTTTTATATGGGGGTGTTTGTGTTCTGGAGGGGGGGGGCTTATTTTGGTAAGGCCGAGGATGAGGGCCAATTGGAAGGACAATTTTTGTTATTCCTCCCCAGGTTGTGGGAGTGAGATATGTTTTTGACTGTCTTTTGGGGGTCTTGTCTGTTTTTCTGTTTCATGTGGGAAGGGCCCTGAGTTTGTTAAATAAAGCTTTTTATTTATTCAGCTTGTCCAGGTGTCATGTTTCAAGTGGTTGTTGCGTTAACCGGCTGAGGGCTTGCGGAGCGGCTGCATTCAGGTGCGTTCATTGCCACAAGCCATTCCCTGACAGGGGGCCTAGAAGTGTCGTTCAATAAGCCGCCGGCGGACGGCCCTTGGACCTTGTGGCTCCCTCCTGGGCTGGTACTCCTCCTCCTCCTCCTCCTCCTCATGGTCCTCCTGCTCGTCCTCCTGAGGTGGTGGTCCAACGCGAGGTGGCAGTGCCTGAGTCCTGCGGATAGCCAGGTTGTGCAGCATGCAGCAAACGACGACGAACTGGGAGACTCTATCCGGCGAATACTGTAGAGATCCGCCGGAACGATCCAGGCAGCGGAACCGTTGCTTGAGGACGCCAATCGTTTGCTCTATGATGTTCCTTGTGGCTTGATGGCTTTCGTTGTATGCCTCCTCCGCAGGGGTCCTGGGCGCGCGGAGCGGGGTCATGAGCCATGTACACAAAGGGTAGCCCTTGTCCCCAATAAGCCATCCCCTTGGTGGAGACTGTGCCTCGAACATGTCAGCCACAGTAGTCTGGCGCAGGATAAATGCATTGTGGCTGCTTCCTGGAAAGCGGGCATTGACAGCTAGGATGCGCTGCCTGTGGTCACACACCAGCTGTACATTGAGGGAATGGTAGCCCTTCCGGTTGCGGTAATCCTCGGCATTGTCGATAGGTGCCCGCATAGCCACATGCGTGCAGTCAATGGCGCCCTGCACCATGGGGAAGTCGGCGATCCTGGCAAATCCGACTGCACGCTGCTCCTGCCTCTCTAGGGTCATGGGGAAGGAGATGAATTGGTGTCTCCTTGCGAAAAGGGCATCGGTGACCTGCCGGATGCAGCGATGCATGGCGAACTGGGAGATGTTCGCTATGTCCCCAGCAGCGGCTTGGAAGGGGCCGCTTGCATAAAAGTTCAGAGCCACCGTGACCTTCACTTCCACCGACAGAGACGTCCTGCACATCAGCTGTGGACGCAGATCTCTGTGAAGCAGCTGGCAGATCTCTGCAACCACCTCCCTTCTGAAGCGCAGCCTCTTAACACAATGCGCGGCAGTCATGGTGAGATAGGACACCTGCTGCCGGTATTCCCTGAGTGGGTAAGGCCTACGTTGCTGACGCCTGATGGCCCCTCTGCGTCTAGGCATGGCTGGCCCTCTCACACAGCGTCTGCGAGCCCTTCGCACATAATGCTAGAACTGAGGGTTGGAACCCCATGCAGCCCCCATAATAAACTTGCAAACAGTGAAATCACAATGAGTCTAATTTCAAAGCTCTGGCCAGAAGCCAAAAATACCTCTCCTATGTTGTCCCAAATCAGTAAGGTCTGTTCCTTGGTCTCTGTCCAGAAATCCAAAGCACTAAAGTCATTGCAGCAAAATGGCTGGCCTTTATAGTTCAGTCTAAGTGCCCTTTAATTAGCGCTCCCCGAGGCCCGCAGGGCCTCTGCTGCGTTCCAGTTCACAGTTCTTAACAGCGCCACGCCCACATTGGGCGGGCGCCACTGAATTTCCGGTTTGGGGCGCACAAACAGCGTTGCACGACGAAATGACGTCATAAGCTGCGCGCGCAGCTGAGCGGGCGCAAACACTTTGCGTCGGCGCTAAATGTCAACTGAAGTTGGGCGTAGGCGCAGATCGGCCTGCGCCCGGGCGCTAAGTGCCTAGCGCTGGAAATCTACCCCTCTTATGGCGTTAACGGCTGGCGAACGCAACTGAATTTCTAGGCCATTGTGTTTTATAGCAAATTGGTGGTTTTCATGGTCATTTTTCTGGTGCCAGCCCATAAATTACCTGATTTATTGAATTCAGTTTCATGCTTGCCCTGGTGGGACTTTTAACTCATAACCACTGGTTTGCTAGTTCAGTACCAGAACCACAGTACTACCATGATCCCGATAAGCAAGCAGTCAGGAATTTAGTAGGTGCTGGCAGGAGCCAAGAGGTTTGGTTTTGCTAAAGTCCAGCATTGAGGTGGCGTTGGACAGAAGTTTGTTTTCTGTAATTAATACTTGTGTGAAGTAAGTATGAGGAGTTTGTTTCTTGTGAGCATGTGGTGCCAGTGGGAGTTCAGGCTCCCACCATCTACATTTTTAGGTTAGACAGTTAGACACAGAGGGCTGGAAGTACAGGGAACCCCTGTGATGTGCGTGGAGAACAATATGTGGACCATCATGGATCTGTGTGTCCAAGGGCAGTACATCTGTACTGTCAGAAAATTGAGTCTCTGGAGCAGAAGATCTCTGTTGTCAAGGAGCAATTCACCACACTTTGAAGCAGGGAGGATGCGGGGTTTCTGAATTATACTCTCCAGAATGCATGATTGAACACTACCTAATACACAAGTGGCATTGTTAGGCAGTTCAGGACACAGGAATAGTGTAGAAAGAGACATATGGGTGATCATCCATAGGGGCAGCAGAAGGAGACATGATTCACAGGGGCAGGGGACCCTTCAGTTACTGGAACTATCCAATAGATACTTTGGCCGTGAATTTAATGGAGGAGGCAGGATGGGGGCGGGAGAGCTGGTTTCCGGGTTCTAGTCCCGCTCCCAGCTGTAGCCGCTCCGTAGATGTGATTTTCCCTTGATTTGTTTGGCCTTGTTAAGCCTGCCCTGCAGGCTTCCCGGCCAATTAACAGGAAGCGGGTCTGATGACGTCATTAGATGATGCATCATCTGCCGGTTTCCTTAAAGGGACCATGTCCACATGGAGTTTGACAGTTGTTCTGTCAGTGTTTGACAGCATTGAGGTGCTGCAAACACTGACAAGCACAGCACAAAGGTGAACTCTTGCTTCCAGGCTCTCCAATGACCTCCACCATATGTTTATGGAGGGAGTCACTGCACGCAGGGAGGTTCTCTTCCCTTTCGAGACCTCCCCAGGACACCAACGCAGCCTGGTTGCACATTGCACAGGAGGGCACAAACAGGGATGTTGTCAGGGGTCCCTGGCTGCAGTGGCAGCAACCTTTCAATGATCTCAGTGGATCACGAAACGTTACTGCAAAGCCACACTCAAACTCACCCTGCTGTGTCACTCAACACATCCCCATCACTCGGCCTTCCATACCCTTCTCCCGCACGTCCTTACTCACACCAACTTACCTTGCACCTCCACTCATCCCTCTCTATCTACTTTATCACTTCCCCATCTCACTAGCTACCCCTCACACTCACCCTCATCCTACTGCAAGCATATCAACTAACAACACACAAGGGTAGGCACTTAAGTGGTTTAGCCAATGTCCATGTGAAGTTTCTGGTAATGTGTTGTCATACAGTGAAATCTATTTTTCCAAAGTGCCCCTTATTGGACAGATCTGAGCAGACCTTGAGAAGCGTCTTACTGAGTTCCAGTGAATGGTGAGACATAACTTCCACCTCCCCCCCACCCCCGCTATAGTGATGAGTCTGCATGGAATGGCATGGACAGTAAAGGGGTGCTTCACGGTGCTGGTGTGGGATGGTAACTTAGCGCATCATGTGGCAGCCAGGGTTTACAGCCTCAAGTGAAGAAAATCTGGCCATGGTGATGCCATCGCTGGCCTCCCGGGCAGCAATGTTGTCGGGCTGATGCCCTATGTCCAGTACAGCATCAGGTGATGGCGGAGAGGTTGGTGATGTTGTTGGTGATGTTGTTGGTGATGTTGGTGTACCTGGTGATGTTGGTGTTCAGCTGATCGTGGAAGGATTCAGACGACCAAGGTCTGATTGTTTCAATGGCTCCGATGTTGCTGCAATAGATGGCAGCTGCAGGTGAGATGACAGAAGCGATCTGTTGTAAGATTCGCGAAATTTTCATTAAATAATCATGTAGGAAATTAGGGTTAATAAAACAGTTTTATTGACCAAAAGAAGCTTGTACAGAGAAACCTTTGATAAAAGGGCACACAAAATGGCCACCAGACCTCGTGACCAGCTTCTGGGACCATTTGAATTTCTGTTACTGCAAGCCAGACAGGCTTGTGGATTGAGGACATTAAAAGCCCGTGAAAACCAGTTTCGGGAAGCCGAAACTCATGGACCTGAGTATACATATTGATTAGATTATAAGTACAGGACAGATTTGGGTAGCAGGATGAGACCCATCAAGAAATGGGCGGACAATTGAACGAACACTTTAACCCATTTACTGTGCAAAGAGAAGCCGTTTAACAGCCATCAAGGGCAATCTCCAGACCGATCAATATACAAACCAAGTTACGGTGACAAAGCAAAGACATTATCGGCCCAGGAAGGCCAGTTAAGCTATCACCGACTCCCGTTATGAAGACAAAACACCCCTGCAGAGAGTTCTGCCCGCCAAAATTATTACAAAGACAGGACTATGATTTGGCGGGAGATAAGAATGTCCCAAAAAGGTATAACTGTGGATTGAAAAGGTCCATCAGTAGCTTCGGAACTTGTACGGTACTGCTTCTTCAACTTCTTCGGTAAGACGCTTCAAGACCATCAGAGACCTTCACACAGCACTTCGGTTCGGAACGTGTTCGGTGTTCGGGCAGGCAAGGCCCGGCCACGACGAGAAGACGACGAGAAGATTTCGGCTTGGAAGCCAGCTCGGCCAGGCAAGGCCCGGCCATGACGGGAAGACGACGAGGGTGGCCTGGGTACTTTTGTCGGGAGATCATCGACGACCCAGGCCGAAGAAGAAGACACCCTGTACTCCAGCTCTGCTCCAAATCAGAAGGACATTATGACTGTATAAAGAAAGCAATTTGGGACCAGCGTCCCGCCCCGGGGAAGACCATCGGGAGATCGACGACCCAGGCCGGAGAAGAAGACACTCAGGGCCCGGCACTCCAGTGTCTCAACATCACATCGGCGAGCGCTCATCGCAGGAGAACCAAGAGGAAAACAAGCTGCACCAGAACCTTCCAAACCCACGTGACGACGGAAAGCTGTGTCGAAAGGCTGCAAACCCCTTTTCGAAATTCTTAAAGTGGTGAGCATGATCCCGAGTTCCTCAAATCGAAACTTAGTTAGGTCTAGGGGAGGGGGTTAAGGGTAATTGTAATGTGTTACCCCTTTTACGATGTGCCGTGTGTTCCCCATTTCTATAGAGTTAAGTTTATAGATGTGTGCATGCTTGTAGTTGCTTTAATCTGTGCATATGACATGTATTTTATAATGCTGCAAACTGTTTAATAAAGGCATCCATTTCGTGCTATTCGACCTGGTCTATTGAGTTTTTCTGCACTACAGCTCCCTGCACCTAAGTCCAAGGTCGAGAACCGTAGGGGCGAGTGGGTCGAACCACTCATGGGTAATTATTGCAAGAAGCCTGGCAGGAGACCAGAGCAAGCAAGAGAAACCCCCTACAGAGATGGCGACCGCAGCAGGACCTTGGCAATCTCTGTAGGGGGTTTCTCTTGCTTGCTCTGGTCTCCTGCCAGGCTTCTTGCAATAATTACCCGTGAGTGGTTCGACCCACTCGCCCCTACGGTTCTCGACCTTGGACTTAGGTGCAGGGAGCTGTAGTGCAGAAAAACTCAATAGACCAGGTCGAATAGCACGAAATGGATGCCTTTATTGAACAGTTTGCAGCATGATAAAATACATGTCATATGCACAGATTAAAGCAACTACAAGCATGCACAGATCTATAAACTTAACTCTATAGAAATGGGGAACACACGGCACATCGTAAAAGGGGTAACACATTACAATTACCTTTAACCCCCTCCCCTAGACCTAACTAAGTTTCGATTTGAGGAACTCGGGATCATGCTCACCACTTTAAGAATTTCGAAAAGGGGTTTGCAGCCTTTCGACACAGCTTTCCGTCGTCACGTGGGTTTGGAAGGTTCTGGTGCAGCTTGTTTTCCTCTTGGTTCTCCTGCGATGAGCGCTCGCCGATGTGATGTTGAGACACTGGAGTGCCGGGCCCTGAGTGTCTTCTTCTCTGGCCTGGGTCATCGATCTCCCGATGGTCTTCCCCGGGGCGGGACGCTGATCCCAAATTGCTTTCTTTATACAGTCATAATGTCCTTCTGATTTGGAGCAGAGCTGGAGTACAGGGTGTCTTCTTCTTCGGCCTGGGTCGTCGATGATCTCCCGACAAAAGTACCCAGGCCACCCTCGTCGTCTTCCCGTCGTGGCCGGGCCTTGCCTGGCCGAGCTGGCTTCCAAGCCGAAATCTTCTCGTCGTCTTCTCGTCGTGGCCGGGCCTTGCCTGCCCGAACACCGAACACGTTCCGAACCGAAGTGCTGTGTGAAGGTCTCTGATGGTCTTGAAACGTCTTACCGAAGAAGTTGAAGAAGCAGTACCGTACAAGTTCCGAAGCTACTGATGGACCTTTTCAATCCACAGTTATACCTTTTTGGGACATTCTTATCTCCCGCCAAATCATAGTCCTGTCTTTGTAATAATTTTGGCGGGCAGAACTCTCTGCAGGGGTGTTTTGTCTTCATAACGGGAGTCGGTGATAGCTTAACTGGCCTTCCTGGGCCGATAATGTCTTTGCTTTGTCACCGTAACTTGGTTTGTATATTGATCGGTCTGGAGATTGCCCTTGATGGCTGTTAAACGGCTTCTCTTTGTACAGTAAATGGGTTAAAGTGTTCGTTCAATTGTCCGCCCATTTCTTGATGGGTCTCATCCTGCTACCCAAATTTGTCCTGTACTTATAATCTAATCAATATGTATACTCAGGTCCATGAGTTTCGGCTTCCCAAAACTGGTTTTCGCGGGCTTTAATGTCCTCAATCCACATGCCTGTCTGGCTTGCAGTAACAGAAATTCAAATGGTCCCAGAAGCTGGTCACGAGGTCTGGCGGCCATTTTGTGTGCCCTTTTATCAAAGGTTTCTCTGTACAAGCTTCTTTTGGTCAATAAAGCTGTTTTATTAACCCTAATTTCCTGCGTGATTATTTAATGAAAATTTCGCGAATCTTACACTGTCAATGGTGAGAGAGGTTCTCCCAATGAGGTGGCACTGGACATACAGTTGGATCTAAAAACTTGTAAGCTAAAGAAATTTCTATATGTATTAAAAATGCAGTAACCAACATTTTCTGTGCTCTGAAACTCACCACCTGCAACATGGCATTCTTGACACCACTTCTGCAGCTGTCAGCTTTTCACAAACTTCAGACCAGACTCAAAACACGCCAGGTTGAGCTGGCGTGTTCCCCAAACAGCGGGTAACCAATGGGGGAGAAGGTAAAATTAGAAGTAAGCCTCAAAATAGTCTTAAATTGGCTCTTAACAAGCCATTTAACAATCTGAATTGTCTCCCCCGCCGTTTGGTGTCGGGTCAGTTCTCCGCTGACACACCCGACACCTGGGAGACTCGCGTGGAGGCGGGTTGACAGTGGGTTTCCTACCTGCTGTCACTTTGCTATTTTGACAGCGGACCCGCCTCCAAACCCGCCCTTTGAGCACTATTAAATTTGTGGCCTAAAGTGTTGGACAAGTATGAGATGGACAATGACAGTGACTCAGAGGAGAATGGTCCTGAGCAACATGTGGCAACGGAAAGCAAGCAACTGCCCAGCAGGTAGACTACAAGAATGTCACCAACAAAAAAAGGCAGGAAGCGGTCGCCTTTAAATAGCGCTCCCCCAGTCCCTTTCTGACTGCTAAACACACCCCTCAACCTGTCGTTGCTAGCGATAGGCGGTAAGGCAGGGGGCGCCACTTAATATTCGGTCCGGGGCGCTACCAGGGCATTGCACACTCGACTGACATCACGATTTGCTGGTGCTAACGGGAGGCGCAAACCAACTGAATATTTCCCCCAATATTCCTGGTTATGATATTTTCAGAAGCGATGGGGAGAGGAAAGGGGGTGGGGTAGCAATGTTTGTGAAGGATTCTATCACAGTTTCTAGGGCACAAAAATGTTGTGGGGGTTAAAATAGGAGAACAATTCGGAAATAGCAATCACAACATAGGTTCAATGTTAGAATAGAAATAGATACTGAAGTGTCAAAGACAAGGGTTCTGGACTGAAACGAAAGTTCAGGGAGATAAGAAGGGATGTGGCTCCAAATAACTCTCTGTAAGGTAATACATAGTCGGCTAGAAATTCATTATAGCCAAGGAATGGGCAGTGTCAGTAGAAAAGTTGGAGAATTAGCGCCAGGCGCTAATACTTTAATCTGCACGCAAAATTCGTGCTCACTGCTCAAAAAAATTATTGGAGTCCTAATTTAAGTCTTAAAGCCCAAGCTCATTGGGGTTACACTGAAAGGGTGGTCCAATATCAGGTGCAGTCTTATCGCAAATTACGATTGCCACAGGCTTTTTTCAGTACTTAAAGGGGAGGTTCATTGATGCTGCAGAACCTCATTCTCAGCACTGCTAGCTGTGCAGCTGCCTCAGCAAACAGAAGCAGAACAAGGAGAAGGGGCTGGAGGACTGAAGCAGGTGTGCTCATGGCAGATCCTCACTCCAGGGAGAGAGCCCGCAGATTCTGCGATGAAGCATTGGAGGCATTGGTTTTCACTGTGGAGAGACGGAGGGCGGAGCTCTATCCGGCAAGTGGCAGGAGGCCCTCGCCACAGGTCTTCCGCACCATGTGGAGGGAATTGCAGGAAGGAATTTAATGACCTCACTCAGGGTGAGTGAATGCTTCAACAAATGTTACACACCACCATCAGAACCATAATCTTCACACACTGCCGAACCTACCAACACTCACACTCACATCTCACACCTTGCACACAATGACAGCTATTCAACTATGACAGGCACCTCACCCAAACACATTGCTCCACACTCACACACTTTCCTTTCTCTTGCAGGCCAAGGTGGCTCACAACAGGAAGGAGCAGGAGCGCGCAGGTGGGGACAAGCTGACACTCAACCACTGTCTGCGCTGGAGAATCGAGTGCTGCAGGTTATTGGGCACCAGATGGTGGGCGTTGACCCCCTTGGGGACAACATCGGTGTGTTTCTTCCTACTCCTTCTTCTCACATCCCACTTCCCCCTCACCCCACAAGCGTTTTGCACTTTCCAGCTAATCATGCTGTCTCCATGCATTTCTCCCTTCCTGCCCCCTCTCCTCACCTTAACCCGACTCTTGTGCCTTTATGCTTTCAGATAATCAGCAAGCACCTGAGCAGCCTGTCCCTGATGGCAAGGTAGAGAGTGAAGTGGGAGAAGAGGAGGAGGAAGAATATACCGCATCACTGCATCTCTCACCCACAGACACCAGCTCAGATACTGGCACTACGCGTTCTTTAAAGGCTAGTATAATAGCAGGATCTGCACAGGTCTCATGCACAGCTCTCATGCAGTCTCAGCTTGATACCACGCAAGCTCTGACTGCAGCCATCGTGGCTGGGTCTACCACCATTTCCCGGGGCTTTCACGGTGTCGCAGCAGGCCAGCAATCTGTGCTCCAACAGATTGCTAGGGATTCTGAGGTGCTGCCCCGGGGGGAGTGGCAGTGGGTCAGTGGAGCAGGAACCTGCTGTCCTCTCTAAGGATGACAGCATTGCTGCTCCCACCGCTGCCACTCAGCCATTGCCCTTGTCGCTGCCTGTCACCCAGCCCGCACAGACTGCTGCCGCCCATGCTGAGGTGGTGCAGTCTACAGCCGGGCCTTCCAGACCCAGAGCTGGTCAAGGGCATCCTGCAAGGCCATCTGAAGTCTCCCGCATGGACACCCAGCAGCCTTCCACCAGCTGTACTGCAGCCACTGGGCCCACACTTTGTAGGAGCACTAGAGTAGGCAAAGGCACATTAACAAGAGGCACTAAGGGATTGCACAAGGGTGAAATATTAATGTTTTTGGTGTAAATATGTGTTCAGGGATTTTTGATAAATGTATTAATTCAGTTTGGATTCTTTTGTGGTTTGTCTTATTTCAGTGTGCGCTGTGATATGGCCTGCGACAGCGATGGAATAATGAGGATGTGGTGAGCAACGAGGATCTGGGGTTTAATTCATTCAAACCGCAGTCTGATGAGGCAGTCACGGGCCACCCTTCCGGAAGGCCGATTGAGTGGCTGCCTCCTCTCTCGCTCCTGTTCCTCCTCCTCCTCGTCTTCCTCCTCATCTTCCTCTTCCTCCTCGTCCTCCTTCTCCTCCTCCTATCCCTCTTCCTCCTCCTGAGGTGGTCCCACAATCCCTGGTGGCAAGGGCTGTGCCCTCATGATGGCCAAGTTGTGGAGCATGCAGCACACCACCACGAAATGGGACACCCGCTCAGCCGAGTACTAGAGAGCTCCTCCCGAGCGGTCAAGGCAGTGGAACCATTGCTTCAACAGGCTGATGGTCTGCTCGATGATGTTCCTGGTGGCAGCGTGGCTCTCATTATATGAGTGCTGGGCAGGAGTGCTGGGGTTGCGGAGGGGAGTCATGAGCCAGCTGGAGAGTGAATAGCTTTTGTCTCCGAACAGCCAGCCGTGAGCTTGACATGGTGGCTGGAAGAGTGCTGGAACACCGGTCTGGCGCAGGTTGAAGGTAGTCAGGATAGCAGCCATTGATGGTGAGGATTTGCTGTCTGTGGTCACACACCAACTGCACATTAAGTGAGTGGTAGCCTTTGCGGTTACAGAAGATCTCAGGATTATTATACAGTGCCCGCAAAGCCACATGGGTGCGGTGAATGGTGCCCTGCACCATGGGGAATCCCGCTATCCTGGCAAAACCATATGCACGCTCGTCCTGTTTCTCTCTGGTGATTGGGAAACTAATGTAGTCCCTTCTCCTGCTGTAGAGAGCCTCAGTGACCTCCCAGATGCAGCGATGGATGGTGAACTGTGAGACGTTAGCTGTGTCTCCTGTTGCCGACAGGAAGGATCTGCTAGTGAAGAAATTGAGGGCCATAGTGACCTTGACTGCCACTGAGAGAGCCGTGGTCGCCCTGGTCTGTGGCTCGAGATCTGGTTGCAGGAGGTGGCAGAGTTCTGTGACCATCTCCTTGGTAAAGCGAAGCCTTCTAATACATTGCTCCTCGCTTAATTGAAGGTAGGAGAAGTGCTCTCAGAACACCCTCAGAGGGTAAAGCCTCCTGTTGTGAGTCCTGATGGCCCGCCTCCTCCCCCTGTGCACATGTTCACGTCTTTCTCATTGCCTACGCTCCCTCCACCGTAGATCCTGGAGGGCGAGGTCGACTGCCAGTACAGCCCCCATTAATGTTACCAAGTGCAGCAGTTTGATTCTTTGAAGAATAAATGTAGCTACTTTTTAGTTGCCACAACACTCCTGATACAAAAGAACCTTGAAATTACTGAATGAAACTGTTGGACTATGTGAAACTGACAACCACTGAAATTGCACTAACCTGACAGCTGCGAGTCATTACTGATGATCCCTTTAAATAACGTCCCTGGAGCCAACTTCCTGGTGTTTCATGCCAGCTCTCCCTGTCGGTGTTTACTCCAGGCGCTAAGGTAGGTGGCGTAAATCAATTTAGCAAATCAGGCATTGCACACTCACTGACGTCACGATCCACCAACCATTGACGTTCCTGGAGATAACTCTTACCGGTGGCACTACGGGGTGCTGGGATTTGGTGTGCGGCGCTGGATTTGCCTCGCCCCAGTGATACTGTTCGAGCGCCCCGTTAGTACCATCTGCTGATGCTAACGGGAGGTGCTAAGTGGACAAATTTTTCCCCCAGAGAGAGAAAAACAAGGAATGAGAGTATACAGTGAGTGAAAACACACGGAGGTGTTGATGAACAGATAGACCTTTTGGTTCAAATACATAATCCCCTGAAAAGACAAGGGCAAGTGAATAAAGCCATAAAATTGTCAATAGAAACTTAGGTTTTATAAATCAAGCCATAGAGCACAAGCATAAAGAAATAATAATAAATTGGTACAAAACATTGTTTGGATCACAGTTAGAATACGGTGTGCAGTTTGGGTGCCCCATTAGAGAAAGGATATTAAAGCCATAGAGAGTGTACAGCGCAGATTCACCAGGATGAGGCCAGGGATGGGAAACTATAGTTAAGAGGAAAGTCTTGAGATACTGGAGCAAGGAATAAGAAAATATTTAATAGAGGTTTTTAAAATTATGAAATGTTTCAATAGAGTGAATGGAGAAACACTATTTCCTCTGGTTGGGGTGTCAGTGATTCAAGGTCATCAATTTTAAACTAACAGAGTGAGGAGAGTGGTTCGGAGAAATGTCTTTATACAGATGGTGATTGGAACATGGAATGCTCTGCCACAGGGAGTGGCTGATGCAGAGACTATTGCACCTTTTAAGGGAAAATTGGATAAATATTTGAAGTGGAAAAAGATACAGGACTATGAGGAGAAAGTGGAGCAGGAGGATTAGCTTTTGATTACTTGAGCAAAGAGCCAGCACAGACACAATGGGCTGAATGGCCTCCTTCTGTGTTGTAATCTTCTATTGTTCTAATTTATATAACAACAACAACTTACATTTACATGGCACATTTAATGTATCCAAATGTTAATAACTAGAAATGTATTGCAGTGCACAATCAGCCTTGTTAACAAATTTATTCTAGCTACATACTTTCAGTCAATTGTTTCTGGTCACATCGACTCCTGATGGACACCTGCACTGTATCCATGTTTCATTTACCAGTGTGCGTTGCCATATATTCTTAGCAAGTCCAGAGCACTTTCAAATGCCCCTGAACCTGATCACTTGTCACAAAACTAAGTGTCATTAACAAGTTGATAAACATTACCAATGTACTATATTTTATGTAATATATTATAATAACAGTAGTCTAGCATGCATTTCTTGTCTGTCATAAGATCAGAAGTGGGGATGTTCGCTGATGATTGCACAGTTTTCAGTTCCATTCACAGCTCTTCAGATAATGAAGCAGTCCATGCCCGCATGTAGCAAGACCTGGACAAGATTCAGGCTTGGGCTGATAAGTGCCAAGTAACATTCGCACCACACAAGTGTCAGGCATGACCATCTCCAACAATAGAGAGTCTAACCACCTCCCCTTGATATTCAATGGCATTACCATCACCGAATCAACATCTTGGGGGTCACAATTGACCAGTAACTTAACTGGACCAGCCACATAAATACTGTGGCTACAAGAGCAGGTCAGAGGCTGGGTATTCTAGAGTGAGTGACGCACCTCCTGACTCCCAAAGCCCTTCCACCACCGACAAGGTACAAGTCAGGAGTGTGATGGAATACTCTCCACTTGCCTGGATGAGTGCAGCTCCAACAACACTCAAGAAGCTCGACACCATCCAGGGCAAAGCAGCCCGCTTGATTGGCACCCCATCCACCACCTCCTTCCATCACACTCAAAGAATCAAATGCAAATTTCTCTGCCAACTTAAAAAAGTGGAGAGAGTTCATTCGACACAGGAGCCAGTATATCTGTAACCTCTAAATGTCCTTAAAATCACACTTAAATTAAAAACAAAGCCAAAGTTGTAACCTGCAGCCTGAGGAACAATTAAACTCTGACCTCACTCAATGTTTACTTAACAGTAGTTAGACTTTTTCTTAAAGGGACGCAGCTTCACTTTAGCAGCAAAATAAGACATTCTCCATTACATAACATGACCCTTATGTGCATCATTCCACTTATGAGCAAGGGCATGGGAAAGCATCATATATATCATCTATATACATATTTTAATGCATAATGTTATTCAAATATTTTATAAATAATATGATCAGAGAATACAGAACATATTTCTTGTGATGTAAGCAGAATGTTCAATGACAAACCACTGACTATGGAATTTATCACCTGCTCAAGTTCTGAAATGGATTAGAATCCCACTCCTGGACTGGAGCACATCATCTAGGCTGGATAGTTCATTACAGTGCTGTGGGAGTGCTGCACTGTCAGCCGTGCCATAGTTCGGAAGAGACATTAAACCATGACCCTGTCTGCCAGTTCAGGTAGATGTTAAAAATCGTATGACAATCTTTGAGGAAGAGCAAGTGTAAAGTCCGCGCCTCAATAATACACGGACTCCGGGAGAACAGTTTAACAGGTACTTTACTAAACAGGAGGGTAACGTCAGACTGAAATACAGAAGCCTGCTAGGGCCTTTTATACAGGGGTGGTCACTGCCGGTACTGCAGTCTAAAACCAGTTCTTCCCTTAAAGGTACATACACAACAATTCCTCCCCTTTTAGATAAACAGTACATAACATTCATTTAACAACTAAATAATAACTAATTACAATTTTCTGGGTACTATATACATCAACTGAAATAATCATTTATAAGTTCAGTCTTTGAGGAGGCTTCCTGATCCTGACTGGATAGCGCCTTTCTCGAGTATCCTGTTCTTGCGGTGGAGTTCATTCTGGTTCATTGTCATTGGTTGGTTTGTCAGCTTCCAATACCACTGCTTCTGAGGTAGACGCAATCTGTACTTCGGGTTGCTTACCAGGTGCACCTGCTCATGGTATGGGTTTGGCTTGTTCCTGTGACTCTAGAATCTGGTCAGCATGGCGTCTCACGATGCTCTCTCCAACGTCCACTGTGTACATTAGTGGTCCCTGCTGTGTGCATATTGTTCCTGGCTGCCATTTTTCTGTTTGGTAGTCACGGGCCAAGACTGGTTGCCCTATCTTGAAGCTCCTGGTTGGCTTCTCATTTATGTGCTGGAATTGCTTATCCTCAACATCTCGTCTTATGTTTGGTTTGAGCAAATCCAGGCGACATCTTAGCCTTCGGTTGAAGAACAGTACGGCTGGAGCTTCGTTGGTGACTGCATGTGTCGCATTCCGGTAAGCAAACAAGAAATGATCCACCTTGTGTTGTAGTGGTATGTCGTCATTATACATTGCCTTTATGGCCTTTTTAAAGGTCTGAACAAACCTCTCAGCCAATCCATTTGTGGCTGGATGGTATGGGGCAGATGTGTAATGTTTCACCCCATTATTCCTCAGAAACCTCTGGAAATCCTCAGACACAAACTGTGGCCCATTGTCGGAGCAAATCTGTTCTGGCAACCCATTCCTGGCGAAGATGGACCTTAGGACTGCAATAGTTTTCTCCGTGGTGGTGGAGGACATTTTAATGACCTCTGGCCATTTCGAATGGGCGTCCACAGCGATTAGAAACATTGAGTCCATAAATGGACCAGCAAAATCAATGTGTACCCGTTGCCATGGAGATGAGGGCCACTCCCATGGATGTAGCGGGGCCTGTGGTGGAGCGTTTTGGACCTTCTGGCATCCTGTGCACCTCTTGGTCATATCCTCGATTTCTTTATCGATTCCCGGCCACCACACAAACACCCTGGCTAGGCTCTTCATTTTTACCCCTCTCAGATGACCCTTGTCAAATCATAGACCCGAGAGAGTGTCAGGTCATTTCGGGTTTCCTTTTCTATACTTGAGTTTGTAACAGGCAAACATTCGACTATGGTCGCATGGAATATCTCAACAGGGTCCACTGCAGGTGCTTCTTCTACCGTAGGCAACGGTAGGCGCAACAGCCCATCAGTATTTCCATGCTGTTTCATACCCTTGTACTCTATGTCGTACTGATGTGCCCCTAGAAAAAGTGACCATCTTTGCAGCCGTTGCGCTGTCATAATCGGAACGCCCTTCTTTGGGTTAAAAATGGAGACCAGGGGCTGATGATCAGTCAGTAGGGTGAATTTCTGCCCGTGCAGATAGTGATTGAACTTCTTCACCCCCCACACCAGGCTGAGGGCCTCCCTGTCAATCTGGGCGTAGTTACGCTCGGCTGAGGTTAGCGAGCGTGACGCAAAGGCTATTGGCCTCTCTGAACCGTCAAGGAATTTGTGTGACAGCACCGCTCCAATGCCATAGGGTGACACATCACATGCCAACCGAATCGGTAGTGTTGGGTTGTAGTGGGCCAATACTTCTTTTGAAGTGATTAGGCATTTACATTCCTGAAAGGCACGCTTACACTCATCACTCCATTTCCATGTTACTCCAGTTTGCAGCAGGGCATTCAGTGGGTGCAGAATTGTAGATAAATTCGGCAAGAACTTATGGTAGTAGTTCACCAACCCGAGGAACGACCTCAGTTGCGACACATTTTCCGGTGCTGGAGCCTTGACTACAGCCTCAATCTTGTCCGGCGACTTATGCAACCCTTCCTCATCAATCATGTGGCCACAATACGAGATTTGTCTCCTGAAGAACTCGCATTTGGGGCGGTTGGCTCGTAGCCCATATTCCTGTAATCTCGTGAGCACCTGCTCCAGGTTGGCAAGGTGTTCACTGTCATTTTTGCCCTTAACCAGGATGTCGTCCAAATAACACTGGGTCCCCGGGAGCAGGACTTGTTCCATCGCCCTCTGCCAAATAGCCAGGGCTGATGCTACCCCGAATACCAGTCGATTGTACTGGTAAAGGCCTTTGTGAGTGTTTATCGTGAGGTATTTTCTAGATGCTTCTTCCACCTCCATTTGTAGATACGCTTGGGCCAGATCAATCTTTGTAAAACATTTCCCTCCAGATAGTGAGGCGAAAATATCTTCTATCCGCGGAAGTGGATATTCTACTGTGTGAAGGACTGGGTTCACAGTCACCTTGAAGTCCCCACAGATGCGAACCTTCTTCGGCTCCCCAGGTGTGCTGCTCAATGCTTTCTTCATTACCGGAACAATGGGAGTGGCCCACTCGTTCCAGTCCACCTTGGACAGCACACCCGAACGCTCCAGACTCTCCAGTTCAGCTTCAACGGCTGGGCGGATCGCGTATGGCACCGGTCTGGCCTTAAAACATTTTGGGGTTGCGTTATCTTCAATCTTTATCGTTGCCTTTACTCTTTTTAGAGTCCCAAGTCCTTGTTGGAACACCTCTTCCGCGTCAGATAGAATTTGTGACAGACGTCCAGGTGCGACGTCATCATGCTTTTTGTCAGTCACAGTTAGCGCCTGAATGGAATGCCAATCCAATTGTATTTTTCGGATCCATTCACGTCCCAATAATGGTGGTCCTCCATCTCGTAGTATATACATATATAGTTTCTGTGTTTCCTTGCCGTTATATTTAACTAGCACCCTTATTTTTCCTCTGGGGTAGACCTTTTGCCCCGTGTATGTCTTCAATACAATGGACGTGTCCTTTAAGGGTATGTGTGAGAATAGCCGCTCATAGTCTCGTCGATTCATGACAGTTAGGGCTGATCCTGTGTCCAATTCCATCTTTACTGGGGACCCTGCTATCATGAGGGTGACCCAAATGGTTCGGTGATCCTCCTTTGTGATCACGTTGTGTAACTTTAGACAACTTAGTCTCCTGCTCCCGGAGTCCTTACTTTACTTTCTTGTACTGTTCCTTAGTAGTTCTTGTAGTGTTGGTTTTCTTTCCCGACCTGCAGACTCTTGCTATGTGTCCCAATTTTCCGCATTGCCTGCATACTTTGTCCTTAAACCAGCAGTCCTTCTGCTCATGGGTTGTTCTGCCGCAGCGATAGCATTTTTCTGCTCCATACGCCATTTCGTTAGCGCTGTATTCTTGTGGTTTCTGTTGTATTTCAGCAGCTCCCCGTGCTGCTGCTTCGTAGGATACTGCCACGCTAAAAGCCTGTTCTCGCGTCAGGTCCTTTTTCGAAAGTAGTCGTTTCTGGGTTCCTTCACTCTGGAGCCCGCAGACAAACTTATCCCATAAGGCATCTGCCAGTCCTGCTCCAAACTAGCAGTGCTTCGATAACTTGCGTAGTTTCGTAAGATAGTCAGCATTGCTCTCATCTTTGTGCTGGTTTCTTTTATGGAACTTGAATCTTTCTGCTATCAGCAGCGGTGTAGGGTTTAGGTGTTCCTGTAAGATATTAACAATCTCCTCAAAACTTTTCTCCATTGGTTTAGCTGGGGTAATTAAATTCAGCAATAGGCCGTACGTACTCGCGCCCATCAAATTCAATAATACCGACGCCCTCTTTCCATCGGCCACCTCATTTGCCTTGCAGTACACTTCAATTCTTTTCACATACGTTGTCCAGTCTTCTACCTCGTTGTCGAAAGCAGTGATACTGCCACTTTTTGGCATCTTGGGTGAATTAAAATGGCGCCTCCCGCGCTTTTTCTTCTTCCCCAATGGAATAAAATGGCGCCTCCCGCGTTTTTCCTTCATCCCCAACGGGATAAAATGGCGCCTCCCATGCTTTTCCTTCTTCCCCTTGCTGCCACACTGCTCCTAGCGTTCTACAGGGTAATGGCGGCGACCCGCAGCTTCGGCGCGTCTCACTTTCCTTCTCCCCATTTATTTTCTCTCCGCTGCCCAGTTCTTGAGCACCGACCGCGCCCTGTGCACTCCACCCTCTGTCTCTCTTTTGTTTTCTTTTCCCGGCGACGCTGTGCGGCCCGTTTTATAGAGCCGCTCGATCGAGCTTGAGCCCGCCGCAGTCCGGAAGGGTCAGCGCACTACCTGCTACCAGCACGATTTGCTGGAACACCTTAACTGGGGAGCCAAGCTCAGCTCTCCACAGCCTCTCCCGCAATTCTCCGAACACCGATGAATCTTTTGGGCGGTTGCCCGCGGTCGACGCCCGTTGCTCAGACTACGACCTCCAAGAAACCTCCTCTCAGGGCGAGATCCCTGTGAGATGATGCAACACTGCAGGTGAGTTCGAACTTACTCGTCGCCACTGTAAAGTCCGCGCCTCAATAATACACGGACTTCGGGAGAACAGTTTAACAGGTACTTTACTGAACAGGAGGGTAACGTCAGACTGAAATACAGAAGCCTGCTAGGGCCTTTTATACAGGGGTGGTCACTGCCGGTACTGCAGTCTAAAACCAGTTCTTCCTTTAAAGGTACATACACAACAGCAAGGAAGCCTCCTAGTTATTTGTCTGATTTGCTGTTGTGGGATCTTGCTGTGTGCTAATTGCTTGCTGTGTCTGTCGATACAAAAGTGTCTGCACATGAAGTGCTTCGTGACATTTCTCAAAGGTGTGATAAGTACTATATCACTGCTAGTCTTAGCTTATTCAAAGGTAAGGGATAAACCTCCATAAATCACTTAAACGTGCTTGTGAGTTCTGAGCTGTTGTCACTTCTGAGGTTAAGTTCCATATTTGACAGTTTGCCATCGAGCATTCTCTTACTCTTTGTGTCTTTCTATACTGATAGCCAGAGATCCAGCTGCCAGTGACAATACTTCAGGTGCTCTTGCCTATTTCTATTTTTAATATTTTCAAACTTCTATGGCACATTGTAGGTGCTGATGGTTTCTATGATGTATTTGATTGTTGAAACCGGAAGAAGTAGTAGCCAATGCTTTAATATGTTTGCAGAATATGATGTGAAGGGATATCACAACAAGGACCTGAAGAGCAATGCGTCCTCAGATGTATTGAAGACCGGAAAAGCAGTTTGTGCTGGATATTCAGGCCTCTTTTGTGAAATGTGCAGGTAACACTTTGTTTCATGTCTATATTTGCTCTTTTTCCCCACCACCCTTCCTTGCCCCTCTCTCTTTCCTGGTCTTTTTGAAATTGCTGTGGACTTTCTTCTTCTTGGTCTGAAGCTCTTGGACCTCCTGACCCTCTTTACCACTTGCTATTTCACCTGGAATTTCCAATAGAGTCGGAGTCATGGTCAGGCCCAGTGGGAGGGTGGACATTCCGTCTCACTGCACTTACAGCAGTGAATCATGGAGCCCACAATTTCTGAGTGTCTTTGAATTGTGCCATGGGATCTTTAACACCTACCTGAGCCGACAGACTTGGCTGAATGTCACATCCAAAGGTCATCACCTCTGACAAGGCAACACTCCCTCAGTGCTACACTGCAGTGTCAGCCTAGATTACATGCTCAAGTGGGATACTCTGACTCAAAGGCAAAAAGTGTTAAGAACTGAGCCAAGCTATTCGGCTATTCAACTATAGGGTATACCAGGAAGCTATAAGGGTTGGAGGAGAAGAGAAATCACAGCACAACCTGATAATGCCCTCACCCTCATCCAGTCCATCAGCAGGGATGGAACTCGATAGTACGATCAGAAGTACAGCCCTGAAGAATGTTTCTTTTCATTAACCAGGGTCGCCAAAGTCAGACCAGAATCAAACCTGCAATCTTCTGGTCTGCATGACTTAGTTTCATACTGGGTAGTTCATTTCCTGACTGAACTATCTGGGGTTTATAATATTACACTCCCTTTCCTCTGTCTTCCCCTTTCCCTTTGACTTGTCTTACACTTCACCATTTCAACTAGAGACTCACCTTTATCAAACTGCCTCATGGGACTCAATTTGAAGCTTTAAATCTTAACAGCTCCAATGTTGAATGCTTAGATTCTATTAATACACCCGCTTCCTTTATATGTCCTGACTCTCCCTCTTTTCAATGCATTAATTTTGCACACCTTTACCTTCAAGTTCTTTGTCCCCTTGCATGCCTCACTGTTTCCTGTTGAAAATTTCCTTTGTGATGAGCCAAGGCCCGATGATATTGAGCAGCTCGGAAGAGAAGATGTGTAGGGGATGCCAAGTTTGGGGTTTAAAAGCATGAAGATTAGAGGAGGAAGGGAAGATTAAGCGAGGTAAGGAGATTCCCAAGCCTTGCAGAATAATAAGTTATTGTAAAACAGTGCACCAAATCTTGATTTCAACACAGTGAGGATGCACATATGATGCTTTATTTGCAGCTTACGAGAATACATTGTTTCAATAAAACACTTAGGGGTAAAAATTGGGTAGCGCCCCGAAAAAGTTAGCGTCCCCGCAGCCGATTTTCCCAGGTAGCGCCCAAAGAGGGAGGAGGAGCGCTACTGGAAGCGCCCCACGTCCCTCTTGGGGCGCTGTGAACCAAAACCACGGTGCGACGTGCCGCAGTGCCAGTACTGTGGTACTGCAGGCCTTCCTCCCCTTAGGGCTAGAAATTTGTATCGGGTGGTGGCCCAAAATTAGCAGTATTGGATCGGCCGCAGTTATACGCAGCACATGATATTCAGTTCCATTGAACTCCAAAAGAGACCAAATGAGCCTGGCTGGATATAGCTGAGGAGGTCAGCAGCAGGGATGTGGTGAGGAGGACCTGAATCTAGTGCAGGAAACAATTCAATGATCTCATGAGATCAGGAAAGGTGAGTACAATGCCACACTGACCCTCATCCTGATGTGTCTGTCACCATATCCCCATCACTCTACCTAACCAAGCCTACTCTTGCACATCATTCCTCACACTGTTAAGTCCGTGAATGATTGAGACACGAACTAGCAGGAGAGAAACAAACAAGTCTTTACTGGTGAAAGGCATAAACGAATCTAAACAACAGAGGCTCTCTAGCGCCTTTTATACAGGGGTGGTCACTGCCGGTACTGCAGTCTGAGACCAGTTATTCTCTTAAAGGTACATACACAACAATTCCTCCCCTTTTAGATAAACAGTACATAACATTCATTTAACAACTAATGATAACGAATTACAATCACAATTACTGTTGCTAGATACATTGGTTAAGTTTAAGCAATTATAAGTTCAGTCTTTGAGGAGGCTTCCTAATTCTGTCTGGATAACGCCTCTTTGGAGTATCAGGTTCTTCTGGCAATGTTGAGTCAGAATCAATGTCGTTGTTTGGTTCATCTGCTTCCAATATTACCGGTTCTGCGGTAGCTGCAATTGGAACGTCGATTTCATTACCAGGTGTATCAGATCGTGGTGTGGAGTTGACGTTTTCCAGTGACTCTAGAATCTGGTCAGCATGGCGTCTTACAATGCTCTCCCCAACGTCCACGGTATACATGAGAGGTCCCTGTCATGTACAAATCGTTCCTGGCTGCCATTTCTCAGTGCGGTAGTCCCGGGCCAAACTGGTTGACCTATCTTAAAACTCCTGGTCGGCCTTTCATTCATATTCTGAAACTGCCTGTTCTCCACATCTCTTTGGACGTTTGGCTTAACCAAATCCAAGGGGCATCGTAGTCTTCGATTGAAGAACATCATGGCTGGAGTTTGGTTGGTAACCACATGTGTCGCATTCCGGTAGGCAAACAAGAAGTTGTCCACCTTGTGTTGTAGGGGTATATCTTCATTACACATTGCCTTGATAGCCTTCTTGAATGTTTGGACAAACCTCTCGGCCAATCCATTAGTGGCTGGATGATATGGGGCAGATGTGTAATGCTTAACACCATTGTTCTTTAAGAACCTCCGGAACTCTTCAGACACAAACTGTGGTCCATTGTCAGAGCAAATCTGTTCAGGCAGCCCATTCCTGGCGAATATGGTTCGTAAAACTGCGATAGTTTTTTCCGTGGTGGTTGAGGACATTTTTATTACCTCTGGCCACTTTGAATGTGCATCCACCGCAATTAAAAACATCGAGTCCATGAAGGGACCAGCAAAATCAATGTGCACCCTTTGCCATGGAGATGAGGGCCACTCCCATGGATGCAGAGGAGCTTGTGGTGGGGCGTTTTGGACCTTCTGGCATCCTGCACAGCTCTTGGTCATCTCTTCGATTTCTCTATCGATTCCCGGCCACCACACAAACGCTCTGGCTAAGCTCTTCATTTTTACCCCACCCAGATGACCCTCATGAAGCTCATTGAGCACTCTATCCGTCAACTTAGGTGGAATTACTACTCTGGATCCACACATCAAGGTTCCTCTGCACACTGACAGCTGTTCTCTTCTTGACAAAAATGCTGGCAGCAGTGGTTCGCCATGTGCTGGCCATCCCTTCACCGTTAAATCATAGACCCGTGATAGTGTCGGGTCATTCCGTGTTTCCTTTTCTATGTTTGCATTCGTCACAGGGAGACATTCGACTATGGTCGAGTGGAATAACTCCATTGGATCCACTGCAAGGTCTTCTTCTTCCACCGTCGGCAACGGTAGGCGTGACAATCCATCAGCATTTCCATACTGTTTAGTTCCCCTGTACTCGATGTCATATTGGTGTGCCCCTAGGAAAAGGGACCATCTCTGCAGCCGTTGTGCTGTCATTATCGGTACGCCCTTCTGAGGGTTGAAAATGGAGACAAGAGGTTGATGATCGGTTAGTAGAGTAAATTTTTGACTGTGCAGATAGTGATTGAACCTCTTCACCCCCCATACTAGGCTGAGGGCCTCTCTGTCAATCTGGGCGTAGTTATGCTCGGCAGAAGTTAACGAGTGTGACGCAAAAGCTATCGGCCTCTCCAAACCATCAAGGAATTTATTTAACAGTACCGCCCCAATGCCGTAGGGAGACGCATCACACGCCAGCCTGATTGGCAGTGCTGGGTTGTAGTGAGCCAATACTTCCTTCGAAGTGATTAAGTCCTTACTCTTCTGAAAAGCACATTTACAATCATCGCTCCATTTCCATGCTACCCCCGTTCGTAGCAGGGCGTTCAGTGGATGCAGAATTGTCGACAAATTCAGCAAAAACTTATGATAGTAATTCACCAACCCGAGGAATTACCTCAGTTGCAACACATTTTCAGGCGCTGGGGCCTTAACAACCACTTCAGTTTTGTCAGGGGACTTATGTAACCCCTCTTCATCAATCACGTGGCCACAATACGATATCTGTTTCTTAAAAAATTCGCACTTGGGGCGGTTGGCTCGCAGCCCATGTTCCCGTAGTCTAGTGAGCACCTGTTCTAGGTTGTTAAGGTGTTCACTGTCATCTTCACCTGTTACAAGGATGTCGTCCAAGTAACACTGAGTCCCCGGAATCCCTTGCAGGACTTGTTCCATCGCTCTTTGCCATATCGCCGGAGCCGATGCTACTCCGAATACCAATCGATGATACTGGTAAAGACCTTTGTGAGTGTTTATCGTGAGATACTTCCTAGAGGACTCTTCAACCTCCACCTGCAAATATGCTTGTGCTAGGTCAATTTTTGTAAAACGCTTCCCTCCAGACAGTGAGGCGAAGATGTCTTCTATCCTTGGAAGAGGATATTGTACTGTGTGAAGGACAGGGTTCACCGTCACCTTGAAATCCCCACAGATGCAAATCTTCCTTGGCTCTCCGGACTTATTGCTTAACGTTTTCTTCATGACAGGAACGATGGGTGTCGCCCACTCGCTCCAGTCGACCTTAGACAACACGCCCGCCTTCTCCAGATTCTCCAGCTCTGCCTCGACAGCTGGACGAATTGCATATGGTACCGGTCTCGCTTTGAAAAACTTGGGAACTGCATTCTCTTCTATTTTTAACGAGGCGGTTACGCCTTTAAGCGTGCCCAGTTCTTGTTGAAATACCTCTTTGGCGTTAGCTAAGATTGTTGACAATCGTCCAGGAGTGATGTCTTCATCTTTTTTACCGTCCACCGTCATTGCATGAATGGAATGCCAATCTAAGTTTATCTTCCTGATCCATTCCCGTCCCAATAACGGTGGTCCACCATTTGGCAGTATGTAGAGATACAATTTCCGTATTTTCTTGCCATTGTATTCGACAGGCACCCTTATTTTTCCTCTGGGGTATACTTTTTGCCCCGTATACGTCGTCAAGACGATGGATGTCTCTCTCAAGGGTATGTGTGAAAATAGCCGTTCATAGTCTCGTCGATTCATGACCGTTAGCGCTGATCCTGTATCCAATTCCATTTTAACTTGGGACCCTGCTATCGTGAGGGTGACCCAAATGGTTCGGTGATCCTCTTTTGCGATTACATTGTGAAGTTTGAGACAGCTTAATCTCCTGTTCTCGGATTCACTATCGCTCATCTGGTCTTCGGAACTACTGTCCGTCATCTTTTGTACTTGTACGGTTCCTTAGTCGCCTTTTTGTTGTCGCTGGTCTTCTTCCCAGACCTACAAACTAGTGCAATGTGTCCAATCTTCCCGCATTGTCTGCATATTTTGTCTTTGGACCAGCAGTCCTTCTGGTCATGGTTAGTTCTGCCGCAGCGATAACATTTTGCAAATCCCCGTGTCATTTCGTGGGTGCCGTATTCCTGTGGTTTTTGTTGAATTTCTGCAGCTCCCCTGGCTGCTGCTTCATACGATACTGCCACGCTGAAAGCCTTATCTAGCGTCAGCTCTTTTTCTGCGAGTAACTTCTTCTGTGTTCCTTCACTCAGGAGTCCACAGACAAATTTGTCCCGTAGGGTATCTGCCAGTCCTGCTCCGAACTGGCAGTGCTTTGATAGCTTGCGTAGTTCCGTAAGATACTCAGCATTGCTCTCATCTTTGTGCTGAGTTCTCCTGTGGAATTTAAATCTTTCTGCTATCAACAGCGGTGCAGGGTTTAAGTGCTCCTGTAGAACAGCAACAATTTCATTAAAACTCTTCGCCTTCGGTTTGGCTGGAGTAATCAGATCCCGCAATAGGCCGTACGTTCTAGCGCCCATTACGTTTAGCAATATTGATGCCTTTTTCCCCTCCGCTATTTCATTTGCCTCAGAATATACCTTGACTCTTTCCACATACGTGGTCCAGTCCCCTAATGTATTATCAAAAGCAGTGATACAGCCAGTCTTCGGCATCTTGCAAATCTAAAATGGTGTCTCCCGCGCTTTGCCTTCTTCCCCGATTTAACAAAATGGCGCCTCCCGCGCTTTGTCTTCTTCCCTGCTGTTGTTAGCGCTGCTTTCCACGGTTTCCTGCACGTTAAATATTAATTTGTTTTCTTTTATTATCTTCCCGTCGTGGAGCGGACCCTCTGGGACACTTCCCTCCCTCTTCTGAGGTCCGAATGCTGCCCAGCTTTGAAACACCAGCCGCGCCCTGTATGCTCCACCCTCTCTCTCCTTGCTTCCCGACTCGCTGCCCGGCCCCGTTGAAAGGCCACCCGATCGAGCTTCAGCCCGCCGCAGCCCAGGAAGGATCAGAGCACTACCTGCCACCAGCCCGATTAGCTGGGAAACCACGGACCGAGGAACCCAGCCTGGCTCTGGACAGTCTCTCCTGCAAGTTTTGAACTCGATGATTGACGGTCGACGCTCGTTTCTCGAGTTTCAATGGCCTATTTTTTTTTTTTCTTTCTTCTGGCTCCGACCTTCAACAACGTCGTCGGAGCTGCTGCTGAGTTGCAGGTAAGTTCGTTTCTAACTCGTCGCCAGTGTTAAGTCCGTGAATGATTGAGACACGGACTAGCAGGAGAGAAACAAACAAGTCTTTACTGGTGAAAGGCATAAACGAATCTAAACAACAGAGGCTCTCTAGCACCTTTTATACAGGGGTGGTCACTGCCGGTACTGTAGTCTGAGACCAGTTATTCTCTTAAAGGTACATACACAACACACACCAACACACCTTCCAAGTCCACCCATCCCTCTCTCTCTATGTACATACTCACATCCCCTTCTGACTAACCCCCCTGACACTCACCCTCATCCTAATACAATCATAGCAAGTAACACCACAGAAGGAGGTCATTTGCCATTGGCACCCCACTCCCTCATAGTCACCCTCTACAGATGTAACCCATCCATTCCTTACACTCATTCCATCACTCTCACTCAAAGTTCTCCTCTTTCCCTCCTTGCATGAGAAAAGAGCCCAGAACATGCGGGAGAGACAGAGAACCGGAGGTGGCCCTCCAGTCTTCACCCAACTAACACCAGCAGAGGAAGGGCTCTGGAGATCTCAGGAGTTGGAGAGATGCTGGCGGTAGGAGACGGAGAGAGGAGGACATCCCAGCATCCTGGTGACAGAATCACATCTCATACAGCCACATGGCAAACAACAGTCACCCATATGATGACTGATGTCAGCAGCCAGTGAAATGTCATCATGTGCATAATGGTAACGTTACCCATTCTTATTATAACACTTTTAAATCATCCCTTTACTCTCCCATAGGTCTATCAAGTGCCCCCCACTGTCTAGCTGGAGGAGGAAGATGACTCCTCAGAGGAGCCTCCAGCCTCTGAGGGCGCACCGTCACCAGACTCGAGCGCACCCAGCACCAGCGCAGATACACACACCTCGGTGGGTCCTGTGTGCCATAGATTAGAGTTGTCACCTGGTGTCTTACAATTCACAAGTGAGCAAGAGCAGATGATGTTAACAGGGACATCAGTGGAGACTCCTCGCCGGAGGGTGCAGGACGCTCCAAGCTCTGCTCAACTGCATACAGATGCTGAGCCTCTGGGACCATCGAGAAATAGGGTGATCTTGGAGGTGTAGCAACAAGTGCATTAGGCTGTGGCATCTTTTGCAGCCACGATATCTGCAAATGTGCAGAGAATGGTGGAGTCAATCTCCAACATGAGCACCACCATGTCGCAGGCGATGGCGATGATGTGCTGTTCCATGGAAAGGATGGTCACCTGCATGGAGCAGCAAATGTGCCAGTCACATGAGCACATGCTCACTGTGGACAACATATGGCAGGCGCTCATAGACCTCCTCACTAGGAGGGATATAAACATAGACGTGGGTCCTCATGGCCTCACTGCGGTGCAGGAAGGTGCTCTCCATCTCTTTGCTCGCAGGGAAGTGCAGGTGACCCATGAGAGGGATGATGCTGAGAGGGGACATTGAAATGGGGGCTCTTCTCAAAGCGCACCCACATCTCCCCCATTGTTTGCCCCTCAGCCAGATTCATGCTTCCTTGGATCCTGATTGCTGAGTCGGCCCCTGTACCGTTGCAGGAGGAGCAGACTTTGGCGGGGCCATCACAGGCTCCAAGACCCAGAGAATGTCCACCAAAAGTGTCTAAGCAGTCGCAGCAGGGAAGTGAGCAGCCTGCCTCTACCTCTGCTGAAGCCACAGGGGTTGCACCTCGTAGAAGCACTCGGAAAAGAAAAAAGACACAATCCTAGATGCACAAGGGTGTATGAAAAAATGTTAATATTAAGTTTCAGTTATTTTGATGACACACATAAATGTTTTTCTTTGCACCACTTTCCGGTCTTGTCCATTTTTGCCTGCTACCTTGGAAGTGGCCTTGTCACTTGGAGTGAATGGTGAGACATTACTTAACCTTGAACACTGGGGCTTTGGGAGAGAGGAATGGCTTGGTCATTGTAGGAATACTTTATGGTGTTGTTGGGGGGGCGGGGAACTTAGTACAGCATGTGGCAGCCATGTGGCTGCATTGGAGCAAGTTAAGTAAATCTGGCCATGATGAGGCAATCCCGGGCCTTCCGGGCAGGAATGTGCGCCGCTGCTGGGGCCATCTTCACCTCAGGTTCCTCCTCCTGCTCCTCCTCACCTTCCACCTGCTCCTCCTCCTCCTCTGAAGAGGCTGTGCGCTCGGCGCCTTGCTCCTCCTGCAGCTCCAATCCTCGCTGCTGCGCTATGTTGTGCAGCGCACAGCAGACGATGACGATTCTGGAGACCCTGGCTGGTGTGTACTGAAGGGCTCCTCCACATCTGTCAAGGCATCTTCAACAGGTCTATTGTTTGCTCTGTGACACATCTGGTGGACATGTGGCTCTCATTATAACAGTCCTGAGCCTCGGTACTTGGCATTCTCAAAGTTGTCATCAGCCACGTCTTCAGTGGAGAGCCTTGTCTCCAGGTAGCCAGCCAGTAAATCTGTTTGGAGGTGCAAAAAGCTGAGGGAGGGTGGACTGGTGCAACACAAATAAGTCGTGACAGCTGCCAGGGAATCTGGTGCACACATGCATGATGATCTTTTTATTGTTGCAGATGAGCTGCACATTAAGGGAGTGGAAGCTCTTGTGATCACATACACTCCTGGGTGATGATGGGGTGCCTTCATGGCCACATGTGTGCAGTCGATGATGCCCTGCACCCGTGGGAAGTCAGCCAGAGACGCAAAGCCGAGCGCCCGCTCATTAACACTGGCTTCATCGGTGGCAAAGTTCATATATTTGGCTGACTTGTGAAACATGGCATCGGTCACCTGGGTAATTCATCTGTGGCCGACTGCGAGATCCTGCAAATATCTGCTGCAGATCCCTGGAAGGAGCCTGAGGCAAAGAGGTTGAGGTGGTGACTTTGACAGCCACTGGTAAGGAGCGTCCACCAGGACCTCTGGGCAGCAGGTCTTGCTGTAGCAAGCTACAAATGTCTGCGACGACCTGGTGCGATAACCTGAGCCTCCTGAAGCAATGCTGCTTAGTCATGTCCAGGAAGCTCATCCTCTGCCTTTATACCCTATGTTGGGGGTATCGCCTCCGGGCGCTGCAGCCCTGTGGTGCCCCCTGCTCTCCTGTGGAGCTTCAGGTCGTTGAGGAGAAGGCTGGTGTGTGATTGCTGCTGCTGCTGCTGCTGGTGTAGCTGGTGTTGTTGGTGGTGGGCCTCCGATTCTGAGGACCAAGGTGAGACAGTATAAGCGGCACCCATGCTGATGTAGTAGATGGCAGGTAAAGTGGAGATCAGAGGCCCAATCCCTCAGTGAGTAGCAATGTGGTGAGAGTGGCTTCCAAGGTTTCAGAAATGACCTGCAAACTGCTGACACCCAAATCTGTGGACAAAATGGAGTCAGCAAGAGTCTTTCCATGAGGCAAGTAATGAGGTGTAATGTTGCAATATTTATGTGCTTTTTCCAGCTCTCAATGAACGAACTTGCCAATGGCCACTGAGCTTCCGCATCCCCTTCAGAGGTGAGGTACCCAAGCTGTGTAAATCCCGTGCTCTTGCAGTAAAAGTCAAAAGCTGACATTAAAAACACTCTTAAAGATCTCTCAGCAAGCATTTATTGACTTCAATGAGGTCGCCCACCTCTGCCAATCGGGTCCATGTCGAGCCTTCAAAGCCGAGTTAAATGCGCAAGGTGACGGGATGACAGCGGGTTCCCGACGCGCACGATATTTCCTGGATTTTTACTGCCGATCCGCCCCCAAAACCGGCACGCTCGGCAACGGGAAAATTCCGTTCATAAAGCACGGAGTCCGCTAATATCTCTTTCAAATTTACCCGTAACTACTTTGACACCATTCACGGAGTTGATTTGTCAAGCATTTTTCCCTTCCTATCCATATTAAATTCCAATTTCCACTATTGCAGCCACTGCCAAATTGATGTCAGCTTTGGTTCAGCTTATAGAATTCTTGCCTCTGAGTCAGAAGGTTGTGGGTTTAAGTCCAACTCCAGGGGCTTGAGCACAAAATCCAGGCTGACACTCCGAGTGCAGTACTGAGGGAGTGCTGCACTGTCAGAGGTGCCGTCTTTCGGATGGGGCATTAAACCGAAGCCTTGTCTGCCCTCTTATGTGGATGTAAAAAATTCCATGGCACTATTCGAAGAGCAGGGCTGTTCTCCTCATGTCCTGGTCAACATTTATCCCTCAACCAATGTCAATAAAACAAATTATCTGGTCATTTATTTGATTGCTGTTTGTGGGATCTTGCTGTGCAGAAATTGACAGCTGTGTTTCCCTACATTACAACAGTGACTGCATTTAAAAGTACTTCATTGGCTATGAAGCACTTTGGGATATCCTGAGGTTGCGAAAGGTGCTGTAGAACAGCAAGTTTGTTGTATCTCATAGTCCTCTTCAGATTCAACTATCAAGAACATAACAGTTTGGTATCATCTTTGAATTTGATTGGTATGCATTGAGCCTCTGAGTCCAACTCATTAATGCAAATTAAAAACAGTACAGGCCCCAAGACTTTCCTCGGGGGATTCCGCTCAGCATCTCGCCACCTATCCCCTAGTCAGACCTCACACTCGGAAGCTTCAGCCGATTTATGATACGTTCCCAACCTTTACCTTGTTGTTGCTATTAGTATTCCTGATACCACGGAGCTCTCTTCATTTACCCGATGGCATTCCAGTTTAAATTCCCCCTCCACATCCACCCAGCATTTTGCCAATGATCTCACCTCATTAATGCCTTTGTAGATTCATTATTCTATTCCAGCTGCTTTTAATCTCATGACCCTCTCCAGCAGTTTCATTCCATCTTAATATATCCTGCCTAGGTTTCCTTGGTACTCATTTTTTATCTTATTCCTCTCTTCCCCGTTTATTTAACTCTTGGATATCCAGTACCATTTCCCTCTCTCTGTGATTTACTTAGTTCCATGTCTACTCAAACTCTATAGCCCCAATTTTAACTGAACCAACCTGCCGGGATTGGACAGGGACAGGTGGGGAGGGGACACGGGTCAGACATTGTTTTCCACCCCTTCCAATGTTACGCTCCATTGAAGTGAGGCTGGCTATGTGACGGAAGTTATTACTATCAGTCCGGATACTCATTGAGCACATAATCCAGGCTGATACTCCAGTGCAGTGCTGAGGGAGTGCTGCACTGTCGGAGGTGCCGTCTTTCGGATGAGACCTTAGACCGAGGCCCCGTCTACCCTCTCAGGTGGATGTAAAAGATCCCACAGCACTATTTTGAAGAAGAGCAGGGGAGTTCTCCCCGGTGTCCTGGACAATATTTATCCCTCAAACAACATCACAAAAATGATCTGGTCGTTATCACATTGCTGTTTGTGGGAGCTTGCTGTGCGCAAATTGGCTGCCCGTTTCCTACATTACAACAGTGACTACACTTCAAAAGCACTTCATTGGCTGTAAAGCACTTGGAACATCCTGAAAGGTGCTATATAAATTCAAGTTTGCTCTTTTTTTCATTGAGGAGACGAATAGTCCATCACACTGTCAGGCTCAGTAACCTTGCAACCCAGTGCTGCCAGTGTCACGATCAACACTTGCTGTTCTAACATAGATATTCAACAGCATGTTATATTTTTCAGAATTCTTCGTAATCATTTCTTTTTTGAAACAGCTGACAGCATTCCTCATTCCCTCACTGCCAACTTATCTTGTTTCTTCTAATTCCCAGGGAAACCATTTCTCCATTTCTATGGGGTAACAAAGCGAGGCATCTGTGTAAACCTCTCAACCATGACACACAGCCACTGCTCCATATATTTCACCTTCCCTTTCTGTTATCCACAGCTCGCCTTCAATCATTTAATTTTGATCCCATTTGAAAGTCCCCTTTTCTTTCACCTGCCCAATTTACACACCACCATTTCACACTGACACTCAGCGTGTTTAGGTTTTGGCTATCGTCTGTGTTTGGTGCAGCCTGGGCCGCTCCCCTCATAATCCCTACGTCAGGTGGCTAATGTACTGGAACAGTCCCATCTCCTCTCAATGCTGCTCCCAGTGCTAATGGCAGGGGCTGTGACCGCTGTATACTGCAGGTGGGAATTCTCACAAGAACAGCAGCTTCCACCTGCAATAGCCACCAAACTCAGGTAGGAGTGGCACTGAGCAGAGGAGCATGGGTGGCAACGAACGGAAGAAATGGATGGCAATTGAGGGAGGAGGAAATGGATGATAGTGAGGGGAGAGCAAAGGGAGCAGAGGCTGGAAGCAAAGTTTCAGGATGGGGGTTATAGCCTGAGGTGATTAAATACTCCATGGGAGCCAGTAGTTCCTGTGCTGTTTTCCTCAAGGTGGGTGCAGTGTATTGACGGCAGCGGGCCATGGTCGAATGTGGGGACAAAAGCTTATTCTGTAGTTTTGCACGATTGCCTTTGGGGCCTGGGAGAACTGATTGCGAGCTTTCTCTCACAAAGGAAGATGGGTGAGGTACCATAGTGTGTACATTGTTGGAGAAGGAAGCGAACTAGACGGTCCTGGTGGGCTTTTCTCATTTCATGCTCTTAGATTCCTACACACACTCAGCCGGGCAGGGGACAGTTGGGGGCAATTAAAATGAGTGGCTCGAATTACCTTATCTGATCCTGCAGCCTTCCTGATGGGTCAGATATTAACCTGCACTTTTGAGCAGGCGAGCGGGACAACCATCCTGAGCTGGCGGGGATCCTCTTCAAATATGCAGATCAGATCCCGATCTACTATTTCCGTTGGAGGCCTGAGCAGGGGTGCAGTGACGGGCTTTACCCCCACTCCCCCCAGGCCAAACTGTCGGGAGGGGGATTGTGGGCCAGAAGAGGCCCAGCAGCTAAGTTTTTTTTTCCGGTATCCTTGTGGGTCAGGAGGAGAAGCAAGTTCTCCTCCAGGCCTCACAAGGAAGTCTTGGGCCTCCCTTGCCCCAGGCAATCCCCCACTCCCCCGATCACCTTCCACCTTCGCCCTGACCCACCCTCCTCTGACCACTTCCCGATCCTGCAGCCTCCTGCCTGCGATCTTCCACTCTCGCCCACCGACTGGGTTCGAGCGGAAATCCAATGGAAGTTATCGTAATGAGCAGCGGCTGTTAAAATCAGCCGAGCTTGCACGTGCCTGGTGGTGCCACCTGCTTCGGGGCTCACGTGCCTGATACCCACCCCCACCCCCCTTTTAACATCGCGCCTTAGTCTCACCCTCACTGTTGTAGCTCTTCTTCTGTTGACACACATTTTTAGGAGGTTTGAATCTGCAACATCACCCTGTGCAAGAGCAGATACTTGCCACTACAAGGCCTTCTCCCGCCATTTGGGGCCATTTGAGATGGTACCCCGGGGCAACTATCATAGCGGTGGAACAGGAGTGGACAGGAGGGAAGTGGGCCAGATTGGGGTGGTACGGGTTGATTTCACCCCCTTTTACTCAGCTTCACACCCAATTTTAGGGGCGATACTGGATGATATTCCACCCTTTTGCAGTCTAGATCAAAGGCGGTCGAAACTGGGACCTCGTCAAAGTATTAAATAATAAATAAATTCACAAAAAAGCCAGGTGAGTAGGAACAGAGGTGCTGGAACGGTCTTCCAGACAGTTTAATGGAAACAAAAGCATTCAAGTTGTTCATGATAGTGTTGCATGTTGTGATGGGAAAGTTAGGGCACTGCAAGAATGAGCTTTGATGGGCCAGATGAACTTTGCTCCTCCCAGGCTTATATTCTTCGCTGAGAATCATTGACCCTTTCAGAACTCAAAACATTGAGCAGGAATTTCCTTGGAATCCTCGTATTGCACATGTAAATGGGTTTCCCGCCATACTTCTGGCAAAGCTATGCCGACAGGGGAAAGCCGGCAGCTCTGAGGAAATTCCCGGCCATTATCAGTAACTCCATTCTGCCTCAGTTATCTGGTACAGGGAACACTCTAGCAGTGAATGTGCGTCAACAATTCTGTGGTCAGGATATGGAGCCAGTTTCAGCTAAGGAAGCTTTGCGAGCCTGGCATGGACATTGCTGTCCCAAATCAAAACTAACGAAAGAAAGAGCTTGCATTTCTATAGTGCCTTTCATGACCTCAGGACGTCCCAAAGTGCTTTAGAGCCAATGGAGTTCTTTTGCAGTGTAGGCACTGTTGTAATGGAGGGAAATGCAGCAGCCAATTCACAAACAGCAATGTGATAATGACCAGACAATCTGTTTTAGTGATGTTAGTTAAGGGCTAAATATTAGCCACGACACCAAGGAGAACTCTCGGGCTCTATATAGAAACAGTGCCACCTGAGATGGCTTAACGTCTGATCCAAAAACCGACAGTGCAGCACTGGAATGCCAGCCTGGAATATGTGTTTAGGTCTCTGGAGAGGGTCTTGAACCCACGACCTTCTGACTAGAGAGGAGAGTGCTACCCACTGAGCCATGGCTGACACCTACATTAATGTCAAAAGTAGGGGGATTACTTGGTCGGCTGTCTCCGGTTTCCTGTCTCTGCATGAAAAAACCTTCCACTTTGGTTCAAGGGGCCCCAACCATTTGGATATTCCAATATTCTGGATATCGCACTGTGAATTCAGCCCACCACAAATGCTTTGTCGAGGATAAATCACAATCCCTCCAGACAGTCAGTTTTTCAAACACTTCATTCTATCTCAAAGCTCCCGTTTGTAATTCTGAAGTTGGAAAAACGGACACTTCTGGGAAGCTAGAGCTATTCTTTCCCAGCTCAACTCAAACCATCGCACCATTGCTACAAATCAAAGAATACCTTGAGCAGTTATCTAAATAACAAAGGAGTTAGAGTCTCACAAAGCCCGAAATGTTGGTTTACAGGATGGTTGACGGTGAGATAATAACACTCCACATGTCCATGAGTGTACAAGTTTTTACAATGGGAGAAACCGGTTCTTTAGATCAAAGGCAACCTATTAAATCAGACCATCTGTAATTCAAATCAACTAGCCAATCAGATCAAACCTCAAAGGGCCCCCTTTAAACATTATGGTCAATGCAACTAGAGAAGGAAATCTGCCGCCCTTACCCGGCCTGGCCTATATGTGACTCCAGACCCACAGCAAAGTGGTTGACTCTTAATTGCCCTCTGAAAGGGCCTAGCAAGCCACTCAGTTGTAACAAACCGCTACGAAATAAAATAACAAAAATAAAACCGGACGGACCACCCGGCATCGACCTCGGCACCGGCTACGGACACGGCAATGGCACACCCAGCGCAGTCAACCCTGCAAAGTCCTCCTCACCAACATCTGGGGATTGTGCCAACATTGAGAGAGCTGTCCCACAGACTAGTCAAGCAACTGCCTGACATAGTCATACTCACAGAATCATACCTTTCAGCCAATGTCCCAAACTCCTCCATCACCATCCCCGAGTATGCCCTGTCCCACCGGCAGGACAGACCCACCAGGGGCGGCGGCACAGTGGTGTACAGTCAGGAAGGAGTGGCCCTGGGAGTCCTCAACATTGACTCCGGACCCCATGAAGTCTCATGGCTTCAGGTCAAGCATGTTCAAGGAAACCTCCTGCTGATTACCACCTACTGCCCTCCCTCAGCTGATGAATCAGTAAGGAGTGTAGAAGGATGAATCAGTCAGGAGCAGCACCAGGCGTACCTAAAAATGGGGTGCCAAACTGGGGAAGCAGCAACACAGGACTACATGCATGCTAAAAAGCGGAAACAGCATGCTATAGACAGGGCTAAGCGATCCCACAATCAACGGATCAGATCAAAGCTCTGCAGTCCTGCCACATCCAGTCGTGAATGGTGGTGGACCATTAAACAACTAATGGGAGGAGGTGGCTCCATGAATATCTCCATCCTCAATGATGGCGGAGCCCAGCGCGAGTGCAAAAGACAAGGCTGAAGCATTTGCAACCATCTTCAGCCAGAAGTGCCGAGTGGATGATTCATATCGGCCTCCTCCTGAGGTCCCCACCATCACAGAAGCCAGTCTTCAGCCAATTCGATTCACTCCACGTGATATCAAGAAACGGCTGAGCACACTGGAAAGTCTATGGGCCCTGACAACATCCCGGCTATCGTGCTGAAGACTTGTGCTCCAGAACTAGCTGTGCCTCTAGCCAAACTGTTCCAGTACAGCTACAACATTGGCATCTATCCGACAATATGGAAAACTGCCAAGATATATACTGTCCACAAAAAGAAGGACAAATCCAATCCGGCCAATTACCACCCCATCAGTCTACTCTCAATCATCAGCAAAATGATGGAAGGTGTCATCGACAGTGCTATCAAGTGACACTTACTCACCAATAACCTGCTCACTGATGCCCAGTTTGGGTTCCGCCAAGACCACTCGGCTCCCGACCTCATTACAGCCTTGGTCCAAACATGGACAAAGAGCTGAATTCCAGAGGTGAGGTGAGAGTGACTGCCCTTGACATCAAGGCAGCATTTGACCGAGTGTGGCATCAAGGAGCCCTAATAAAACTGAAGTCAATGGGAATCGGGGGGGAAAACTCTCCACTGGCTGGAGTCATACCACAAAGGTAGTCAATCATCACAGCCCCAGGACATCGCTGCAGGAGTTCCTCAGGGCAATGTCCTCGGCCCAACCATCTTCTGCTGCTTCATCAATGACCTTCCCTCCAACATAAGGTCAGAAATGGGGATGTTTGCTGATGACTGCACAGTGTTCAGTGCAATTCACAACTCCTCAGATAATGAAGCAGTCCATGCAGGACAAAGCAGCCTGCTTGATTGGCACCCCCTCTACCACCTTAAACATTGACTCCCTCCACCACCGGCGTACCGTGGCTGCAGTGTGTACCATCTACAAGATGCACTGCAGCAACTCGCCAAGGCTTCTTCGGAAGCACCTCCCAATCCCGCGACCTCTTCCACCTAAAAGGACAAGAGCAGCAGGCGCATGGGAACACCACCACCTCCAAGATCCCCTCCAAGTCACACACCATCCTGACTTAGAAGTATATCGTCGATCCTTCACCGTCGCTGGGTCAAAATCCTGGAACTCCCTCACTAACAGCACTGTGGGAGCACCTTCACCACACGGACTGCAGCGGTTCAAGGCGGAGGCTAACCACCACGTTCTCAAGGGCAACTAGGGATGGGCAATAAGTACTGGCCTTGCCAGCGACGCTTAGATCCCATAAAAACGAATAAAAAAACTAACATCTTTCTACAAACAGGAAATCCAAACAAACAAAAGGATATTAAACTTGATTCTTTGCAAGTGTTTCATCTGCCAAACAGGTCCTGGGGGTGACAATGACCCTGTAAAGTTGCCCTACATCTTTTTTCTCCTGAGAGTGTTGAAATCAAGATCCATTGCACCATTTCCAAACTACATTTTTTCAAGACCTCAAAACTATGGAATATTTATTATCTCCCGCAGGCATCTCCTCCTTCTCCTGGCATAGTGGTTAGCACTGTTGCCTCACAGCGCCAGGGACCCGGGTTCGAATCCGGCCTCGGGTGACTGTCTGTGTGGAGTTTGCACATTCTCCCCGTGTTTGCATGGGTTTCCTCTGGGTGCTCCGGTTTCCTCCCACAGTCCAAAGATGTGCGGGTTAGGATGATTGACTATGATAAATTGACCCTTAGTGTTAGGGGGATTAAATACGTGGGGTTACGGGGATAGGGTGGGATATGTGTTGGTGCAGGCTCGATGGGCCAAAATGGCCTCTATCTGCACTGTGGGGTTTCTGTGATTCTGTGATTCTACAAGCTACAGAGTTGTAAAACTCAACTTGGCATCCCTTGGCTGAATGATCCCATGTTCTCTTCCCATTTTTATCGAACCCTAGTGGTACTCAACACTATTTACTTTGGCCCTTTACAAGTTTCTCAAAATGAAAAAATAAACTGGATGCAGTTGATGATTGACTGTATATTAAATGCCAACAAATTAGAATTGCAGGTATAGCGTGTACTGAAATCGAAGGATACTCCAAAGGCTACAATTATGATGTTGGAAAGAAATTCAAAGGGGAAGCAGATCACGCGTGGAATGCTGTGTTTCTGGAAGGGAAGTGGCACCTCCTGGACAGTACTTGGGGAGCGGGCCACGTTAATGAGGCCTGCACCAAATTTACTTACAAGTAAGTCTTCCCTTTCACCTTGCATAGTTTCTTCATCATTCACCCATTTCCACATTGACAGGCATAGAAGGCATAAAATAACATGGGTATTTTACATAGGATTACATTTGATATACGGCACAGAAACAGGCAATTCGGCCCAACCAGTCCATGCCGGCATTTATGCTCCACTTGAGCCTCCTCCCGTCTTTCCTCATCTAAATCTATCAGCGTAACCCTCTATTCCCTTCTCCCTCATATGCTTAGCTCTACTCCCCTTAAATGCATCTATACTATTCACTGCAATCATTCCCTGTGGTAGCGAGTTCCACATTCTCACCATTCTCTGGGTAAAGAAGTTACTACCCTGCCCAGACTCACACCCTCCAAGTAATAAGTGACCTATTCTTCTTAACAAAATGTAATACCTGTGTTGAAATTCATTTGCCAATTATATGCCCATTCTGCAAGTTTATTAATGTCCTCCTGTAATTTGTTGCAGTGCTCCTCAGTATTGACTATCCCCCTCCAATTTGGTGTCATCTGCAAATTTTGAAATTGTATTTTTTGATTCCAAAGTCTAAATCGTTAATGTAAATTGTGAACAGCAGTGGTCCCAGCACTGATCCTTGTGGAACACCACTATCTACTTTCTGCCACTGTGATAGCTACCCTTTATTCCGACTCTGCTTTCCGACCTGAAGCCAGCCAGCAATCCATTCTGCTACTCATCCCCTCACTCCACATTCTCTGACCTTATTCATTAGTCTATTATGTGGTACCTTATCGATGGTCTTTTGAAAATTTAGATAAATTACATCTACTGCATTACCCTTGTCTACTATTTCTGTCACCGCTTCAAAAGATTCAATGAGGTTGGTCAAGCAACACTTTCCCTTTTGAAATCCATGCTGACTATTCATTATTATATTTTTGGCTTCCAGATGTTCTTCTATTTTCTCCTTTATAGAGATTCCATTATTTTTCCTACCACCAATGTTAAGCTGACTGGTCTATAGTTCCCTGGACATATTCTATCCCCCGTCCTAAATATAGGTATTATTACATTCACTATTCGCCAGTCCTCTGGAACAACAACTTTTTTTAACAAATTATTAAACATGTGTAGTAATGCCTCTGCTATCTCTTCCCTAGATCCTTTTAAAATGCGTGGATGTAATCTATCTGGACCAGGGTTTTCTTTCTTCTTTGAGTTTAATTAGTTTATTTAATGTATCACTTCTTTTTATTTTAAATGCAGTTATTTCATTACTAATATCATGATCCAATGTCATGTCCACCTGTTCTATCTCCCTGGTAAATACTGAAGCAAAGTAATTATTTAATATTTCTGCCATCTCTCTATCACTGCCTGTGGTATTATTCTGTCCTTCCCTTAATGGTCCTATTTCCATCCTGACCTTTTTAATTTATGTGCCTATAATATATTTTACTATTTTGTTTTATGTTCCTTGATAATTTAATTTCATAGTTCCTCTTTGCCTTCCTAATAGTTTTTTTAACTTCTCTCCTAATCTTTTTATTTTCTCCCTTCCCATGTTCTCCCCTGCTGTCCATGTACTTAATGTATGTTTCTTTCCTTACCCTCAATTTTTTCCCTTATGGCTTTATTCATCCATGGTGTCCTATTAGTGCTTATTTTGTTCTTTCTTTTTAGCAGAATATATTTTTCCTGCACTCTGTTGAACACCATTTTAAATGTTCCCCATTGCTGTTCTACATCATTGTTTGCCAATATTGTTGTCCATTTTATTTTCCCAAGTTCTATTCTCAGCCCCTCAAAATCAGCTTTTCTCCAATCTATTACCCTGGTCTTCATCATACTTATGTCCTTCTCAATTAATATCTTAAAGCGTATTATATCATGGTCGCTATTGCCTAGATGTTCCTCCACTTTTACTTCTCTTATCTGCTCTGGTTCATTCCCCATTACTAGATCCAATAGCGAATCCTCCCTTGTTGGGCTTTTTACATATTGGTTTAAAAAGGAGTCTTGTACATATTGTAGGAATTTCATTTCCTATGCCCTTTACCAACCTCTTCTGTCCAATTAATATCCTTCATGATTATTATTCTATGTTTTTTACTCATTTCCCTAATTTGTTTGCATATTTCTTCCTCCACCTCCTTTCCACTATTAGGTGGTCTGTAGACTACCCCTATTAGTGTGATTGATCCTTTATTATCTCTACCCACATGGATTCTGTTTCTGTCTTGCTGATAGCTGCGTCACTTTTTTCTACTGCCATTATGTTATCTCTAATAAGTACAGCTATTCCACCTCCCCTTTTTTCTTCTCTATCTTTTCTAAATATGTTATACCCTGCAATGTTTAATTCCCAGTCCTGATTTTTCTGTAGCCATATCTCAGTAATCCCTACTATGTCTGGTTTCTCGCAACACATGAATGCCTCCAGCTCCCCTGTTTTATTACAGACACTGTGTGCATTGTTGTACAGACAGTTTAACTCATTTTTAATAGCAGTTCCTTTCACTTTATTTTTAACCATCTTTTTACTCTCCTGTTCTATTACTCTATTTACTCCCTGGCCATCAATGCCCTCCCTTACTTTACTCTTGCCTATGCTTTCCTTTCCTGTTTTGTTTATATTTAGGCTGGTTTCATTTGGAATAAATGGGTCATTTTCCGAGTGGCGGGCAGTGACTAGTGGGGTATCACAGAATCACAGAAACCCCACAGTGCAGATAGAGGCCATTTCGGCCCATCGAGCCTGCACCAACACATATCCCACCCGATCCCCGTAACCCCATGTATTTAATCCCCCTAACACTAAGGGTCAATTTATCACAGCCAATCAACCTAACCCGCACATCTTTGGACTGTGGGAGGAAACCGGAGCACCCGGAGGAAACGCAAGGATTGGTCCTAGGACCCCAGCTGTTCACAATATATATTAATGATCTGGACGAGGGAATTGGATGTAATATCTCCAAATTTGCAGATGACACAAAGCTGGGTGGGAGGGTAAGCTGTGAGGAGGATGTCGTGAAACTCCACTACGATTTGGACAGGTTGGGTGATTGGGCAGAAACATGGCAAATGCACTATAATGTGGATAAATGTGAGGTTATCCACTTTGGTGGCAAAAACAGGAAGGCAGATTATTATTTGAATGGCAATAGATTGGGAGAAGGGGAAGTGCAAAGAGACCTGGGTGTTATTGTGCACCAGTCGCTGAAGGTAAGCATGCAGGTGCAGCAGGCGGTTAAGAAGGCAAATGGTATGTTGGCCTTCGTAGCAAGAGGGTTTGAGTACAAGAACAAGGATGTCTTGCTGCAGTTGTACAGGGCCTTGGTGAGACCACACCTTGAGTATTGTGTGCAGTTTTGGTCACCTTACCTGAGGAAGGACGTTCTTGCCATGGAGGGAGTGCAGCGAAGATTCACCAGGCTGATACCTGGGATGGCAGGAATGACGTACGAGGAGAGATTTTGTCAATTGGGCTTATACTCACTGGAGTTTAGAAGATTGAGAGGGGATCTCATCGAAACCTATAAAATTCTGTCAGATCTGGACAGACTAGATGCAGAAAGGATGTTTCTGATGGCCGGGGAGTCCAGAACCAGGGGTCATAGTCAAAGGATAAGGGGTAAGACAGTTAGGACAGAAATGAGGAGGAATTTCTTCACCCAGAGAGTGGTGAATCTGTGGAATTCTCTGCCACAGAGGGCGGTGGAGGCCAGTTCATTAAATATATTCAAGAAAGAGTTGGATATGTTTCTTGAGGCTAAAGGGATCAAGGGATATGGGGAGAAGGCAGGGACAGGGTACTGAATTTGGATGATCAGCCATGATCTCATTGAATGGCGGAGCAGGCTCGAAGGGCCGAATGGCCTACTCCTGCTCCTATCTTCTATGTTTCTATTTCTTGTAGATCCCTCCCCCATCTTACTAGTTTAAAGCCTTTGCTACCTCCCTATTTACCCTTTCCACTAGGACACGGGTCCCATCCCATTTCAGGTGGAATCCGTCCCATCGGTACAGCTCCTTCCTGTCCCAGAACTGGTGCCAGTGTCCCATGAAAAGGAATCCCTCTGTTCTACACCAGCTCTTTAGCCACGTGTTAATTCTCCTGATCTAACTGCTTCTATGCCAATTTGCAAGTGGCTTGGGCAATAATCCAGAGATTATTACCCTCGAAGTCCTGCTTTTTAATTTAGCTCCTAACTCCTGATACTCCTTCAGCAGGACCTTCTCCCTGTTCCTACCTATGTCGTTTGTTCCGACATGGACCAGGACAACTGGTTTACCCCCTCCCTTTCCAAGTTCCTCCCCAGCTGCCTTGCGATATCCCTTACCCTGGCACCGGGTAGGCAACACACCCTTTGGGATTCTCCTTCATGGCTGCAGAGGATGCTATCTATCCCCCTAATGATAGCAACCCCTATCACTACCACATTTCTATTCTGCTCTCCCACCACCCCCCCCACACCACCCTTGGACTGCCTTCTGAGCCACAGTGCCTTGGTCTGCATGGTGGTTGTCCTCCCCGCAGTCTTTCTCCTTGTCCTCACAGGTAGTGAGTACATCATACCTGTTGGACAGGACCACTGTCTGCCGGACCTCCTTCTCAACCTCTCCTAAGTCCCATTTTAAACTTGTACTCTCAGGGGCAAGTTATCTTTGTGGTTTTTCATCTTTCCCTTTGATTGAGGTCTCTATGTACCTGTCCAAGACTGCAAACAGGTGACCCATTCGCAGGATTTTGCTGATGTTGCTCTGCAATCAGCCACCAGGGAATGGCCCAATTATGCAAGGAAACCAGGCCTCTAACCTGGCTCCCTGAGGGGAATGCCTCATCACTGTTCAGTCCCTTTCCACTAAAGGTGTGGCTGATTGTGTTGCAGTATTTCATGGTACAGTGCACTATAGCCCTAGTGGACCTCCTCAGTTATGACATTATTTCCATGCGATGTATGGATACTTCTTCTCTCAGAGAAATGATGCACTAGAATGAGTTAAAAAATAACCCAAACTGGCAATCTGACATGCTGAATAAGCCTGGAATAGCATTCCCACCAATGACATATTCTGTTCACTTTGGGTGAAAATCTAGACAGTAACTGTAACCTTTTATAAATGATCACATTTAAGACAAAACTGAATGATTCTATATTGAATTCAGTGTTATAATGAATCTGGGCTATACACAAATTGGGTCATAAACAAATTGTTCGACCACGGACCTTACATTTGCCCCACAGGTACAGACAGACCTTGGTAAATAATGTAATAAAATATCCAAAGGGCTATAACTCAGAGACCAGCAAAATTCCAATTGATAACTCAAAGTGATCTGAATTGGGCTACCAGGGATGTGGATATGCTTCATCCATTAAAAGAAAATCCATTCTCATTTTCTCAGACATTTTAATTTCTGTAGAATTTAAGGGAAAATGAGTGGGAATAATTTGGGTGATGCGGAGTGTAATGTGATACAGCTCTAAGCTTTGTGTGACAGAGGAGAAGCATATGGCTTTGTGCTTCAATCCTTTAGAGAGAAGTGAGTATGGAGAGGTGCTCTTGTTTTCTCTATGAGAGAAAGAGTGACATTGGAATTAAATCTGTGAGTAGGTTAGCTGCCTAGTAACATCGACAGTAATCAAGGCATGAGGTAAAAGGAGACCTAAACAGGAGAAATAAAACGTACTAAAGAAGATCCTAAATATTTAAATGGGGCTTCATTTTGAAGCCATGATGTGGAGATGCCGGTGTTGGACTGGGGTGGACAAATGTAGGAAGTCACACAACACCAGGTTATAGTCCAACAGCTTTATTTGAAATCACAAGCTTTCGAAGCGCTGCTCCTTCGTCAGGTGCATCATTTCTCTGAGAGAAGAAGCCCCCACCAGAGACAACAGTTTCTCTGTATCTACCCTATTGAATCCCTTTATAATTTTAAACACCTCAATCAGACCACCTTTCAACTTTCTGAACTCAAGGGAATACAAGTCAAGTTTATGCAACCTGTCCTCGTAATTTAACCATTTCAGCCCCGGTATCATTCTGGTGAATCTGCGCTGCTCCCACTCCGAGAACAATATATCCTTCCTGAGGTGCGGGGCCCAGAACTGTACACAGTTTTCTAAATGGGGTCTAACCAAAGCTCTGTACAACTGAAGTATCACTTCCACCTCTTTGTATTCACAATTTATCATGACAGAGGCATTGTATTATTTAACACACAACATGTGGCAACATAGACAATCTCCATCGCATTACTCATTGACATCTCTCTGTGTAACTGTCGCTCCATTTCTTTCCCAGTCTAGTCCAAGAAGACGGGAGGCGATGAGGACCAGGTTAGAATGGAGAGGCTGTTGATGAGGTGACACAACATGGATGGTTGAGAGAAAAGGTGCAGCTGAGGTTCAGGCCAGGAGGAACTTCTGGATGTTTGGGGGGGGGGGGAGGTGGAGGCGGGAGTGTGGAAGGAGATAGTGGTCTCCAGCCAGGAAGAAGAAAGGGAGAGAGGGAGCAGAGGATGATGCATCCTGTGAGCGAATGAAAGGGGTAAGGCTGGGCCAAAGAGCAGTTTTAGGGGATGGGGTGTGGGAAGACTGGAGTGCAAGACTCCATGGAATTGGGATCTGGGAGAACTTTGCCTCCACCAGCATTTATGGGGGAAGCTGGCAGCATGAGGTAACTCTTGAGTGGGCTGCAAGGTGGAGGTGGGCAAGGAAGAGAGCACTGAAAGAGAAGTCTCGGGATGACTCAAGAGGTTGAGGGGCTCTGGAAGAACTGGGGGGGGGGCGGGGCGGAGTGGGGGTGGTGGCAGGATTTGCGGGCATAAAAATAAGAACTCTCAGGTTGACAATTATCATAAGAAAAATGGATTCCACCTGTAATATGAAATAGTATTTGAAAATAAATTTATGCCCAACATGCAGCTTACTGGAACTTCTATTCAGTGTTGAAACATATGGCCTCGGTTACTGGGAGATGTAACAGGTTAGACTACTGTCTTTTCCCTTCCAGATTGGGGTTGGTAAGGGAAATCTGACAAATGTTCATGAGGTGGCATTAAACCAAGTGTAGCTTGGTATTGAGGAGGTGGAAGAACAGTTTCGTAGAGAACCAGTGCTAGCATTAATGGACTACCATCAGCAGTTGGAAAAAGAAAGACAAGGAGAGAGTGCAGAGAAAACAAGAGAGGGAGCCAATCACAGAATTCAACTTAACACAGTTCCACTCACAATACTACTGTCATCCTCTATAACAGAACACACTTTCCCATAGCACTCCCTCAAATGAAGGAAAGGGAGTCTACTCAAGGTTCACATGTGTAAATAGATTGAAGTTTGGACTTTGAATCCTGCACAAATCGATCAACAAGTCTCTTCTCTCTGCCAATCTGTGATGTTCATCTTAAAATGAACTTGACTCAGATCATGGTACATGCACCGCCTACATCTTGTGATGTGTATCTAAAAGGTTCATCAATCAGGTATCAGGACCAATTCCAATTAAGAACCCAAGTGATTGGGTCATAATGTAGAAAGTAAATACTTTGATTGTCTATAGCATTTTGGCAGAGGGAATTTAAAGAACAGTTATCTGGAATATTTTGGGCAACGAGCCGCGTTCATGCTCCGACGTCAGTTTGTGCTTCGATTGTCTGCACACGGTCCTTCATGGCCAGGCTATGAGGGAAATGTACAGAATGGTGGTCTTGTGATTTCCTCACGGGCAAAAGGAGTGACATTAGCAGACACATTGAGGAAGCCACACTCTCCCCACTGCATTAAGATGTGACGCTGGCAGTCCAGCAGGAATAAAACCAAGTATGGCTCCTGAACTGGCATTGGTGCTAATAATTGTGGAGTTGCAGCTCCTTCACATGTATCCATCCTTTGATAACCAAAGTAGGGTCTGTCTTCCTCGGGGGTAAATTTAGCAGCACAAAACGGTTAATCTTATTAATAAGAAGCCACTAGGGTTGTTGGTATTGTAAATGGTCAAATTCAGATGTTTTGGAGTTTGAAGGTAACGGTGTATCTGATATAACTTCCACCCTAGGAAACAAGTGTGTTTACATTGTCTGAGCCTCTGAATTGTGCAAGTGCCTTGTGTACTTTTTCACCAGACTGGTGAAAGGTGAATTGGTGAGTGAGAGTTGGGGCTTCACTTGTATAGGAGATGAAATTGACTGAAAAAGGTCACTCACAGACCCCAAGCTCACCACAGTACAAAATTAACTACTGCCATTTTACAATGCTACTCAGGCATTTTATTTCACATGACTCTAAGATATACTGTCTTTATATTGCAGGTATGTTGAATTTTATTTCTTTACACATCCCTCACTTTTCATCAATAATCATTTCCCCATGGACAAAAAGTGGCAGATGATTTCTCCAAGGATTTCCCTCAGAATATTTGAAAACATGGTGTTTAGGACTGGAGATTTTTATAATCTTGGCCTGACATACATCCATCCAGATGTACAGGTGGTGTCCACAGGTAAGTAGCGAGAGAGTGTGAACATGTGTAAAGTTCTCAGAATCGTATGATAGGTTGGAACATGGAATCATTGGGGAAGAAGAGAGAATGTGACAGAGTGAGAGAGGCAGAGAGAGACAAAGAGAGAGAAAGACAAAGAGAGACAGAGAAAGAGGGAGAGAGAAGGGGGGAGAGAGAAACAGAGAGAGAGAGAGAGAGAAAGAGAGAGCGAGAAAGAGAACGGGGAGATTCTGTAAATCAATATATCGCCCATCAGACAAGGCTAGATAGAGACTTGTCCTCAGTGTGATGGGCCTCTAGATCTGTAAATCAACAACAATCATGAAAGTTAAGAAGGTTTTTTTCAAAACTATTGGTCAGCAATCCCAACTCCAATCCACTCGTGGTAGCAAATAAAACAGCTGTTACAATGAATCTGTGGCATTTACAATCAAACCACAATATGGCAAAACTGGATCAAACCAGAAATGTCAATTAGTGAAACCAGCCAAGATGGAAATCCAAGCCTGGCTTTCTTTCCTATTGTATAACGTACTCAAAATGAGATTATTCATAACTTTACAATAAAGGTGGAAGGAATGAAATATTGATGAATAAACATACAAATCTATATACATTTGTTTATAAACTCAAAGACACACATTGGCCTGGAATTGGCCTGGAATTTCCTGAAACAGCATAACCAGCAAGTTACACAACAAATTTCCTGAGAGCCTCATTACATAGGATTACAGAGGATATACAGCACAGAAACAGGCCATTCGGCCCACCCAGTCCATGCTGGTCTTTATGTTACACTCGAGCCTCCTCCCATCTTTCCTCATCTAAATCTATCAGCATAACCCTCTCTTCCCTTCTCCCTCATATGCTTGTCCAGCCTCCCCTTAAATGCATCTATACTATTCACTTCAACCACTCCCTGTAGTAGCGAGTTCCACATTCTCACCGCTCTCTGGGTGAAGAAGTTTCTTCTGAATTCCCGATTTGATTTCTTGAATTCCCTGGTTGATTTCTAGCATAAGCCAGAATGTAAAAACCAGTGTAAACAATTGGGTCCAAAGGAATGTGCCAAATTTACGCCATATCCCTTCTTTAAGTCCCTCATTAAGCATGAAAATGAAAGTTTGAAGCCAGCTACCAATTGGCACATTATGGTTAAGAAAATGCAATTATGGAAGTATTTCAATTTTTAGTGCAACTCATTCTGCTGCCAGAAAGATTCATTCAAAGGTACAGAAAATACATTTTAAATCTGTGAAGTAAAATTTTAGAAAAATGCCGAAAACAATCAGCAGTAGACATCAGAAATATCAATTTGGAGCCTGTTGCACCTACAATTTTTAGCCTGTTCAGAACGGGTATGAATTCAGGAAATTCAGGTGAACTGCACTTTTGAACGGGGGGTGTTGGGGGGCAGGGAGATAAATAGTGCCATAGAATCTTTTATGTCCCCGAGAGGGCAGACGGGGCCTCGGTTTAATGTCTCATCCAAAAGACAGAACCCCTGACAGTGCAGCACTTCCTCAGCACTGCACTGGAGTGTCAGCCTAGTCTCTGAAGTGGGACTTGAACCCACAAACTTCTGACTCAGAGGCGAGAGTGACAGAAAGTCTCCAAGGTCTAGCCCTGGCCTGTGCCATCAACCGGGGGTAACAGTGGGTGGGAGTGCTATCAGCGGCATCAGGGAGTTGCACTGTGCAGCTTACCGCAGGTGATGTTACTCAGGTTTAAAATGTGGCCATAACTCAATGATCAACATAAGCAATGACTTATGCACTGTTCCATGTTACCACAGAGGATGGGATGAAGCAGCCTGGGTAATGCATACAGAGCACTGCCAATCATCCTGGGTATGGCTGGCCCAGTTATGGTAATGAGAGCCCTGGAACATAACCAGATTAATTAATAAAGTAATTTCCTGTTACTTCAGGTCTTCCATGCCAAGGCATCAAAAAATACACACACAAAACCACATTATGAAAATATGGGAGTCAGCAGTTTGGTTTTGTATGTGTTGGGTATACCTGTCGCTTTAAGCAAAGATATGCTAACACACCTCGTACCATACTAAAACCCAGCAAAAACCCATAGCAGAGTTCACTAATGCGGACATGTCTAACTTGTTTAACTAATTTTCAATCATTTCAAACAGTGAACGGAAGAGTTATCATCAATGTCGAAGGCCACTATCCAACGTTATTCATGTACAATCTGGATGATAAAAAGGACTGTGCTATCATAACCCTAACTAAATATGGCATGAAGCTAGAGGTTCTCCCTGAAAAGATTGGAGACCACAAGTTAAAGATCTATGCCAAACTGTGGAATGCTGAAGACGAGATGTATTCCTTCATATGTGCATATTTGATTAAATGCGATTCTATTGATGAAAACTTTCAACTGCCAATGGCATTTCACAATCCTCTGGGTCCCAGTTGGCTTACTGAGACAAAGGGACTTCTTCAGCCCTCACACCCTGAGCCCCTCATTTACAGCGATGACGGAAAATGTACAGTAAGGTTTATGCTGAATAAAGATCTCTCTTTCACCAGCAAACTGTCAAGTGACGACGTCAACTTGTCAGATGAGGCCATGAGAAATCACGTCTTCAAAACTCAACAAGGCAATTGGGTGGAATTCAAGATCCAACTGCCTCGAGTGGGGCTTTATGTTTTTGCAATCTTTGCAAAGGACAAGACGGATCACAGCCCCATGCATGACCACGTGTGTGAATACTTCATCTCATGTATAAATCGGAATGTCCACTGGCTGGGCTTCCCTAAAATTTTCAGCTCCTGGACTGATGGATGCGAATTAGTGGAGCCGCTAACTGGGACTCTGCCAAATAACCAGGTGGTGAAATTCAAGCTTAGAATCCCCCACGTGAGAAAGGTTCAGGTATATGGCAAAGGGGCTTGTCCACTGAACATGACAAAGGATGGCTTCTGGGAAGGAAATTGCAACACACAGGACTCCAAGTATCTCAATGTTGGCGTTTCAGACAAAATGTTTGACACTAAGTTTACATTTGCCCTTCAATATGAGGTGGAGGAGACATAGACTGGACAAGGTTATAACACAATGAATACCTATTGTCATTCACCATTATTAGCAAAAATGAGACTGCTTGCTATTAGGAATAAAAGTGCTTTATAAAAACACGTGATTCATTTTAAAGTCTGTCTAAAGATAATGAATAAGAACATAAGAACATAAGAAATAGGAGCAGGAGTAGGTCATATGGCCCCTTGGGCCTGCTCCGCCATTCAATAGGATCATGGCTGATCTGAACCTAGACTCAAGTCCACTTCCCTGCCCTCTCCCCGTAACCCCTAATTCCCTTATCTGCTAGGAAAATGTCTATCTCCATTTTAAATTTATTTAATGTTGCAGCTTCCACAGCTCTCTGGGGTAGCAAATTCCATAGATTTACTACCCTCTGAGTGAAGAAGTTTCTCCTCATCTCAGTTTTGAAAGGGCAGCCCCTTATTCCAAGATTATGCCCCCTAGTTCTAATCTCACCCATCAGTGGAAACATCCTCACCGCATCCACCTGATCAAGCCCCCTCACAATCTTATATGTTTCGATAAGATCGCCTCTCATTCTTCTGAACTCCAATGAGTAGAGTCTCAACCTACTCAACCTTTCCTCATACGTCAACCCCCTCATCTCTGGAATCAACCGAGTGAACCTTCTCTGAACCGCCTCGAGAGCAAGTATATCTTTTCTTAAATATGGAAACCAAAACTGCACGCAGTATTCCAGGTGTGGCCTCACCAATACCCTGTATAACTGCAGCAAGACTTCCCTGTTTTTATACTCCATCCCCCTTGCAATAAAAGCCAAGATTCCATTGGCCTTCCTGATCACCTGCTGCACCTGCATACTAACTTTTTGTGTTTCATGCACCAGGACCCCCAGATCCCTTTGTACTGTAGCACTTTGCAGTTTCTCTCCATTTAGATAATAACTTGCTCTTTGATTTTTTCTGCCAAAGTGCATAACCTCACACTTTCCAACATTATATTGCATCTGCCAAATCTCTGCCCACTCACTTAGCCTGTCTGTGTCCTTTTGCAGGTTTTTTATGTCCTCCTCACTCACTGCTTTCCCTCCCATCTTTGTATCGTCGGCAAACTTGGATATGTTGCACTCGGTCCCTTCCTCCAAATCGTTAATATAGATTGTAAAGAGTTGGGGTCCCAGCACTGACCCCTGCGGAACACCACTAGTTACTGATTGCCAGCCCGAGAACGAACCATTTATCCCAACTCTTTGTTTTCTGTTAGATAGCCAATCTTCCACCCATGCCAGTATATTACCCCCAATCCCGTGATTTTTTATCTTGATCAGTAATCTTTTGTGTGGAACCTTGTCAAATGCCTTTTGGAAGTCCAAATTCACCACATCCACTGGTTCCCCTTTATCCACCCTGTATGTTACATCCTCAAAGAATTTGAGCAAATTTGTCAAACATGACTTCCCCTTCGTAAAACCATGCTGACTGTGTCCTATTAAATTATGTTTATCCAAATGCTCTGTTACTGTATCCTTAATAATGGACTCCAACATTTTGCCAACCACAGATGTTAGGCTAACTGGTCTATAGTTTACAGCTTTTTGTCTACTTCCCTTCTTAAATAAGGATGTTACATTAGCAGTTTTCTAATCTGCCGGGACCTTTCTTGAGTCCAGGGAGTTCTGGAAATTGATCACCAATGCATCCACAACCCCTACCGCCACTTCTCTCAAGACCCTAGGATGTAGGCCATCAGGTCCGGGGGATTTATCCGCCTTAAGTCTCATTATTTTACTGAGTACCATCCCCTTAGTGATTTTAATCGTGTTTAGCTCCTCCCCCCCCCCTCATTGCCCCCTGTTTGTCCAGTGTTGGGATATTTTTAGTGTCCTCTACTGTAAAGACTGATACAAAATATTTGTTCAGCGTCTTTGCCATCTCCATGTTCCCCACCACTAGTTTCCCAGTCCCATCCTCTAAGGGACCAACGTTCACTTTATCCACCCTTTTTTTATATAGCTGTAGAAACTCTTGCTATCTGTTTTTATATTTTTTGCTAGTTTACTTTCATAATCTATCTTCCCTTTCTTAATTAATCTTTTAGTTATTGTTTGCTGGCTTTTAAATGCTTCCCAATCTTCTATCCTCCCACTAGATTTGGCTAATTTATATGCCCTTGTTTTCAGTCGAATACTATCCTTTATTACTTTACTAAGCCACGGATGGCTATCTTTTCTTTTATTCCCCTTTTTCCTCAGTGGAATATATTTATCTTGAAAGATGTGAAGTATCTCCTTGAATGTAGACCACTGCTCTTGTACCATCTTACACTTTAATCTGTTTTCCCAGTCCACTTTAGTCAATTCTACTCTCATACCTTCATAGTCTCCTTTATTTAAGCTTAGTATGCTGGTTTGAGATCCAACTCTCTCACCCTCAAACTGAATTTGGAATTCAACCATATTATGGTCACTCATTCCAAGGGGATCCTTTACTAGGGCATTTTTTATTAATCCTGTCTCATTACACAGGACCAGATCTAAGATTGCCTGCCCCCTGGTTGGTTCAGTTACATACTGCTCAATGAACCCATCCCTAATACACTCTATGAACTCTTCCTCAAGGCTGCCATGCCCAATTTGATTAGTCCAGTCAATATGAAAGTTAAAATGCCCCATGATTATAGCTGTTCCCTTATTACAAGCCCCAACTATTTCCTGATTTATACTCCGACCAACAGAGTTGCAACTGTTAGGAGGCCTGTAGACTACGCCCACTAGTGACTTTTTCCCCTTATTATTCCTTATCTCCACCCAAACTGTTTCACTATCCTGATCCTTTGACCCAATATCATTTCTGACTATTGCAGTGATTCCATCCTTGATTAACATAGCAACCCCACCTCCCTTTCCTTCCTGTCTGTCCTTCCTAATTGTCAAATACCCTTGTATGTTTAGTTCCCATTCATGATTATCTTGCAGCCATGTTTCCGTAATGGCCACCAGATCATACCCATGTGTAGTTATTTGCACTGTCAACTCGTCAATTTTGTTACGAATGCTGCATGCATTCAGATAAAGAACTTTCAAATATGTTTTCTGACAATTTATTCCTGCTTTTACCCCTTTTACTACTTTACCTTTATCATTATACATTCTGTCCCTTCTTGACACGCTCTGGTTTTAATTCCCCCACTGCTACCTTGCTCTATTGCCTTCTCCGCTGTCATTTTTATTTTTCGCTCTCTTAAAACCTCCCCCCCACTAATTAGTTTAAAGCCCTCTCTACAGCCCTAGTTATTCGATTCGCCAGGATTCTAGTCCGAGCACTGGCCAAGTTTTGTAGTGTGGTACTACCTTTGTAATGGACAATTGTCACCTCTTGAGGACTGACAGGTGACACTGCTTCTTCATTCAACTATTGGACAAAAAAATAACAATAATGAAATCCTCAAATTAGAAGAACGAACTTGAATTTATGTTTGCCTTTTATGTCTTCAGAATGTCAAAAAGCATTTCAGAGCTAATAAATTACTTTTGAAGTGTAGTCACTGTTTTAATGTAGGGAAACAAAGCAGCCAATGTATATACAGCAACAACAACAACAACTTGCATTTGTACAGTGCCTTTAACGTAGTAAAAGGTCCCAAGGCAATTCACAGGAGCTTTATTCAACAAAATTTGACACCGAGCCACATAAAGAGATATTGGGAGAGGTGACCAAAAGCTTGGTCAAAGAGATAGGTTTTAAGAAGCATCTTAAAGGAGGAGAGAGAGGTGGAAAGGTCTAGGGAGGGAATTCCAGAGCTTGGGGCTTTATCAGCTGAAGACGTGGCCACCAATAGTGGAGCGATTAAAATCGGAGATGCGCAAGAGGCCAGGATTGGAGGAGCGCAGAGATCTCAGAGGGTTGTAGGGCTGGAGGAGGTCACAGAGATAGGGAGGGATGATGTCACAGAGGAATTTAAAAACAAGGATGAGAATTTTAAAATTGAGGCATTGTCAGTGTAGGTCAGCGAGCACAGGGGTGATGGGTGAACGGGACTTGGTGCGAGTTAGGATATGGGCAGCAGAGCTTTGGATGAGTTCAAGTTTACGGAGGGTGGAAGATGGGGGGCCAGCCAGGAGAAAATTGGAATAGTTGAGTCTGGAGGGAACAAAAACATGGATAGGTGTTTCAGCAGCAGATGAGCTGAGGCAGGGGCAGAGACGGACAATATTGCAGAGGTGGAAGTAGGCGGTCTTGGTGATGGAGAGGATATGGGATTGGAAACTCAGCTCAGGGTCAAATAGGTGCATGGGAACACCACCACCTCCAAGTTCCCCTCCAAGTCACACACCATCCTAGCCCTAAATGCACCACTTTCTGACTCAAAAGCAAGAGGCCATCACTGAGCCAAAATTAAAACAGTGAAAGGTAAACCCCTCAGAAACAAAACTGATCCTCTCACAAGGTGCTTTCAAACCCACGACCAATAATATATGCACTGCAACAACTCGCCAAGGCTTCTTCGGCAGCATCTCTCAAATCTGCGACCTCTACCACCTAGAAGGACAAGGGTAGCAGGCGCATGGGAGCACCACCACCTGCAAATTCCCCTCCAAGTCACACACCATCATGACTTGGAAGTATATCACCGATCCTTCATCGTCGCTGGGTCGAAATCCTGGAACTCCCTCCCTAACAGCAATCTGGGAGTGCCTTCACCACACGGATTGCAGCAGTTCAAGAAGGCGGTTCACCACCACCTTCTCAAGGACAATTAGGGATGGGCAATAAATGCTGGCCTTGCCAGCAAAGCCCACATCCCGTGAATGAATTTAAAAAAACAACGGGCACTACCGATCCAAATTTTGTGCAGTATGTGTAAATGTAGCATTTTGGTAAACTAAAACAATGTGTACTTGTGTGGAAGAATATTTGCACAAGTATAAGAGACAGCTACATTATTTGCAGTGGATTAAAAGAATTGCACATTTCATAGAATCATAGAATATTACAGCACAGAAGAACGCCATTCGGCCCATCGAGTCTGTGCCGGCTCCTTCAAAGAGCAATCCAGTTAGTCCCACTCCCCCGCTCTTTCCCCATATCCTGCAACATTTTCTCCTTCAAGTATTTATCCAATTCCCTTTTGAAGGCTACTATTGAATCTGTATCCACCACCCTATCAGGCAGCGCATTCCAAATCCTAACCACTCGTTGTGTAAAAAAGTTTTTCCTCAGGTTCTTTTGTCAATCACCTTAAACCTGTGCCCTCTGGTTATCGACCCTTCAGCCACTGGAAACAGTTTCTCTTTATTTACTCTATCTTAAACCCTTCATGATTTTAAACACCTCTATCAAATCTCCTCTTAGCCTTCTCTGCTCTAAGGTGAACAACCCCAGCTTCTCCAGTCTATCCATGTAACTGCAATCCCTCATCCCTGGAACCATTCTAGTAAATCTCTTCTGCACCCTCTCCAAAACCTTCATGTCCTTCCTAGGGTGTAGTGCCCAGAATTGGACACAATGCTCCAGCTGGGGCCGAACTAGTGTCTTATATAGGTTCAGCATAACTTCCTGGCTTTTGTACTCTATGGCCCAAAAATTCCTTTGCTTTGCACCTCCCGTTAGCGGAATTCAGCGGGAGGTCAGCGGCGGCGGTAACCATTGCGCCCTGCGGTGCCGGCGATGACATCATCACCGTGAGCAGCGCCACGCTCGCGCCTCAGCTGCAATCTTCGGTAGCGCCCCATGACTTACCGCCGAACGTTATGTCTGACAGGGTCAACCTGCGGCCGGGACGGCGCTAATTAAAGGGGAGGTGCCGGGCGCCCATTTTTGTTACTGGTCGTCTGCCAGCACCTGCCCACTCTGGCGTCCCCGGCCTCCTCTGAAGCCCCCCTGTGCCGGCTGCGCTCCGTGAGCCTGGCACTTCTCGAGTGCCGGGCTCTTTTGCCGGCACGCCGATCCCTGGGGGCCCAGCTAGGCCCCTCCCCTTTAAGAAGGGGAGGAAAGCCTGCAGTACTGCGGTACATAGACCGCGATATTCACTCGCAGCACCCCAAGAGGGAGGCGGGGCGCTTCCAGTAGCACCTGCCTCCCTCTTGGGGCATTACCAGTGATTTTCGGCCATGGGGGCACTCATTTTTTTGGGGCGCTAAAAGAAGCGCCACGGTGAAGTTAGCGCCCAACGGGGGCTCGGCTCAATTTTTCTTCCTATGTCTCTATTTATAAAGCCCACATGCTTTAGTAACTGCCTTATTAACCTATCCTGTCACCTTCAAAGACTTATGTACGTACACCCCCAGGGCTGTCTCTTCTTTCACCCATTTAGCATGTATTGTCTCTCTTCATTCTTCCTACCAAAATGTATCATCTCACACTTTTGTGCATTGAATTTCATCTGCCATATGTCCACCCATTTCACCAGCTTGTCTATGTCCTCTTGAGGTCTATTACTATCTTCCTCACTGTTTACTACACTTCCAAGTTTCATGTCATCTGCAAATTTCGAAATTATGTCCTGTACACCCATTCCAAGTCATTAAAGTATATCAAAAACAGCAGTGGTCCTAGTGGGAAACGCCACTGTATACCTCCCTCCAGTCCGAAAAAAAACAGCCATTCACCACAACTCTCTGTTGTCGGGGGTTGGGGGGAGGGGGGGAGAGTCAGCGGTTGGGAGTTAGGGGGGTGGGGGTGGTAATTGTGGTCCTGGTAGTGGGAGCAGGCCGCAGAATTTCATTTCTGTTTTACACAAGGTAAACCTTTGTGATGGTATAATGCGCAGACACATGGCAGATGAAATTTAACATAGAGTAGTGTGAAGTGATGCATCTCCTCATTCTTCCTACCAAAATACAATATGAACTAAATGGTATAATTTTAAAGAGGGTGCAGGAACAGTGTGTCCTGGGGGTGTAAGTACACAAATATTTGAAGATGGCAGGACAAGTTGAGAAGGCTGTTAAAAAGACATATGGGATCCTTGGCTTTATTAATAGAGGCATAGAGTACAAAAGCAAGGAAGTTAAGCTAAACGTTTATAAATCACTGGTTAGGCCTCAGCTGTAATTCTGGACACCACACTTTACGAAGGATGTCAAGACTTTAGAGAGGGTGCAGAGGAGATTTACTAGAATGGTACTAGGGATGAGGGACTTCAGTTATGTGGAGAGACTGGAGAAGCTGGGGTTGTTCTGCTTAGAGTAGAGAAGGATAAGTGGAGATTTGATAGAGGTGTTCAAAATCATGATCCCAGGACAATCTTGGGTGTGACGTCTGTTTTACTCCCTGTTCAATTTTACTCTCCAATGAAGTCAAGAGAGTAAAATCAGGCAGGTTGTAAAACGGGCACCTGCCCCGAATTCAGCCCATACCTACTGGAAGGGTTAGGTTCAATTTGGAGCTTAAATGTCTATTGTCTACTTTGAACATGCACAAAGTGTAGACTAGTACCCTTATGGGTACAAATAGCTTTCAATCATGGTTCTGTCCTATGAATGCCATATATACAGTTTAGATTTAAATTATTTTTGTGTATCTCCTTTTGTGTGCCAAATAATTGCCTGAATCCATGAGGTTACAACTTAAAACTAAAGGCTTTTATTAAGTAAGAATCTTGGCATCAAGTTAACACAGGGCAACCATCATTCATCACCGACCCAGCCCTTATGAGTAAAACCCAGCTCTTATAAATAAGACTCACACCAATCAGGAGGATCCATAAAGGCGGAGCTAGGGAGGAACATTAGTGGTTACACCTGTAAAACATTTACAAACATTAACAAGTACAACAACAGACAATCCAGAACACAGAGTTATTTCATCACAATGCCGTATATACAGTTTAGATTTAAATTATTTTTGTGTATCTCCTCTCATCCCTTTAAACAACTTTCCACAGCTATGGGCAAAGCATTCCCACTGAGCACTATTAAAACCTCTTCACTGCCAGTGGAGGGAAAGCAAAATAGCTTTAAGGAAACCAAACAAGCGACACCAGGAAAGTGAACTATGAAACCATGTCAAGCAACTCCGACCTTCCCAGCACTGTGGCTCCAAGAGGTCAGTTTTTTTTTTCCCTCGGGCCTCCCATAATGGCCTGCAGCCAAATGGTTCAGGCAGCTCCCATTCACTGTTACAAGAATACAGGTGAGACATCAACAGCTGAAAGAAGGGTAGCTTTTTAATGTGCGGGCACCAGGATCTGAGTGGATTTAAAAAAAGAGTTTCTATTATTGTAACTCCAAATATTATCAGAATTAGAAAGACACCAGGGTTTTCATCCTCGTGTACAAATGTCTCCATGCCCCCCACCCCCTAGTTCTGTAACCTCCTCCAGCCCTACAACACTCCAAGATCTGTGTTCGTCTGACTCTGGCCGCTTGTGCAAGCCCCACTCTCTTTGCCCCACCATTGGCAGCTATGCCTTCAGTTGTCTCGACCCTAAGGCTTAGAATACCCTCCGTAAACCTCCCCATCTCTCCCGTCTCCTTTTAAGACCCCACTTAAAACCCACCCCTTCGAACAAGCTTTTAGTCACAGCTCCCAATAGCTCTCTCTTTGGCTCGGTGTCAATTTTTGTCTGATTACGCTCCTGTTAAGCGCCTTCGGACGTTTTACTACATTAAGGGTGCTGTAATGTGTGCGGCCTATGGCTCAGTGGGTAGCGCTCTCGCCTCTGAGTCAGAAGGTTGTGGATTCAAGTCCCACTCCAGAGATTTGAACATAAAAATCTAAGTTGACACTCCTGTGCAATACTGAGTGAGTGCTGCGTTGTCAGAGGTGCTATCTTTCAGATGAGACACAAAACTGAGGTCTCGTCTGCTCTCAAGGTGAACGTAAAAGATCTCATGGCACTTGATGTAAGAAAAAGGAGTCTCACACATTAAGTAACTTTAAGTAAGCTTTAAGCAACTTATAATCACACTATGTACAAGAGAGGTCTTCACCATGCCTCTGGTAGAAGCCCCCTTTACAATACTGAGGAGTTCACTATTTATACCAGTCCAACAGGAAGTGACATATGACAGGAAGCGATTTATGTACAAAGTTCACAGTTCACAGGAAGTGATGCACATAACTTTCCAGAAGTTATTATTATTATCACAGCACTATTTCAAAGAAGTGCAGGGGAGTTCTCCCCGGTGTCCCGGACAATCCCTGAATCAACATCACTAAACAACAGATTATCTGGTCATTATCACATTGCTGTTTGTGGGAGCTTGCTGTGCGCAAATTGGCTGCCATGTTTCCTACATTACAACAGTGACTCCACTTCAAAAGTACTTCATTGGCTGTAAAGTGCTTTGGAATGGCCTGTGTTCATGAAAGGCGCCATACAAATACAAGTCTTTCTTTCTATAAGTGCAAGTTGTTGTAAGCCAGATTCCCGTAAACCATACCATGCACTTATTAACTGGCATTCACGACAACTTTCTCACGGAACATGCTTGTATACAAAGAAGGTCCTAGGTTTTATATTGCTTAGTATTTACATCTGTAATGGGCAGAGTGCTTAAAAATTAAGTACAATGACACGGCAACAGTCTGCCCAGATTGGAACGCGGCCTACTGCCTACGGCAGAGATTGATTTTCATCAGCTCTTGGTTAACGCCTCATTCTTGTACAACAGGACATCTTGGGCAGTCATTTTCTTTCAATAAATCTAAGGCATTGAGGATACAATAGTGAATAAAGAATAAATCACGTATGTACTCTTAGTCTAACATCTTTCAACTTCGCTGAATGTTAGATTGTAGCTGAGATGCTTCAATTCCCACCTTTCCAACCATCATAGGATAGGAAACATAGGAACAGGAGGCCATTCAGCCCCTCGAGCCTGTTCCACCATTCAATTAGGTCGTGGCTGATGTGTGTCTTAACTTCATTTACCCATCTTCGTTCCGGAAACTTTCATACCCTTACCTAACTGGACGGTTTGCACCTGGGCAGGACCGGGACCGATGTCCTAGGGGGAGTGTTTGCTAGTGCTGTTGGGGAGGGTTTAAACTAAAATGGCAGGAGGTTGGGAACCTGCGCAGGGAGACAGAGGAAAGGGAAGCAAGGATAGAAACAAAAGACAGGAAGGAGGTAAGCAAAAGTGGAAGGCAGAGAAATCAAAGGTGTAAATCAAACAGGGCTACAGTAAATAATAATTCTAAAAGGACTAAGAGTGTTAAAAAAACAAGCCTGAAGGCTTTGTGTCTTAATGCGAGGAGCATTCGTAATAAGGTGAATGAATTAGCTGTGCAAATAGAGGTATACAGATATGATTTAATTGGAATTACGGAGACATGGCTCCAGGGTGTCCAAGGCTGGGAATTCAACATCCAGGGGTATTCAATATTCAGGAAGGACAGGCAAAAAGGTAAAGGAGGTGGGGTAGCATTGCTGGTTAAAGAGGAGATTAACACAATAGTAAGGAAGGATATTAGCTCTGATTATGTGGAATCTGTATGGGTAGAGCTGAGAAATACCAAGGGGCAGAAAATGTTAGTGGGAGTTGTATACAGACCCCCAAACAGTAATGCTGAGGTTGGGGATGGCATGAAATGGGAAATTAGAGACACGTACAATAAGGGCACAGCAGTTATCTTGGGTGACTTTAATCTACATATAGATTGGGCTAACCAAATTAGTAACAATACTGTGGAGGAGGAATTCCTAGAGTGTATACGGGATGGTTTCCTGGACCAATATGGGGAGGAGCGATCATAATATGATAGAATTCTTCATTAAGATGGAGAGTGAAGTAGTTGACTCAGAGACTAGGGTCCTGAATTTAAATCAAGGAAACTACGATGGTCTGAGGAGCGAGTTGGGTAGGATGGATTGGGGAATGATACTTAAAGGGTTGACAGTGGAATAGGCAATGGCAAACATTTAAAGATTGCATGGATGAACTACAGAATGTGTTCATCCCTGTTTGGCATAAAATAAAACAAAAAAGGTGACTCAACCATAGCTAACAAGGGAAATTAGGGATAGCATAAGATCCAAGGAAAGGACATATAAATTGGCCAGAAAAAGCAGCAAAGCTGAGGATTGGGAGCAGTTTAGGTTTCAGCAAAGGAGGACAAAGGGATTAATTAAGAGGGGGACAATAGAATATGAGAGTAAGCTTACAGGGAACATAAAAACTGACTGTAAAAGTTTCTATAGATATGTGAAGAGAAAAAGATTGGTGAAGTCTAGCATAGGCCCCTTGCAGTCAGAATCAGGGGAATTTATAATGGGGAACAAAGAAATGGTTGACCAATTAAATACATACTTCGGTTCTGTCTTCACAAAGGAGGACACAAATAAACTCCCAGAGATGTCGGGGAACATAGGGTCTAATGAGAGGGAGGAATTGAATGAAATCCGTATTTGTCAGGAAATTGTGTTAGGGAAATTGACAGCATTGAAGGCCGATAAATCACCAGGGCCTGATAATCTACATCCTAGGGTACTTAAGGAAGTGGCCCTAGAAATAGTAGATGCATTGCTGGTCATCTTCCAAAATTCTACAGACTCTGGAACAGTTCCCATGGATTGGAGGGTAGCTAATGTAACCCCACTATTTAATAAAGGTGGTAGAGAGAAAATGGGGAATTACAGACCGGTAAATCTGACATCAGTAGTGGGGAAAATGCTAGAGTCCATTATAAAAGATGTAATAGCAGAGCACTTGGAAAACAGTGACAGGATCGGACAAAGTCAACATGGATTTACAAAAGGTAAATCATGCTTGACTAATCTACTGGAATTTTTTGAGGATGTAACTGGTAGAATAGATAAGGGAGAACCAGTGGATGTGGTGTATTTGGACTTTCAGAAGGCATTCGATAAGGTCCCGCATAAGAGACTGGCGTGCAAAGTCAAAGCACATGGGATTGGGGGTAAGGTCATTACTTGCATAGAGAACTGGTTGGCAGACAGGAAGCAAAGAGTTGGAATAAACGGGTCATTTTCCGAGTGGCAGGCAGTGACTAGTGGGGTACCGCAGAGATTGGTGCTAGGACCCCAGTTATTCACAATATATATATTAATGATCTAGATGAGGGAACTAGATGTAATATCTCCAAGTTTGCAGACAAAACAAGACTGGGTGGACGTGTGTGCTGTGAGGAGGATGCAGAGAAACTCCAGTATGATTTGGACAGGTTGGGTGATTGGGCAGATGCAGTATAATGTGGATAAATGCGAGGTTATCCACTTTGGTGGCAAAAACAGGAAGGCAGATTATTATCTGAACGGCAATAGATTGAGAAAAGGGGAAGCACAATGAGACCTGGGTGTCCTTGTGCACCAATTGCTGAAGGTAAGCATGCAGGTGCAGCAGGCGGTTAAGAAGGCAAATGGTATGCTGGCCTTAACAGCGAGAGGATTAGAGTACAGGAGCAAGGATGTCTTGCTGCAGTTGTACAGGGCCTTGGTGAGACCACACCTTGAGTATTGTGTGCAGTTTTGGTCGCCTTATCTGAGGAAGGATGTTCTTGCCACGGAGGGAGTGCAGCGAAGATTCACCAGACTGATACCTGGGATGGCTGGAATGATGTATGAAGAGAGATTGGGTCGATCAGGCTTATATTTGCTAGAGTTTAGAAGAATGAGAGGGGATCTCATTGAAACTTATAAAATTCTAACAGGACTAGATAGACTAGATGCAGGAAGGCTGTTCCCGATGGCGGGGAGTCCAGAACCAGGGGTCACAGTCTAACGATAAGGGGTAAGCCATTTAGGACAGAGATGAGGAGGAATTTCTTCACCCAGAGAGTGGGGAACCTGTGGAGTTCTCTACCACAAAAGACAGCTGAGGCCAATTCATTAGATATATTCAAGAAGGAGTTAGATATATTTCTTAAGGCTAAGGGGATCAAGGGATATCGGGAGAAAGCAGGGACAGGGTACTGAATTTGGATGATCAGCCATGATCGCATTCAATGGCAGAGCAGGCTCGAGGGGCCGAATGGTCTACTCCTGCTCCTATCTTCTATGTTTCTAACAAAATCTATCTATCTCAGTTTTGAAATTTTCATTTGACCTACAGTCTCAAAAGCTTTTTGGGGGAGAGAGTTCCAGATTTCCACTACCCTTTGTGTGAAAATTTGCTTCTTTTCCTGAATGTCCTAACTCTAATTTTAAGGTTATGCCCCCTTGCACTGTGTTGCGGCCATGTATAATAAGACACAGACTGCGGAGAATGGTACAACAGGTGTTTACTCAACATGGCTCATAGTGGCACTGATCTGTACAGATTACTACTCAGGGCTATATACAGGTGTGGTCACTGCCGGTACTACAGTATACATGAGCTGTAAAAGATAGTTCCCCACTTAAAGGTATATACATTACAATTCCTCCCCTTTTAGATTAACAGTACCATAACACTCATTTAACAATTAAATATCAAACTAATTACAATTAACACTTTTAACATGCAACATTAGCTGAAAATAGTCTATTTATATATTCAGTCTTTGGGGAGGCTTCCTGATCCTTTCTGGATAGCGCTTTTCCCGAGTGTCTTGCTCTTGGTGCGGAGGCAATTCTGGCCCCCTGTCATCGGTTGGTTCATCAGCTTCCGATGCTACTGTTTCTGGGGCAGATGCGACCTGTACGTCGGGTTCATCACCAGGTACGTATGGGCGAGGCATGGGGTTGACTTGTTCCTGTGACTCTACGATCTGGTCAGCATGGCACCTCACGTTGCTCTCCCCAACGTCCACTGTGTACATTAGTGGGCCCTGCCGTGTGCATATCGTTCCTGGCTGCCATTTTTCTGTTCGGTAGTCGCGGGCCAAGACTGGTTGCCCTACATTGAAGCTCCTGGTTGGCTTCTCATGGATGTGCTGGAATTGCTTACTCTCAACATCTCTTCGTACGTTTGGTCTGAGCAAATCCAGGCGAGATCTTAACCTTCGGTTAAAGAACATCATGGCTGGGGCCTGGTTGGTGACTGCATGTGCCGCATTCCAGTAGGCGAACAGGAAATTGTCCACCTTGTGCTGCAGCGGAATGTGGTCATTGTACATAGCCTTTATTGCCTTCTTAAAGGTTTGTACGAACCTCTCAGCCAATCCATTTGTGGCTGGATGATACGGGGCGGATGTGCAATGCCTTACCCCATTCTTTTTCAAGAACCTCCGGAATTCTTCGGACACAAACTGTGATCCGTTGTCAGAGCAAATCTGTTCTGGCAAGCCAATCCTGACAAAAATGGTCCGTAGGACTCCAATAGTTTTCTCCGTGGTGGTGGAGGACATTTTGATGACCTCAGGCCATTTCGAGTGCGCATCCACAGCTATTAAAAACATTGAGTCCATGAATGGACCAGCAAAATCAATATGCACCCGTTGCCATGGAGATGAGGGCCACTCCCATGGGTGTAGATGGGCCTGTGGTGGTGCATTTTGGACTTTCTGGCATCCTGAGCAACTCTTGGTCAGGTCCTCGATTTGTTTATCGATTCCCGGCCACCACACATAAGCCCTGGCTAGGCTTTTCATTTTTACCCCTCCCAGATGACCCTCATGAAGCTCATTGAGCACTCTCTCCCTTAACTTGGGTGGAATTATCACTCAGGATCCACACATCAAGGTCCCCCGGCATACTGACAGCTGTTCTCTCCTTGTCGAGAATGCTGGCAACAGTGAGTCGCCATGTGCTGGCCATCCCTTCACCGTCAAATCATATACCCGAGACAGTGTCGGGTCATTTCGGGTTTCCTTTTCGATACAAGCGTTAATTACCGGTAGGTATTCAACTATAGTCGAATGGAATATTTCGACAGGATCCACTGCTGCTGCTTCCTCTGCAGTAGGCAGTGGCAGGTGTGATAGCCCATCAGCATTTCCATGCTGTTTCGTGCCCTTATATTCAATCTCATAGTGGTGCGCCCCTAGAAAAAGGGACCATCTTTGTAGTCGTTGCGCAGTCATCACCGGAACGCCCTTCTTCGGATTAAAAACGGAGACAAGAGGCTGGTGATCAGTCAGCAAGGTGAATTTCTGCCCGTGCTGATAGTGATTGAACTTTTTCACTCCCCACACTAGTCTGAGGGCCTCCCTGTCAATCTGGGTGTAGTTACGCTCGGCTGAGGTTAGTGATCGTGACGCGAAGGCTATTGGCCTCTCTGAGCCATCCGAGAATTTGTGCGACAGCACCGCTCCAATGCCGTAGGATGACGCATCACATGCCAACTGAATTGGTAATGCTGGGTTGTAATGGGCCAATACCTCTTTCGATGTGATTAGTGTTTTGCTCTTCTGGAAAGCTCATCTACATTTGTCACTCCACTTCCATGGCACCCCAGTTTGCAGTAGGGTGTTCAGTGGGTGTAGTATTGTAGACAAATTTGGCAAGAACTTATGGTAGTAGTTTACCAGCCCGAGGAACGACCTCAGTTGTGACACATTTTCCGGTGCTGGAGCCTTGACTACTGCCTCAATCTTCTCTGCGGACTTATGTAACCCCTCTTTATCGATAACGTGGCCACAATACGAGATCTGTTTTCTAAAAAACTCGCATTTGGGGCGGTTAGCTCGGAGCCCATATTCCTGCAATCTAGTGAACACCTGCTCCAGGTTGGCAAGGTGATCACTGTCATTTTCGCCCGTGACCAGGATGTCGTCCAAATAACACTGGGTCCCTGGGATCCCTTGCAGGACTTGTTCCATTGCCCTCTGCCAAATAGCCGGAGCTGATGCTAGCCCGAATACCAGCCGGTTGTATTGGTAGAGACCTTTATGGGTGTTGATTGTGAGTTATTTTTTTGATGCTTCTTCTACCTCCATTTGCAGATACGCCTGGGCCAGATCAATCTTAGTGAAGCGTTTCCCTCCAGATAGCGAGGCGAAAATATATATAACGGTCACCCTTATTTTTCCTTTGGGGTAGACTTTTTGCCCCGTGTACGTCTTCAAAATAATTTTTGTGTCTCTCAAGGGTATGTGTGAGAATAGCCGCTTGTAGTCCCGTCGGTTTATGACTGTTAGGGCTGATCCTGTGTCCAATTCCATCTTTACCTTGCCTCCTGCTATCTTGAGAATGACCCAAATGGTTCAGTGATCCTCCGTTGTGATCACATTATGTAGTTTCAGACAACTCAGTTCCCTGCCTTCGGAGTCATTATCACTCTTTTGTTCATCTGAACTATTCTCCGTCATCTTATGTACCTCCTTGTACTTCTCTTTGGTAGGTTTCCTATTGCTGGTTTTCTTTCCCGACCTGCAGACTCGTGCTATGTGTCCTACTTTTCCACACTGTCTGCACACTTTGTCTTTGAACCAGCAATCATTCTGGTCGTATGTTGTTCTGCCGCAGCGATAGCACTTCTCTGTTCCATATGACATTTCGTTTGTGCCATATTCTTGCGGTCTCTGTTGTATCTCTGCAGCGCCCCGTGCTGCTGCTTCATATGATACCGCAATGCTGAAAGCCTTTTCCAGCGTAAGGTCCTTTTCAGATAAAAGCCGTTTCTGGGGTCCTTCACTTTGAAGCCCACACACAAACTTGTCCCTTAAGGTATCTGCCAGTCCCGCTCCAAACTGGCAGTGTTTCCGATAGTTTGCACAGTTCTGTTAAATAATCAGCATTGCTTTCATCCTTATGCTGGTTCCGTTTGTGAAACTTGAATCTTTCTGCTATCAGCAGCGGTGTGGGGTTTAAATGTTCCTTTAGTATCGTTACTATGTCTTCAAAACTCTTTTCCATTGGCTTCGTTGGGGTTACTAGATTTCGTAATAACCCATACGTCTTTGCACCCATTAAATTTAACAAAACCGACGCTTTCTTGTCATCTGACACCTCATTTGCCTTGCAGTACACCTCTATTCGTTCGACATATGTAGTCCAATCTTCGACTTCATTGTCAAATGCGGTGATACTGCCACTCTTCGGCATTTTGGGTGTGGTTTAAAATGGCGTCTCCCGTGCTTTCCTTCCTCCCCCGCTGCTGCCAACGCCGCTCCCGACGGTTCTCGTGGCAATGGCGGCGCCCTGTAGGTTTCGCGCGCTTCTCCTGCGCTGCTGCCAATGCTGCTCTCGGCGGTCCTCGTGGGTTTCTGCACGTCTCTCTCTCCCTCTCTCCGACGCTGCTTGGCCCCTGAACACCGGCTGCGCCCTGTGCACTCTGCCCTCTCTCTCTCTCTCCCCCGTCGATGCTGCTCGGCCCTTTGCTGTGCCGCTTGGTCGGGCTCTAGCCCGCCGCTGTCCGGGAAGGGCCTGCGCACTACCTGTTGCCAGCCCGTTTCGCTGGACCACCTCGACTGGAAAGCCAAGCCTGGCTCTCGACAGCCTCCCCCGCAATTCTCGAGTCTCTGCTGGATGACTGGGTGGTTGCCCGTGGTCGACGCCCAAGTCTCTGGCCTTGACCTCCAATCCACTGATCTCCAGGAACGAATCCCCGGGAGGTGATGCAGAGTTGCAGATAGGTTCGAACTTGCCTTGTCGCCAATGTTGTGTCCGTGTATAATAAGACACAGACTGCGGAGAACCGCACAACAGGTGTTTACTCAACGTGGCTCACACTGCAACTGATCTGTGCAGATTACTACTCAGTGCTATATACAGGTGTGGTCACTGCCGGTACTGCAGTATACATGAGCTGTAAAAGATAGTTCCCCACTTAAAGGTATATACATTACACACTGGACTGCCACCAGAAGAAATAGTTTCTCTCTATCTATCCATCTATCCTGTCAAATCCTTTAATCATCTTAAACACCTCAATTAGATCTCCCCTTAATCTTTAAGGAAATACAAGCCTAGTCTATGCAACCTGTCCTCATAATTTAACCCTTTTAGCCTGGTATCGTTCTTACTCTGGGGTAAGATGGGTATATAGCAGTTAAATCATAAACACTGTTGGTCATTACAACAATCGACAGGTTCTACCTGCACATTTTATTTCTAAAATTGGGACTGGATGACAGTCATCCTCAGTGAAGCATTTCTTTGAAGTCTTTGCGTTAGCCATACTTCTGCCTGCAAACCTCCCAAAACACAATAGCTTATGCCTTTTGTTATGCTCCCATGTTACATATTCATGCAGCCATGAATTTGTCTGTCCAACCTATATTTCAGGTCTACCAGAGTCATTGCTCAGATTGTCCTCAATGTTACTATTTGTTTTTCAGCTTTTAATACAGTTGTGGTAAACCACTGTTTGTATTCCTGTTTGTCCTGTTTGTATTCCACTGTGTACATGCCTGGACATGCCTCGGCTGACTCCTCCCACAGGTCCTAGTATAAAGGTGACTGCTCCCCAGCCCTTAGTATCATGGACCGGTCGACCACGCGAGGCAGACCTCCATTCTGTTGTTAATAAAAGCCTTTAGTTACTCTTCTAACTCTCAGTCTTTTATGAGTAATTGATAGCGCATCAATTTTATTAACAACATTTTTATAATGGAGAAGATCCTCACACCAGCATGCCTGGACTTAGATCATCGGGAGGCGGACTCATCCACCAAGTTTACTCACTGGCTTAAGTGTTTCGAAAAACTCCTGACCGCCTCCGAAGCAATCAAATCGGACGAGGACAAACTGGATGTCCTGACCTCCAAAGTGAACCACCGAGTGTACTCGGTCATCCAAGACGCGACCTCGTACGCGGACGCTATCAAGCTCCTCAAGGACCAGTACACGCGCCCAGTGAACGAAGTGTACGCCAGGCACTTCCTGGGGAGTCGTAAACAACAACCTGGGGAATCGACCGTGGAATACCTTCAGGCACTGTCTGTGCTTGGCCGGGCCTGTGGTTGTAAGGATGTAAAGGCCGCCGTGTACACAGAGGAACTTATCCGGGACGCTTTTGTAGCGGGCCACAGATCCAATTACACCCGACAGCGACTGTTGGAGCAGAGTAACCTCGACCTCAACAAGGCCTCTGAACTCGCACTATCGTTGGATGCAGCCTACCAGGGCATGGATGCCTACTCCTCTGCACCGTGGACGCCGCGGGGAATGACAGCCTGGGACACGGTAGGACTGCCTCATAGCGCCGTGCCACCCCAGCCACACCCCAACAACGGCCCAACTACCGCAGCAGTGTCCCAAGGCCAGACAGCAGTGCCCCAAGGCCAGAAATGCTACTTCTGTGGCCAGGCAAAACACCCCAGAGCGCGCTGCCCGGCGAAAAACGCAATCTGCTCGGGCTGCGGGAAGAAGGGACACTACGCTAGCATCTGCAGGGCCAAAGCCACCCCGAACCCCAGCAGCGCCGCGTGTGGGCCATGCGGGCCGCCATCTTGGACCTCCCCGGCCATGTGCGAATCACCGGTACAGCAGCCATTTTGGACGCCTCCAGCCACATGGGGATCATGGACGCCGCCATCTTGGACGACAGCCGGGACGCAGCAGGCCCCCGACACCGCCTCATCTGATACCCGCAGCGACACACCGACCCCTACGCTGGCATCCGTTACACTGGACCAAGCGAGACCGCACCAACTGGCCAGTTCCACAATGGACATTAAGGTAAATGGTCACGATACAATCTGCCTTTTTGACTCTGGGAGCACAGAGAAGTTCGCACGAGCCAGTGTGTCAAAAGATAAAATCATAACGTTTATCCAGGTGAATTGTAGATCCAAGTACTGGGGAAGGAAACGCCATGTATACCCAGACATAATCAAAACACTTCTAAATTAGTCATAACATGGATTAAAGAAAGGGCGTGCATTTATATAGCATTTTCATGCACATTCCGCGGTGCTTCACAGCCAATGAAGTATATTTGAAGTGTAGTTACTGTTCTAATGTAGGAAGCACGGCAACCTCTGCAGAGCAATCCAGTCAGTTCCATTCCCCCGCTCTATCCCCGTAGCCCTGCAAGTTTATTTCCCTCAAGTGCCTATCCAGTCTCCCCTTGAAAACATTGAGTGTCTCCGCTTCCACCACTTCCGTCGGCAGCGAATTCCAGGTCCTCACCACTCACTGAGTAAAAAGGTTTTTCCTCACATCTGCCCTGCATCTCTTGCCTAAAACCTTAAATCTGTGTCCTCTAGTCCTTGTACCATCAACTAGTGGGAACAGCCTTTCCCTGTCTAGCCTATCCAAACCCATCATAATTTTGTCCACCTCTCTATCAAATCACCCCTCAACCTCCTTTGCTCTAATGAAAACAAATCCAGCTTCTCCAACCTGTCCTTGTAGCTAAGATCCCCCATCCCCAGAACCATTCTGGTAAATCTCCTCTGCACCCTCTCAAGAGCCTTCACATCCTTCCTAAAGTATGGTGACCAGAACTGGACGCAATACTCCAGTTGTGGCCTAACCAGTGCTTTGTAAAGGTTCAGCATAACCTCTCTACTTTTGTACTCAATACCTCTATTTATGTAGCCCAAGATCCCATATGCATTGCTAACCACTCTCTCAATATGTCCTGTCACCTTCAGGGACATATGCACATTAACTCCCAGGTCCCTCTGTCCCTGCACACCCTTTAAAACTATGCCATTAAGTGTATATTGCCTCTCCCTGTTTCTTCTGCCAAAATGCATCACCTCACACTTCTCTGTATTAAATTCCATCTGCCACTTGTCTGCCCATTCTGCTAGCCTTTCTATGTCCTGTTGCAGTCGATTGGTATTCTCCTCACTGTTTGCCATACCCTCAAGTTTGGTGTCATCGGCAAATTTAGAAATTCTACTCTGTATTCTAATATCCAGGTCATAGATATATATATATCAAAAAAGCAGTGGCCCCAGCACTGACCCTTGGGGAACACCACTGTCCACCATCCTCCAGCCTGAAAAACAGCCATTTACCACAACTCGCTGTTTTCTGTCCTTCAGCCAATTCCTTATCCAAGCTGCCACTGACCCACCTATACCATGAGCCTCAATTTTATAACCAGCCTTCTATATGGTACTTTGTCAAACGCCTTCTTAAAATCCATGTGGACAACATCCATTGCATTCCCTTCATCAATCCTCCCTGTTACTTCATCAAAAAATTCAATTAGTTTAGTCAAACATGATCTGCCTTTTACAAATCCATGTTGGCTCTCCTTAATTAGCTTAAACCTCTCCAAATGCCCATTAATTTTTTCCTTGATTATTGTTTCTAAAACTTTACCCACCACTGATGTTAAACTGACCGGCCTGTAGTTACTAGGATTGTCCTTACACACTTTCTTGAACAATGGTGTCACATTTGCCACTTTCCAATCTTCAGGTACCTGCCTCGCATCTAGGGAAGATTGGAAAATTATGGCAAGACCTTCCACTACCTCCTCCCCCAATTCCCTTAGCAACCTGGGATGCAAGCCATCTGGACCAGGCGACTTGTCCACTCTAAGCATACCCAGCCTTTCTAGTACATCCTGTCTATCAATTTTCACCCCTTCCATTGCTTCTACCTTTTCCATTTGTACCACTGAGCCAACGTAATCAAGATTGTGTCATCCAAAAGTACCTTAAAGGCAGAGGTGTGCAAACTGTGATCCCAAACCTTGGCAATCTGCTTTTCAAAGCCTAGGTGACTCAAGGCAGCAGCTAAATTAAGATAGCTAAAGTTGCTTGCAAAAAAAATACTCCCCTCCTTACAATCACTATCCGCAGTGCCCTGCTGGATAGTACATAAAAAATGCAATGTTAGGTGAGGATAGGATGAGGCACAGGTGTGATGCCCACCCAAGGTCAACACACATCGTCTAGACAAGCATTTGAAGCTACTTGGATAATGTACAAGGGTGCTGCTGGCACCTGTACCCTAGCATTGCTCAGTGTCTTCAGGAGAGAAGGGAACAAAGAGAAACCTCAACTCTAAAAATTATACAGCATAGGAGGCCATTCAGCCCATCGCGCCTGTGCTGGCTCATTGAAAGAGCTATCCAATTAGTCCCACTCCCGTGTCCTTTCCTCATAGCCCCTGCAAATTTTTCCCTTCTAGTATTTATCCAATTATCCTTTGAAAGTTACTATTGAATCTGCTTCCACCGCCCTTTCAGGCAGTGCACTCCCGATCATGATTCGCTGCATTAAAAAATTCTCATCTCGCCTTTGGTTCTTTTGCCAGTCACCTTAAGTTTGTGTCCTCTGGCCGACAACCCTCCTGCCACTGGAAACAGTTTCTCATTATTTACTCTATCAATACCCTTCACGATTTTGAACACCTCTATTAAATCAGAAAATGCTGGAAATACTCAGCAGGTCTGGCAGCATCTGTGGAGAGAGAAAAAAAGTTAACATTTCAGGTTGATGACCTTTCGTCAGATCTGGAAAAGGTTAGAAATGTAACGGGTTTTGTCTTAAAACAAACTTCCGTTTGTTCACTTGAGTAGTAACGAATTCAGTCTTCTGGTTATAATCATTATGGGCTAGAAATTCAGTAGGCTTTGCGCCCAGTTTTCGCCCAAAGAGGGCTTTTGCGCCACTTGCTGAGCTTTCGCCGATATTCAGCGCTGCGGTAATGGCGGCGTTAGCCAGTAGCGCTGCGCCACCACCGATGACGTCATCGGTGTGCGCAGTGCCCCGCTACCGGCCCGACCGCCATATTTAGTTGCGGCCGCCTCTTCCGCAGCGGCCGCAAACAGCGATCAGAAAACGGGGCCGTCCTGTAGCGTTAGTGGGGCGAGTTAAGGCGGAGGTGTGGTCGGCCGCTTTTTCGGCAGCCGCCTGCCCGCACCTCCTTCCCTGGCCTCCTCCACCCACCCCCCCCCCCCGCGGCATTGCCGGCTGTTTTCCGGGAGCCCGGCACTTCTCCGTGGTGCCGGGCTCATTTGCCGGCACTAGCGAGCGGCGATCTCGCTGTTGCAGGCACCTCCCCCTTAAGAGGGAGAGGAAGGCCTGCAGTACCGCAGCCTGCCGCTCTGCAGCGGGTGGCGCTGCGGCACCTAGCGCACCGAAATTCAGTTTCAGCGCCCCAAGCGGGGGCGCCGAAACCCTTGAATAGCGGCCGCCTTTGAGTTGGGGCGCTGAAACTGAATTTCCGGCGGGCGCAAGTGGCTCCGCACGCAGCGGTACTTTCTGGGCGCGAGCGAGCTGGCCGCCCCAAACTGAATTTCTAGGCCTATATTCTTTAACTTCAGCATAAAAAGCAATTTACAAGCTCAGTATAGTCACAGATAGAGCACGCAAACCTAGACATGGGTCCTTTCGTGCTGCCTGAACAAAGGAAAATGCTTACATTTATACACTGTTTTCTTATCAAACTGGAGCTGGCATTGCCTAATATGGTAGTCTCTGGCTACTGCATAATCCAGAGACACAAGTTTGCATTTTCTTCAACATGCATCAACAACTTTAGAAGCACATAAAAACATCGTGGCCTTGCTGTGGAAGCATAAATCTTCTAGTCTCTAGACTTTCTTATCCTAACATGATATTTCTAATCTAAACATTCTATTCTGAAAATATCCAAGGCAAACACCAGCTGTTGCTAAGTGAAATCTGTCTCTCTCTCTCCAATGATACCAACCACATTTTTTCCTTATATCGAATGAACTAAACATGAAAACCTTTCAGAAGCTGAATTAACCGAGTTCCATATGCCAACAGGTTTCACACAAGTATAGAGGCAGGGAAAGGGGGGAGGGAGGAAAGAACAAAAGGGAAGGTCTGTGATAGGGTGGAAGGCAGGAGAGATTAAATGACAAAAGGGATGATGGTGCGAGGCAAAAGGGGATGGTAATGGGACAAGTAAAGAAACAAAAGATGGGTCTAGAAGAGGTGTAAATGGGAATATCAGAATCGCTCCTTAACCTTCCCTGCTCTAAGGTGAATAACCTTAGCTTCTTCAGTCTCTCCACATAACTGAAGTCCCTCATCCCCTTGAGCTTGTTGTGCATTCAGTTAGATCATGGCTGATCTGTACCTCAACTCCATTTACCTGCCTTTCCTCCATATTTCACAATGCCCTTAAGAAAATAAAAATCTAGCAATCTCAGTCTTGAAAATTATTGACCCAACATCCACAGCCTTTCAGGGGGAGCAGAAACTCTCAGCGCAATATGTGAATTTCATAGCTACATAGAGAACAGGATTGGCAACTAAATATTGCAGGATATAACACATTTAGGAAGGAAAGGGAAGGAAGGGGGAGGTGAGTAGCTGTACTAGTTAAATTTAACATAATGGCAGTAGAAAAATAGGATGTAACTAGCAGGAAGATAGGTACATAATCCATATGGATTGAGTTTAAAGGTAAGGGATCCATCACCCTGATAGGGGTATACTATAGCCCAAATAGGGGAAGGGAATTGGAGGAAGAAATATGTGAGCAAATCTGAGGTGAGTAGCAGGCTGGAATAGTAATCAAATTTCAACTACCCCCAAATAAACTGGCAGGAAGAAGTAGCGAAAGGAGAAAAGGAATTGAGCTTTTACAGTGTATACTCACTCAGTACGAAAGAATCCCAATGAGAAAAGAATCACTGCTGATTCTTGTAATGGGTCATAGAGTCATAGAGTCATAGAGTAATACAGCACGGATAGAGGCCCTTCGGCCCATCGTGTCCGCGCCGGCCATCAAGCCCTGTCTAATCTAATCCCATATTCCAGCATTTGGCCCGTAGCCTTGTATGCTATGGCATTTCAAGTGCACATCCAAATGCTTCTTAAATGTTGTGAGGGTTTCTGCCTCCACAACCCTTTCAGGCAGTGAGTTCCAGACTCCAACCACCCTCTGGGTGAAAAAGTTCTCTCTCAAATCCCCTCTAAACCTCCCGCCCTTTACCTTGAATCTATGCCCCCTAGTTATTGACCCCTCTACTAAGGGAAAAAGCTCCTCAGCATCCATCCTATCTATGCCCCTCATAATTTTGTACACCTCAATCATGTCCCCCCTCAGCCTCCTCTGCTCCAAGGAAAACAAACCCAATCTGCCTAGTCTCTCTTCATAGCTGAAGCGCTCCAGCCCTGGTAACATCCTGGTGAACCTCCTCTGCACCCTCTCTAACGCGATCACATCCTTCCTGTAGTGTGGCGACCAGAACTGCACACAGTATTCCAGCTGTGGCCTAACCAGTGTTTTATACAGCTCCATCATAACCTCCTTGCTCTTATATTCAATGCCTCGGCTAATGAAGGCAAGTATCCCATATGCCTTTTTTACCACCTTATCCACCTGTTCCGCCGCCTTCAGGGATCTGTGTACTTGCACACCCAGATCCCTCTGACCCTCCATCTTGCCTAGGGTCTTTCCATTCATTGTGTATTCCTTTGCCTTGTTAGTCCCCCCAAAGTGCATCACCTCGCACTTTTCCAGGTTAAATTCCATTTGCCACTGTTCCGCCCATCTGACCAACCCATCTATATCGTCCTGCAGGACAAATAGGAGAAGTAGGAGAGCATCGTCATAGTAGTGATCACAACATAGTAAGGTTCAAGATGAGGGTCGAGAGTGACACGAGGAGGACATGAGGATCGAGAGTGACATGAGGAGGACAAACACTAAGGTAATAGATTGGAAAAGAGCTAATTATGAGGAAATGAAGGTGAAACTAAAGAAGGTAAACTGGGAGAAAATCTTGAAAAACAAAGAGACAGAAAAATAGTGGGAAATCTTTTAAAAGGGTAATCAATAGAGTTCAAGAGAAATTGCACTTAAAACCCCAAAACAAGCACGCTAATTATGGGGCACTGTGGATGAATTAAAGAACCGAAGGGAAAATTGAATCTAAAGAAAAAGACATAAGAAGTACAGGAAACTCTCGCTTAAATGGCACCTAAACATTTGGAATTCTCTATTAACCAGCAAAATTCATACTCCGAAAACAACACCTCAATAACTGGAAATGTTGCCGAGTCCGAATCTCCCGCGGTGGCCGAGTTAGTCAGTGGGGGTAGTTCTCCAAACTGCCACTACTTGGCTTCTTGGCGCTGTCGGAAGTCCGAACACCTCAATAACAGGAGTCTGACTCTCCCGCGCTGCCGGTAGTCTCTTCCGATCTGCCATTTTTCTGTTTACTGTACAAGTTTTGTTTCACTGTTAAGTAATTAAAGAGTTATGGATTAACCTCAACTGGCAGTACTGTACTTAATCAAGCATCTTCCACCATCCATTTAACACAACATTCTGTAGGTGAGTACCCAATTACTGTATACTGCACATTTCTTGATTTTTTTTATTTTTGTTTGTTAAAAATAGCCTCGGTAGATAACCCTCTCCGTCATCCGGAATTTTTAATCATCCGGCACCATCCCGGTCCCGTCAGTGCCGGATATCAAAGAGTTTCCTATACTTTAGATAATAAAGGCGAGGAGGACAAAAGGGAATACAAAGAACTTAGGAGAGAAGTTTAAAAAATAATCAGGAAGGCAAAGAGAAATTACAAAATCAAATTATTAAGGAATATAAAAAGAAGTAAGTGTTCTATAGACAGATAAATAACAAAAGGAAAATTAATGTAGGGATAGGGCCACTAAAGAATGAGCAAGATAAACTCACATGTAATGTTTTTACTCAGTTTTTACTGAAGATAATGAAATAGACACTTCACTGGAGGATGAGTTTAAACAGATTAATACAGGGGGGATATAAAGGGAGAAATAATTGACAAACTAGCAAAGCCAGAAGAGGATAAAAGCCCAGGTCTGGATGGTATACACCCACGCATACTCAAGGAAACTAGAAAGGCTATACATAACTAAAAGTTCCATAGAATAGGGGATAGTGCCAGAGGACTGACGGACTGCTAATGATGTTCCTATATACAAAAGGGAGATAGAACAAAACCTGGGAACTATCGACCACTCAGCTTAATGTCAGTGATAGGAAAGATACTGGAATCTATCCTAAAATAACTGATAGAAGAGCATCTAGAGAGAAAACATAATAAAAAAAGTCAGCTTGGATTCCGAAAGGCTGTCTTGCTTAATGTTCTGCCTTATAATTGCAGGAGTTTCGTTTTGTTGCCGCCAGTAGGTGGCAGTAAAGGGAAATGGCCAGTAGGGTCACTCAACAGGAAGTAGTATAGTGATAGCAATCAAAGAGGTCACAGCAGCATGGAGCGTGCTGCAAGTTAATCCACTGTAATCCTACATTGTTACGCCTTCGAAAGCATTGCCTGTGAGTTCAATGGTTTCATTACATATCCATGTTTAGATGTTAGTTATATCTCATGTATGTAACAAGGTGCATTTCTTTCTTTTGTCTTTCTCAGTTTTACTCCAACCCAATGCAACTGATTTGTATTGTTTCATTGACCTCATGCAAGTGTGGCATTATTAAACACCGGAGCTTAGACGCTACATCCTGACTCCCATGTCGTTATTGAAAGGAGTTTGGCTGGCTGTCTAACTGCGTACAGACACATACACGTAGGGAGGACAGTACAGTAAAAAGGCAAGTCATCAGCTGGCGCAACAAGCAACATTCGCAGTGCAGCACGGTGCAATCATGGACGGCAAGAGCTTCCAAGACGAGCAGAGATCTGTGACCAGCTCAAGAAGTACACGCTCATCTAGATCATCAACAGCCAGTGTAGCAGCAGCTAGAGCCTGGGCTAAAGCTAAAGCGCACAGGCTCGCGTGACCTTTGCTAAACAGGAACTGGCTGTGAAGAAAGAGAAGGTCCGACTACAAGCAGAGGCTGCTACATTGGATGCCACGCTGGAGGCACTACACATTGAGAAAGAAGCAGCTGCCGCTACTGCTGAGGCGGAGATATGGGAAGCAGCACTAGAAGCAGAGATGAGAGAGCACCGCAGCATTGCTCGTCCTGCATCACCTCAAAGCACTGAGAGGCGGACAAGCGACTATGTCCAGGAGCAGGCTAGGATACGCACAGACATCTCCTCCTTCCCAAACTTTGAACCATTGCATGAGAACACGGAATCGCCATCACCAGCCCAACATGAGGTCACTCAGGTGGATCATTCACGCTACACTGATGACGACCCCTTCCTTGTTATTGACGACTGGTCACACGAAGGAGAGTTTGCAGCGCTCCCGAAGAAACCTGTGCCTCAATCCGCCGCTCCCAACCACTTGGAAGGTACTCATGCTAAAATTCCACACATCAAAAAAGAACCCTTTCTAAAGGCTAGAACAGGTCATCCGGCATGGCAGTCTCCCATCCAATCGCAGCCCTTCCGATGCGATCACACTCTGGCAACCCATGCACAGACTCCTAATATGACAGGCATTGCCCAATATTTGGCACGTAGAGAACTTGTAATCACAGGTCTCACAAAATTTGATGACAAGCCAGAGAGTTTTAGAGCATGGCAGTCATCCTTCCTTAATGCCACTGGCGGCTTGAGCCTGAGGGCTAGTGAGGAGTTGGATTTATTGTCATCATGCTGGGCAAAGAATCGTCAGAACATGCCCGTAGGATCTGGTTTGTGTACACAAATGACCCAAGCATAGCCCTTAGAATGGTCTGGGCAAGACTCAGGGAGTGTTACTGCGCTCCTGAGGTGATAGAGAAAGCCCTCTTCAGTAAGCTGGAAAACTTTCCTAAAATAGGTAACAGAGACTACCTTAAGCTTAGAAAACTCGGAGACCTTTTAATGGAGTTACTGGCAGCCAAAACAGATGGATACTTACCTGGGCTCTCCTATTTAGATACTGCTCGCGGCATCGACCCAATAGTGGAGAAGTTGCCCCACCCTCTCCAAGAAAAATGGATCAACGTAGGCTCAAAATTCAAAGAAGACAACCACATGTGGTTTCCCCCATTTTCCTTCTTTGTGAACTTCATCTGCAGAGAGGCCAGAATTAGAAATGATCCAAGCTTTGCCCTGTCCAGCTACTGTAGTGGACCCTCAAAGTATGAGAAGCCCATGTCAAAGTACATAGGCACAAGAATGCCTCTACCTGTGCATAAGACAGATGTCACTGCAGAGTGCTGTGGCATTTGAGTGGAGAGAGAGTGTGGTAAGTAGGAGAAAAAGTCATTTAAGTGTATTTTGTGAATTTTAGTGTGCTAAAAAGTTAATTATTTGAAGTGAGTTAAATTTTTTAATGTAAATTAAGCTGCTGGGGAGCTTAAACCAGAAGTAGAATCCGGGTATAAAAGGGGCGGGACTAGTGCGGCTGCACAGAGTGCAGTGCATTGAGTGGAGTGAGAGTTTGTAAGTGGGAGAGTTCAGGCAAGTGGGAGGTGAGGGGGTGTTTTTGCTCTGCTTTGTTCCCTACTCCCAGGCTTAGACACCACTGCGGAAGTGGAGCGGCGAGACAAATCAACCAAACAGGCCCCACAGACAGCATTCAAAGAGGAGGTTGGTGATCAGCTGGTTGGTAGGTTCTCTTCCTTCTCTTTATACCTTTAAGTTGGTAAGTCCTATTGAATAGTGGTGTGATATTATCATCTATATCCGGGCAGGGTCTTCATAACTAATATTAAGAAATTTAATTAATTATATAGAATGGAGCAGGTGATGTGTTACTGTTGCGAGATGTGAGAGCCGGTGGACCCCATTGAGGCTTACGGTGAATACATCTGCGACAAGTGTTTGCTGCTAGAGGAACTCCGGCTCCGTATTGAGGTGCTTGAGACCGAGCTTCAGACACTGCGACACATCAGGGAGGGGGAGAAGTTCCTGGACTCTATGTTTCAGGAGGTAGTCACACCTATGAAATGAATTAATTCAGATGTAGTCCGTGGTCAGGGACAGGACGGTGTGACTATGAGTGTGGTAGGTACAGGGATCCAGGAGGTAGTGTTGAAGGAGCCACAGTCCTTGCTCTTGTCAAACAATTTCGAGATTCTTTCTCCCTGTGAGGGCGGGAGCGGGGACTGCGGGGAGGATGAGCAACCTGGCCACAGCACCGTGGAACAGGGGGCCATTCAAGTGGGGGGAGTAAAAAGAAATGTTGTAGTGGTAGGGGATAGTATCACTAGGGGGATAGATAGGGTTCTCTGCAGTCGAGAGCGGGAGTCCCGAAGGCTGTGTTGTCTGCCCGGTGCCAGGGTTAAGGACATCTCTTCTGGGCTGGAAAGAAACTTGGAGTGGGAGGGGGAGGATCCAGTTGTCGTGGTCCATGTTGGTACAAATGACGTAGATAGGACAAGGAAGAAGGTTCTGTTAAAGGAGTATGAACAGCTAGGGATCAAATTAAAAAACAGAACCTCAAGGGCAATAATCTCTGGATTATTACCTGAGCCACGAGCGAATTTGGCTAGGATTGTAATGTATGTACCTTTAAGGGAGAGAACTACTTTTTACAGCTCCTGTATACTGTAGTACTGGCAGTGACCACACCTGTATATAAACCCTGAGTAGTGATCTGTACAGTTAGTTCTAGAGTAACCCTCATTCACTAAACACCTGTTGAATCGTTCCCTGCAGTCTGTTGTCTGATTATTGAAGGACACAACATTAAGATACACGGATCTAACATTGGCGACGTGGCAGGTTCGAACCTACCTGCAACTCTGCATCACCTCCCAGGGATTCGCTCCTGGAGAACAGTGGAAGAAGGTCGAGTCCAGAAGCACGGGCGTTGACCACGGGCAACCGCCCTGTCATCCAGCGGAGATTTGAGCATCGCAGGGGAGGCTGTCGAGATCCAGGCTTGGCTTTCCAGTCACGGTGGTCCAGCAAAACGGGCTGGCAACAGGTACTGTGCAGACCCTTCCCGGACAGCGGCGGGCTAGAGCCCGACCGATCGGTACAGAAACGGGCCAAGCAGCGTCGACGGGGGAGAGAGGGCAGAGCGCACAGGGCACAGCCAGTGTTCAGGACCGAGCGGCGTCAATGGGGGAGAGAGACGAGAGAGAGCAGAGCGCAGCCGGTGTTCAAGGGCTGAGCAGCGTCAACGGGGGAGAGAGGCGCGCAGGAAAACGCGAGGCGCTACCATTGCCACAAAGACCGCAGAGAGCGGCATTGGCAGCAGCGCAGGAGCAGCGCACGAAACCCACAGGGCATCGCCATTTGCCACGAGGACCGCCGAGAGCGGCGTTGGCAGCAGCGCGGGAGACACCATTTTAAGCCGCAGTGGGAGATGCCATTTTAAGCCAGTCTAACCACACCCAAAAATGCCGAAGAGTGGCAGCATCACAGTGTTCGACAATGAAGTCGAAGATTGGACGACATATGTCGAACGCATAGAAGTATACTGCAAGGCGAATGAAGTGCCAGATGACAAGAAAGTGCTGGTATTGTTGAATTCAATGGGTGCAAAAATGTATGGCTTACTACGAAACCTAGTAACCCCAGAGAAGCCAGTAGAAAAGGATTTTGAAAACATAGTGTCAATCCTACAGGACCACTTAAACCCCACACCGCTGCTGATAGCAGAAAGATTTAAGTTTCACAAAAGGAACCAGCATAAAGATGAAAGTAATGCTGAGTATTTAACGGAACTGCACAAGCTATCGAAACACTGCCAGTTTGGAACGGGACTAGCAGATACTTTAAGGAACAAGTTTGCGTGTGGGCTTCAAAGTGAAGGAACCCAGAAACGGCTTCTATCAGAAAAGGATCTTACGCTGGACAAGGCTTTCAGCATTGCAGTATCACACGAAGTAGCAGCACGGGGCGCTGCAGAGATACAACAGAGACCGCAAGAATATGGCACAAATGAAATGTCATACGGAACAGTGAAGTGCTATCGCTGCGGCAGAACAACACATGACCATAATGATTGCTGGTTCAAGGACAAAGTGTGCAGACAGTGTGGAAAAGTAGGACACATAGCAAGAGTCTGCAGGTCGGGAAAGAAAACCAGCAGTGAGAAATCTCCACAGGAGAAGTACAAGAAGGTACATAAGGTGACGGAGAGTAGTTCAGACGAACAGAAGAGTGATACAGACTCCGGAAGCAAGGAGCTGGGTTGTCTGAAACTACATAATGTGATCAAAACGGAGGATCACCAAACTATCTGGGTCACGCTCAAGATAGCAGGAGTCCAAGTGAAAATGGAATTGGGCACAGGATCAGCCCTAACAGTTATAAACCGAAGGGACTACAAGCGGCTATTCTCACATATACCCTTGAGAGATACAAAGATTGTCTTGAAGACGTACACGGGGCAAAAAGTCTACCCCAAAGGAAAAATAAGGGTGAACGTTATATATAACGGCCAGGAAACACCAAAAATGGACCTATATGTATTGCCAGATGGAGGACCACCACTACTAGGACGTGAATGGATCCGGAAGATACAGCTAGATTGGCATTCCATACAGGCACTGACTGTGGCTGACAAAAAGGATGACAACGTCACACCTGGGCGACTGTCAAAGATCCTAACTGATGTGAAAGAAGTGTTCCAGCAAGGACTCGGAACACTAAAAGGCATGACAGCGATGATTAAAATTGAAGAAAACACAAGCCCAAAATTTTTTATGCCAGACCGGTACCTTATGCGATCCGCCCAGCCGTCGAAGCAGAGCTGGAGAGTCTGGAACATTCAGGTGTACTGTCCAAGGTAGACTGGAGCGAGTGGGCTACACCCATCGTCCCTGTGATGAAAAAGTCATTGAGCAGCGCGCCTGGGGAACCAAGGAAGGTTCGCATCTGTGGGGACTTTAAGGTAACAGTGAACCCGGTCCTTCACACCGTACAATATCCACTTCCGCGGATTGAAGATATTTTCGCCTCGCTATCTGGAGGGAAACGCTTCACTAAGATTGATCTGGCCCAGGTGTATCTGCAAATGGAGGTAGAAGAAGCATCAAAAATATACCTCACAATCAACACCCATAAAGATCTCTACCAATACAACCGGCTGGTATTCGGGGTAGCATCAGCTCCGGCTATTTGGCAGAGGGCAATGGAACAAGTCCTACAAGGGATCCCAGGGACCCAGTGTTATTTGGACGACATCCTGGTCACGGGCAAAAATGACAGTGATCACCTTGCCAACCTGGAGCAGGTGCTCACTAGATTACAGGAATATGGGCTCCGAGCTAACCGCCCCAAATGCGAGTTTTTTAGAAAACAGATCTCGTATTGTGGCCACGTTATCGATAAAGAGGGGTTACATAAGTCCGCAGAGAAGATTGAGGCAGTAGTCAAGGCTCCAGCACCGGAAAATGTGTCACAACTGAGGTCATTCCTCGGGCTGGTAAACTACGACCATAAGTTCTTGCCAAATTTGTCTACAATACTACACCCACTGAACACCCTACTGCAAACTGGGGTGCTATGGAAGAGGAGTGACGAATGTAGATGAGCTTTCCAGAAGAGCAAAACACTAATCACATCGAAAGAGTTATTGGCCCATTACAACCCGGCATTACCAATTCGGTTGGCATGTGATGCGTCACCCTACGGCATTGGAGCGGTGCTGTCGCACAAATTCTCGGATGGCTCAAAGAGGCCAATAGCCTTCGCGTCACGATCACTAACCTCAGCCCAGCGTAACTACAGCCAGATTGACAGGGAGGCCCTCAGCCTAGTGTGGGGAGTGAAAAAGTTCAATCCCTATCTGCACGGGCAGAAGTTCACCTTGCTGACTGACCACCAACCACTTGTCTCCATCTTTTATCCAAAGAAGGGCGTTCTGGTGATGACTGCACAACGGCTACAAAGATGGTCACTTTTTCTAGGGGCGCACCACTATGAAATCGAGTATAAGGGCACGAAACAGCATGGAAACGCTGATGGGCTGTCATGCCTGCCACTGCCTACTGCGGAGGAAGCACCAGCAGTGGATCCTGCCGAAATATTTCATTCGACTATAATTGAATGCTTGTCAGTAACTAACGCTAGTATAGAGAAGGAGACCCGAAATGACCCGACACTGTCTCGGGTATATGATTTGACGGTGAAGGGATGGCCAGCACATGGCGACTCACTGTTGCCAGCATTCTCATCCAGAAGAGAACAGCTGTCAGTGTGCCAGGGGACCTTGATGTGTGGAACCAGAGTGGTAATTCCACCCAAGTTAAGGGAGAGAGTGCTCAATGAGCTTCACGAAGGTCATCTGGGAGGGGTGAAAATGAAAAGCCTTGCTAGGGCTTATGTGTGGTGGCTGGGGATCGATCAGCAAATCGAGGACCTGACAAAGAGCTGCTCAGGATGCCAGAAGGTCCAAAATGCACCACCACATGCCCCTCTACACCTATGGGAGTGGCCCTCCTCTCCATGGCAGTGGGTGCAGATTGATTTTGCTGGTCCATTTATGGACTCAATGTTTTTAACAGCCGTGGATGCGCACTCGAAATGGCCTGAGGTCATCAAAATGTCCTCCACCACCATGGAGAAAACTATTGCAGTCCTACGGACCATTTCTGCCACGAATGGCTTGCCAGAACAGATTTGCTCCGACAACTGACCACAGTTTGTGTCCGAAGAGTTCCGGAGGCTCTTGAAAAAGAATGGGGTAAGGCATTACACATCCGCCCCGTATTATCCAGCCACAAATGGATTGGCTGAGAGGTTCGTACAAACCTTTAAGAAGGCAATAAAGGCTATGTACAATGACAACATTCCGCTGCAGCACAAGGTGGACAATTTCCTGTTCCCCTACCGGAATGCGACACATGCAGTCACCAACCAGGCCCCAGCCATGATATTCTTTAACCGAAGGTTAAGATCTCGCCTGGATTTGCTCAGACCAAACGTATGAAGAGATGTTGAGAGTAAGCAATTCCAGCACATCCATGAGAAGCCAACAAGGAGCTTCAATGTAGGGCAACTAGTCTTGGCCCGCGACTACCGAACAGAAAAATGGCAGCCAGGAACGATATGCACACGGCAGGGCCCACTAATGTACACAGTGGACGTTGGGGAGAGCATCGTGAGACGCCATGCTGACCAGATCCTAGAGTCACAGGAACAAGTCAACCCCATGCCTCGCCCATACGTACCTGGTGATGAACCCGACGTACAGGTCGCATCTACCCCAGAAACAGTAGCATCGGAAGCTGATGAACCAACCGACGACAGGGGGCCAGAATTGCCTCTGCACCAAGAGCAAGACACTCGGGAAAGGCGCTATCCAGAAAGGATCAGGAAGCCTCCCCAAAGACTGAATATATAAATAGACTATTTTCAGCTAATGTTGCATGTTAAAAGTGTTAATTGTAATTAGTTTGATATTTAATTGTTAAATGAGTGTCATGGTACTGTTAATCTAAAAGGGAAGGAATTGTAATGTATGTACCTTTAAGGGAGAGAGCTACTTTTTACAGCTCCTGTATACTGTAGTACCGGCAGTGACCACACCTGTATATAAACCCTGAGTAGTGATCTGTACAGTTAGGTCTAGATTAACCCTCATTCAGTAAACACCTGTTGAATCGTTCCCTGCAATCTGTTGTCTGATTATTGAAGGACACAACATTAAGATACACGGATCTAACAAGGATAAATAAAATTAGAGAGTTAAATGCGTGGCTCCAAGACTGGTGTGGGAAAAATAGGTTTTGCTTCTTGGGACACTGGCACCAGTACTGGGACAAGAGGGAGCTGTTCCGTTGGGACGGACTCCACTTGGCCAGTGCTGGGACTTGAATCCTGGCGAATCATATAACTCGGGCTGTAGAGAGGGCTTTAAACTAATTAGTGGGGGGGAGGTTTCTAGAGAGCAAATAACAGAAATGACAATGGAGAAGGTCATAGACATAGGTAGCAGTGGGGAAATTAAAAAACAGAGCGTGTCAGGAAGGGACAGAAGGTATGGAGTAAAAGGTAAAGTAGTAAAAGGGGAAAAAGCAGGAACTAAGTGTCACAAAACATATTTGAAAGTTCTTTATCTGAATGCACATAGCATTCGTCACAAAATGGACGAGTTAACGGCACAAATAACTACATATGGGTATGATCTTGTGCCCATTACAGAAACATGGCTGCAGGGTGACCATGACTGGGAATTAAATATACCAGGTTATTTAACAATCAGGAAGGACAGGCAGGAAGGAAGGGGAGGTGGGGTGGCTATGTTAATAAAGGAAGGAATCACTGTAATACAGAGAAATGATATTGGGTCAAAGGACCAGGATAGTGAAACAGTTTGGGTGGAGATAAGGAATAATAAGGGGAAAAAAACAGTTGTGGGCGTAGTCTATAGGCCTCCGAACAGTTGCAACTCTGTTGGACGGAGTATTAATCAGGAAATAGTTGAGGCTTGTAATAAGGGAACAGCTATAATTATGGGGGATTTTAACTATCATATTAACTGGACAAATCAAATTGGGCAGGGCAGCCTTGAGGATGAGTTCATTGAGTGTATTAGGGATGGGTTTCTTGAGCAGTATGTAACTGAACCGACCAGGGGGCAAGCAACCTTAGATTTGGTCCTGTGTAATGAGACAGCATTAATTAAAAATGTTCCATATTCAATTAGAGGGTGAGAAGGTGGATCTCAAACAAGCGTGCTGAGCTTGAATAAAGGAAAACTATGAAGGTATGAGAGCGGAATTGATTAGAGTGGACTGGGAAAATAGATTAAAGGGTAAGACGGTACATGATCAGTGGTGTACATTTAAGGAGTTATTTTACAACTTCCAAAAAATATATATTCCACTGAGGAAAAAAGGGTGTAAAAGAAAAGATAGCCATCCGTGGCTAAGTAAACTAATTAAGGATAGTGTCCGACTAAAAACAAGGGCATATAAGGTAGCCAAATCTAGTGGGAGGATAGAAGATTGGGAAGTCTTTAAAAGACAGCAAAAAATAACTAAAAGATTGATTAAGAAAGGGAAGATAGGTTATGAAAGTAAATTAGTAAAAAATATAAAAACAGACAGCAAAAGTTTCTATAGTTATATAAAAAGAAAAAGGGTGGCTAAAGTAAATGTTGGTCCCTTAGAGGATGAGACCGGGAAATTAATGGTGGGAAACATGGAGATGGCAAAAACGCTGAACAATTATTTTGTATCAGTCTTTACGGTAGAGGACACTAAGAATATCCCAACAGTGGACAAACAGGGGGCTCTGGGGGGGGGGAGGAGCTAAATACGATTAAAATCACTAAGGAAGTGGTACTTGGTAAAATAATGGGGCTCAAGGCGGATAAATCCCCTGGACCTCACGGCTTACATCCTAGGGTCTTGTGGGAAGTGGCGGTAGGGATTGTGGATGCATTGGTAATAATTTTCCAAAACTCCCTGGACTCAGCAAAGGTCCTGGCAGATTGGAAAACTGCTAATGTAACACCCTTATTTAAAAAGGGTAGTAGGCAGAAGGCTGGAAACTATAGACCTGTTAGCCTAACATCTGTGGTTGGTAAAATTTGAGAGTCGATTATTAAGGAGACAGTAACGGGACATTTGGATAAACATAATTTAATAGGACAAAGTCAGCATGGTTTTATGAAGGGGGCACGGTGGCATAATGGTTAGCACTGTTGCCTCACAGCGCCAGGGACCCGGGTTCAAATCTGGCCTCGGGCGACTGTCTGTGTGGAGTTTGCACATTCTCCCTGTATCTGCGTGGGTTTCCTCCGGGTGCTCCGGTTTCCTCCCACAGTCCAAAGATGTGCGGGTTAGGTTGATTTGGCTATGATAAATTGACCCTTAGTGTTAGGGGATTAAATACATGGGGTTACGGGGATAGGGTGGGATGTGTGTCGGTGCAGGCTCGATGGGCCGAAATGGCCTCTATCTGCACTGTGGGGATTCTGTGATTCTGTGAAGGGGAAGTCATGTTTGACAAATTTGCTTGAGTTCTTTGAGGAAGTAACATACAGGGTGGATAAAGGGGAACCAGTGGATGCAGTGTATTTAGACTTCCAAAAGGCATTTGACAAGGTGCCACACAAAAGATTATTGCTCAAGATAAAAAATCACGGGATTGGGGGTAATATTCTGGCATGGGTGGAGGATTGGGTATCTAACAGAAAGCAGAGAGTTGGGATAAATGGTTCGTTCTCAGACTGGCAATCAGTAACTAGTGGTGTTCCGCAGGGGTCAGTGCTGGGTCCCCAACTCTTTACAATCTATATTCACGATTTGGAGGAGGGGACCGAGAGTAACATATCAAAGTTTGCAGATGATACAAAGATGGGAAGGAAAGTAATGAGTGAGGAGGACATAAAAAACCTGCAAAGGGACATAGACAGGCTAAGTAAGTGGGCAGAGATTTGGCAGATGGAATACAATACTGGAAAGTGTGAGGTTATGCACTTTAGCAGGAAAAAACATAGAGCAAGTTATTATCTTAATGGCAAGAAACTGGAAAGTACTGTAGTACAAAGGGATCTGGGGGTCCTGGTGCACAAAACTCAAAAAGTTAGTATGCAGGTGCAGCAAGTGATCAAGAAGGCCAATGGAATGTTGGCTTTTATTGCTAGGGGGATAGAATATAAAAACAGGGAGGTATTGTTGCAGTTGTACAAGGTATTGGTGAGACCGCACCTGGAATACTGCATAGTTTTGGTGTCCATACTTAAGAAAAGACATACTTGCTCTTGAGTCAGTACAAAGAAGGTTCACTCGGTTAATCCCGGGGATGAGGGGGTGGACATATGAGGAGAGGTTGAGTAGACTGGGACTCTACTCATTGTAGTTCAGAAGAATGAGAGGCGATCTTATTGAAACATATAAGATTGTGAAGAGGCTTGATCGGGTGGATGCGGTGAGGATGTTCCCAATGATGGGTGAAACTAGAACTAGGGGGCATAATCTTAGAATAAGGGGCTGCTCTTTCAAAACTGAGATGAGGAGAAACTTCTTCACTCAGAGGGTAGTAGGTCTGTGGAATTTGCTGCCCCAGAAAGCTGTGGAAGCTACATCATTAAATAAATTTATACAGAAATAGACAGTTTCTTAGAAGTAAAGGGAATTAGGGGTTACGGGGAGCGGGCAGGAAATTGGACATGAGTCTAGGTTCGGAACGGTCATGGCCCTGTGGGTAGTGGAGCGGGCCCAGGGGCCATGTAGCCTGGTTCTGCTCCTACTTCTTGTGTTCTAATTATGTGTTAGATTTGAGGAGATGGTTCTATTCCTGTTCCTGGCTCGGGTGGAGATCACCTTTTACAGAAGGTAAGTACTGTAGAAAATATAGGGACTAGATGGGTCGGAGAGGAATTTCCCAGATTTTTTCTCCCAAATTGGCCATTGGGTTTTTTAATCTGGTTTTTCGCCTCTCCCAGGCGATCACATGGGTTTGGGTGGGATGTAGAGTGATAGTAGATTTGAGGTTAGGATCAGATCAGCCATGATCTTATTGAATGGTGGAGTAGGCTCGAGGGGCCGATTGGCCTACTCCTGCTCCTATTTCTTATGTTCTTAAGTTCTTATAAGACCGACATCAGCATAGATGCAGCAAAGAATGAAGACGATCCCGGAAAACACTGCCCCATCCATCATAAGCCTCATCCGCTCGCAAAATGCAGAGACTTCAGAAACAAGACCATAGATGAACGCAGAGCCTACCTCAAAGATAATGGGATATGTTTTAGGTGTTGCGCCTCCATTTCCCACACTGCGAGAGACTGTAGGATAGTGTTGAGATGCAGGGAGTGTGAGAGTGACCACCACAGCACAGCTATGCAGCCAGGTCCTACACCCCACAACGGAAAAGCCAACCATCAAAGACTCTGAGCCCGGAGACGAGAGAAAGGGAACCCTTACCACTGCACCAACGGTGAACTCCATGTGCACTGAGGTGCAAAATGGGACAAACACCCAATTGAGATCCTACATGCAGAATTCTGTAAAAGTATCCTCCGGACTCAAAGGAAAACAGTAAACAATGCATGCAGGGCGGAACTAGGCCAATATCCATTAATAATCACTATCCAAAAAAGAGCCACCAAATTTTGGAATCACCTACAAATGAGCAACCCCCAATGCTATCACTACGACGCCCTGAAATGCCAAGAGCTGACCATAAAGAAAAATACCCTCAGTCAACTAGTCCTGGGACTCAGTGAAGTAACTACTAACAACACTAACAATAACCAGTCCCAGGACAGTGACAGGGTAACACAAAGAATTCGACCCAACACAATCGCCGCTAAGCAAAAGGAAAAATATCTGACATATTGGGCAGAAACAACAAAAACCCAAAGCAAACTCAATTGCTACTTGGCCCTAAACAGACAATACAACATAGCTGATTACCTGACCATGGTAAAGGATAACAAACTGAGAAGAACCTTGACAAGGTACAGACTTAGCGAACATAGCCTAGCGATCGAAAAAGGCAGACACAGGCAAACCAGGCTGCCAAGAGAAGACAGGATATGCTCTCACTGCAGTCTGGGAGTAGCTGAGACAGAGATGCACTTCCTCACAGCCTGTGGAAAATATCAGGACATCAGGGAGAATTTCTACCAAAAATTCTCCCAAATATGCCCTGAATTCAGAAATCTGAATGACAACCAAAAACTCCCTTTCATACTGGGGGAGGAGAGAAGCTGTGTAACACTGGCGGCACACTATGTTACAGCTTGCCATGAACAGAGGGACAACCAGTAAACTAAGACAAGAATATATACAAACAAGGCGAATGTATATTTATAAACTGTATGAATAGAACCGCGTTTATGTGTTCAACCATAAATGTATTTTGATGCTTTGGCAACATAAGATGTACCTTATCATGCCAATAAAGCGATTTGAATTGTGAATTGTGTGGCCAAGGCCTCACAGGACGATCGTGTTCCAAAATATGCCTTGTAAGAGTCTACCCACAAGGACAGCGCGACCGCTCAGTTAACATGTACGCAATACTCGATGACCAAAGTAACCGGTCACTCACACGGTCAGACTTTTTTGACATATTTGGCGTCGAGAGTAGCCCAGTCCCTTACTCACTGAGAACCTGTGCCAGACACCAGGAGATGGCAGGAAGGAAAGCAGATGGGTTCTGTGCCCAGGCAGTGAGTGAAGGGGTGAGCATAGACTTACCGCCACTGATAGAGTGCAGTGAAATCCTGAACAACCGATCGGAGATACCAACGCCTGAGACAGCACTTCACCATGCCCACCTAAAGCCCATAGCATCACGCATCCCAGCATTGGATCCAAAGGCCCAGATTCTCCTCCTGCTCGGGAGAGATGTGGTGAGGGTGCATAAGGTGAGAGAGCAAGGTAACGGACCACACGATGCCCCCTTTGCCCAAAGACTCGACTTAGGCTGGGTGCTCGTGGGAGAAGTGGGCCTAGACCAAGCTCACAAGCCCAACGTAAGCACCTTTAAGGCCAACGTGCTAGAAAGCGGACGACCCTCTTTCCTCACTCCCTGCCCAAGTCACATCCACCTGCGTGGCTTGGGCAGGGAGTGAGGAAAGAGGGTCCAAGAGCGAGCTACGGCGGGGAGCAACAAGGTGATTTCTCTCGCACAACATGGGGGTGCTCGGCTGACACCAGAGCTGTCGACAAACTGGGGCACACCGTGTTTGAAAAGACAAAAGATGACAACAAAGGTGCTCTCTCCTTCGAAGACGAAGCTTTCATGAATATTATGGAGAAAGAATTTCACAAAGATGAGGCGAACAACTGGGTTGCGCCTCTCGCCTTCAAGGTACCCCAGCTTCTTCTGCCTAACAATCGCGATCAGACACTGTCACGCCTCACATCACTGCGGCGCACATTAGATAGAAAGCCCGAAATGAAGGAACAGTTCATTGCCTTCATGGAAAAGGTTTTCGAGAGTAACCATGCTGAATTAGCACCTCCACTCAAAGAAGAAGAGTGCTGGTATCTCCCGATTTTTGGAGTTTATCACCCCCAGAAACCTAGTCAAATAAGTAGTTTTCGACTCCAACGCTCAGCACTGTGGCATCTCACTCAACAACCTTCTGCTCACGGGACCAGACCTAAACAACACCCTCCTTGGCGTGCTGATTCACTTTAGGACAGAGCTCGTAGCAGTAACCACAGACATCCAGCAGATGTTCTATTGCTTTGTGGTGAGAGAGGACCATAGGAACTATCTGAGGTTCTTCTGGTATCGCAACAACATGTCAAAGGACATCACTGAATACAGGATGCGGGTCCACGTTTTTGGTAACAGCCCCTTCCCTGCAGTCTCCATCTATGGGCTCAGAAGTGCAGCCAAAGAGGGAGAACACGAGCATGGAAAAGACACAAGACAGTTTGTGGAGAGACATATATCCTCATATCCTTACCTTCAGAAGCAGAAGCCATCAACCTGCTGAAGCGAACTCAAGCTTCATTAGCACAGTCCAACCTGAGGCTGCACAAAATTGCCTCAAACAGTGTAGCAGTGATGAAGGCCTTTCCAGCTGAGGATCTCGCCAAGGGCATTAAAGACTTAGACCTCAGCGACGAAACCATGCCAGCCCAGCTAAGCCTTGGTTTATGTTGGGAAATTGAATCCGACACCTTCACCTTTGCAGTCTGTAGGTGACAAGCCATTTACACGCCGTGGAGTGCTATCAACGGTCAACTCACTCTTTGACCCTCTCGGCATGATGGCGCCCATGACTATTCAGGGAAGAGCCCTACTACGAGAACTCTGCACAGACATGAGCGACTGGGACTCTCCACTCCCCGAAAGCAGGTTAACAGAATGGGAGACATGGAGAAATTCTCTCAAAATTCTAAAAAATCTTCATATCCCACGCACCTACTCACCAGACACACTCTCCAAATCCAAACGCACTGAGTTGTGTGCATTCTCAGATGCATCCGAGAAAGCTATCGGCGCGGTAGCCTACCTGAGATCCCTGGATGATGAGGGCCAAAGCAACGTGGGATTTGTCCTGGGAAAGGCGAAGTTGACACCCCGGCCAGAGCCCACCATACCACGCCTGGAGTTATGCGCTGCAGTATTAGCGGTGGAGATGGCGGATCTCATCCTGGATGAGATAGATTTCAAGCTTGATGCAGTGAAATTCTACTGTGACAGCAAAGTTGTGCTCGGTTACATCTCCAATGAGTCAAAGAGGTTCTTCATATATATACACAACAGAGTTCAGCGAATAAGACAATCAACATGCCCCGACAAGTGGCACTATGTGCCCGCAGAGCTGAATCCAGCTGACCTCGCCACCAGGTCAGTGCCTGCCTCCCAGCTCTCCAGTACAATGTAGTTTACCGGGCCAGCTTTCTTACACAAACCTGCCCAAGCTAACCATACGGCACAAGAATCATTCAAGCTCGTCAGCCCAGAACTAGATGTGAAGGCCACTGTTCAAGGGATGGTTAAAAGTTCTTCAGACCCATCTCAGAGGTCGTACTCCTCTTACCTAAGGAGGACTGAGTGTTATTGATTCCACAGTTCTGTATGTTTTATAAGTAGTGGCATCTGATAGACGCCAGGCAGGGAGTGTTCTGCCTTATAATTGCAGGAGTTTTGTTTCGTTGCCGCCAGTAGGTGGCAGTAAAGAGAAATGGCCAGTAGGGTCACTCAACAGGAAGTAGTATAGTGATAGCAATCAAAGAGGTCACAGCAGCATGGAGCGTGCTGCAAGTTAATCCACTGTAATCCTACATTGTTACGCCTTCGAAAGCATTGCCTGTGAGTTCAATGGTTTCATTACATATCCATGTTTAGATGTTAGTTATATCTCATGTATGTAACAAGGTGCATTTCTTTCTTTTGTCTTTCTCAGTTTTACTCCAACCCAATGCAACTGATTTGTATTGTTTCATTGACCTCATGCAAGTGTGGCATTATTAAACACCGGAGCTTGGACGCTACATCCTGACTCCCATGTCGTTATTGAAAGGAGTTTGGCTGGCTGTCTAACTGCGTACAGACACATACACGTAGGGAGGACAGTACACTTAACTAATCTGATAGAATTCTTTGAAGAGGTAATCGAAAGAGTATAACAAGGGTAATGCAGTAGATGTCATATGCTTGGATTTTCAAAAGGCCTTCAATAAGGTACCACACGGTAGGCTCATAATGAAGGTTAGGGTATGTGAAGTCAGGTGACAAATAGCTGAATGGATAGCAAATTGGCTAAAAAATAGAAAGCAGAGAATAGGAGTAAAAGGTAGTCATTCAGATTGAAGGAAGGTAGAAAGTGGTGTTCCACAAGGATCACTACTGGGACCACTGTTATCCATAATTTACATCAGTGATTTGGACTTGGGAACAAGTAACTTAATATAAAAATTTGGAGATGATACCAATTTTTTTTTGGGGGGGGCAGGGGTGGTATAGTTAACATCTGAGCAGTTAAGGACAAAGTAACTTTAACATAGATAAATGTGAGGTGATTCACTTTGGTAGTAAAAATAAAAACATCACCTACACCTTAGAAAATAAGAAACTGTTTGGGGTAGAAGAGCAAAGTGATCTAGGGATACAGGTAAACAAATCATTAAAAGCATCGCAGGTCAGCAAAGCAATTAAAAATGCTAACAAAGCACTGGGATTTATTTCTTGGGGTGTAGAATTCAAAAGTAGTGAAGTTATGTTACACTTGTACAGGAGTCTGGTCAGGCTACACTTAGAGTACTGTACACAGTTCTGGTCTCCATACTATAAAAAAGGACATAGAAGCACTGGAGAAAAATTTACAAATAAGATTTACAAGGATGGCACCAGAACCGAGAGATTATAGCTTTTGGGAAAGATTGAACAGGTTGGGACTTTTTCCTTAAGAGACATAAACGTGATCCGATAGACGTCTTTAAAATTATGAATGGGTTGGACAGGGTAGATGTGGAGAAAATGTTTCCACTTGTGGGAGAATCCAAAACTAGGGGCCATAAATACAAGATAGTTACTAATAAATCCAATAGGTAAATGTGGAATTTCTTTACTCAGTGTGGTTAGGATGTGGAACTTCCTACCACAGGAAATCATTGAGGCAAATAGCTTAGATGCTTTCAAAATGAAACTAGATGCGTACATGAGAGAAAAGGGAATAGAAAGATATGCTGAAAGGCTGAGGTGAGGCTGATGGAATGGGAGGAGACTCGTGTGGAGTATAAACACCAGCACAGACAAGTTGGGCCAAGTGGCCTGTTTCTGTGCTGTATATTCTATGTAATTATTACATAAACTATTTCAAGCTTCTTCAGTCTCTCCACTGAAGTAACTGAAGTCTGGCATCCCTGGTACCATTCCAGTAAAGCTCCTCTGCATCCTAAAGTCTTGACATCCTTCCTAGTGTGTGGTGCCCAGAATTGAACACAATACTCCAGCTGGGGCTGAACTAGTGTTTTATAAAGGTTCAGCATAACTTTCTTGTACTCTCTGCCTCTACTAATAAAGCCAAGAATCCTGTATTTTTATTTTACATCAGCCTTCTCAACTTGTCCTGCCACCTTCAAAGATTTGTGTACATACTGTTGTATCCGCGTGTTAATAGAGACACTGAAGACAGGAGTTGGTTTCATAGGTGTTTACTGAACAAAGTCTGGAGGGGAACTAACTGATACAACACAATATACAGGCTTATATAGCCCGAGTGGCCATTACCGGCATTACAGTACACAGGGGGCTCTTAAAGGCACATACACTACAATTCCTCCCCTTTTAGCCAACCAGTACATAATATTTTAAGTAATCATTAATTACATGTTACAAGAAAAATAATCTACACATTGCTGCAGTTAATCAATTATAAGTCAGTCTCTCTGGAGGCTTCCTGACTCGGTCCGGATAACGCCTCGGTGGTGTAGTAGGTTCTTTTGGCAAGGCTGATTCGGCTTGAATGCCAGTGTCGGGTTCATCGGGTTCCAGTATCACCGGATTGGAGGTAGATACTATGGGTATCTCTACGTCATCATTAGGCGTATAGAGTTGTGGTGTAGGTTGTCCCTTTTTGGATGACTCTATGATGTGGTCAGCATGGCGCCTTATTATGCTTTCTCCGATGTCCACGGTATACATCAGCGGTCCTAGTCGTGTGCAGATAGTTCCAGGCTGCCATTTCTCGGTACGGTAGTCCCGGGCCAAAACTTGTTGACCTATCTGGAAGGTTCTAGTTGGCCTTTCATTCATGCCTTGAAATTGCCGGTTCTCCACGTCCCCTCTGATGCTTGGCTTGATCAAATCCAGCCGGCATCTTAGGCTTCTATTGAAGAACATCATGGCGGGAGTTTGGTTTGTAACCATATGTGTTGCATTCCTGTATGCAAACAAGAAGTTATCCACCTTATGCTGAAGTTTTATGTCTTCATTACCCATGGCCTTTATGGCCTTCTTGAAGGTCTGGACAAACCTTTCAGCCAATCCATTGGTGGTGGGATGGTATGGGGCGGACGTGTAGTGCTTAACCCCATTGTTTTTTAAAGAACTTCCTGAATTCTTCGGACACAAATTGCGGTCCATTATCAGAACAGATCTGTTCAGGCAGCCCATTCCTGGCAAATATGGTCCTTAATACTGTGATGGTTTTTTCCGTGGTGGTGGAGGACATCTTTATTACCTCCGGCCACTTGGAGTGTGCATCAACCGCGATTAAGAACATTGAATCCATAAATGGACCAGCAAAGTCGATGTGTACCCTTTGCCAGGGAGATGAGGGCCACTCCCATGGATGTAGAGGGGCTTGTGGTGGAGCGTTTTGGACCTTCTGGCACCCTAGGCAGCTCTTGGTCATTTCTTTGATGTCTCCATCGATACCTGGCCACCATACAAACGCCCTGGCTAGGTTCTTCATTTTCACTCCACCCAGATGCCCCTCGTGAAGCTCCTTTAGAACTTTATCCTGGAGTTTGGGTGGAATCACCACTCTGGATCCACACATCAAGGTTCCTCGGCACACTGACAGCTGTTCTCTTCTTTGCGAGAATGCTGGCAACAGTGGTTCGCCATGTGCTGGCCATCCCTTCACTTTTAAATCGTAGACTCGTGAGAGAGTCGGGTCATTTCTAGTTTCCCTTTCAATGGCAGAATTTGTTACTGGTAGACATTCGACTATGGTAGAGTGGAAAATCTCCACTGGGTCTACGGTAGGTGCTTCTTCTACCGTTGGCAACGGTAGGCGTGATAAACCGTCAGCATTCCCATGCTGTTTTGATCCTTTGTATTCTATGTTATATTGGTGTGCCCCTAGAAAAAGGGACCACCTTTGTAGCCTTTGCGCTGTCATAATGGGAACACCCTTTTTAGGGTTGAATATGGAGATGAGGGGTTGATGGTCAGTCAACAAGGTAAATTTTTGTCCGTGTAGGTAATGGTTGAATTTCTTCACTCCCCATACCAGGCTGAGTGCTTCCCTGTCGATTTGGGCATAGTTACGCTCAGCTGAGTTCAATGAGCGTGACGCAAAAGCTATTGGCCGTTCCGAGCCATCAGGGAATTTATGCGATAATACTGCTCCTACGCCGTAAGGGGATGCACCGCACGCCAGTCTGATTGGCAGTGATGGGTTGTGATGAGCCAAAACTTCTTTGGACGTGATTAAGTCTTTGCATTTATGGAAGGCACGTTTACAGTCTTCGCTCCATTTCCAAATTACTCCTGTTTGTAGCAGTTCATTAAGAGGGTGTAGAAGAGTTGATAAGTTCGGTAAAAATTTATGATAGTAATTTATTAATCCCAGGAACGACCTTAATTGCGAAACATTTTCAGGTGCTGGGGCTTTTATGACCGCTTCAATTTTTTCAGGTGACTTATGCAACCCTTCCTTATTAATTATGTGGCCACAATATATTTGATTCTGGAAAAATTCACACTTGGGGCGATTTGCTCGTAGGCCCCGTTCTCTCAGCCTAGTGAGCACCTGCTCCAAATTGGCAAGGTGCTCGTTGTCGTTTTCTCCTGTTACAAGGATGTCGTCTAGGTAGCATGGAGTCCCCGGAATCCCTTGGAGGACTTGCTCCATAGCTCTTTGCCAGATAGCTGGAGCGGATGCTACTCCGAAAACCAGTCGATTGTACTGGTACAGACCTTTGTGTGTATTTATCGTGAGATACTTTTTAGAGGCCTCTTCAACCTCCATCTGTAGATATGCCTGTGCCAAGTCAATTTTGGTGAAACGTTTCCCTCCGGATAGTGAGGCGAAAATATCTTCTATCCTCGGAAGAGGATACTGTACCGTGTGAAGGACCGGGTTTACAGTCACCTTGAAGTCTCCACAGATGCACATTTTTCTCTGTTCTTCAGATTTATCATTATTCAACGTTTTCTTCATGACCGGGACGATGGGTGTTGCCCACTCGCTCCAATCTATTTTGGATAATACGCCTGCCTTTTCCAAATTCTCCAGCTCTGCCTCGACTGCTGGACGAATTGCGGTCTTGCCTTAAAAAACTTGGGAATTGCCGCATCTTCCACTTTTATTGAGGCGGTGATGCCTTTCAAGGTTCCTAGTTTCTCTTGAAACACTTCTGTGGCATTGGCCAAGATGTCTTTTAATCGTTCAGGTATGACATCATCGTTTTTTTCCTTACTGGTCACCGTCAGTGCCTGAATGGAGTGCCAATCTAAACGTATTTTCCTGATCAATTCACGTCCCAACAGCGGTGGACCACCATCTTGTAGAATGTTTCAATACAACTTTTGTATTTCCTTGCCGTTGTATACAACAGGCACCCTTATTTTTCCTTTGGGGTTTACTTTCTGCCCCGTATATGTTTTCAAGATAATGGATGTGTCTTTTAAAGGTATATGCGGAAATAGCCGCTCGTAATCCCGTCAATTTATGACGGTCAGAGCTGATCCTGTATCTAGCTCCATTTTAACTGGGGACCCTGCTATCATGAGGGTAACCCAAATGGTCTGGTAATCTTCTTTGGCAATTACATTATGTAATTTGAGACAGCTTAGTCTCTTGTTTTCGGAGTCGCTATCGCTCTTCTGGTCTTCGGAGGTACTGTCCGTCATCATTTGTACCTTTCTGTACTTTTCTTTATTGATTTTTTTTTTTCCTGTCCGTGAATTTTTTTGTCCAGATCGGCATACCCGTGCAATGTGTCCAATCTTTCCGCATTGCCTGCATGCTTTGTCCTTGAACCAGCAGTCCCTCTGGTCATGGGTGGATCTGCCGCAGCGATAACATCTCTCGAAACCGTGTCATTTCATGGGTGCCGAAGTCCTGTGTCTTTTGTTGTATCTCTGCAGCTCCTCTTGCGGCTGCTTCGTATGATACAGCCATACTAAAAGCCTTGTCCAGTGTTAAATCTTTCTCAGAAAGCAGCCTTTTCTGTGTTCCTTCACTTAGGAGACTGCAGACGAATTTGTCTCGAAGATAATCTGCTAGTCCTGCCCCGAATTGGCAGTGCTTTGATAGCTTTCTTAATTCGGCGAGGTAATCAGCGTTACTTTCATTCTTGTGTTGATTCCTCTTGAAGAATTTGAATCGTTCCGCTATCAGCAGCGCTGTTGGGTTTAAGTGCTCCTGTAGGGTATCAACAATTTCTTTAAAATTCTTGTCCTTTGGTTTGGCTGGAGTGATTAAGTTTCATAACAGCCCGTATGTCTTTGCGCCCATTAGATTTAGAAGTACTGACGCTTTTTTTTCATTTTCTATTCCATTTGCGGTGCAATATACCTCCACTCTTTCCACATATGTGGTCCAATCCTCTATATCGTTATCAAAAGCATCAATATTGCCAGACTTAGGCATCCTGGAAAAAAAATGGCGCTTCACGCGCTTTTTTCTTTTCTGCAGAAAAGGTATGGCGCTTCCCCGCCGCTGCTGCTGACAACGCTGTTTTCCGCGGGTTTCCCTTTTTATTTATTTATTTACAGGTGGAGATTCGTTCCCGCCAGACTCTCTCTGCTAGGTCTGCACGCCGACCTGCTTGCAGTGCCGGCCGTCTCCCGAGTGCTCCCTCCCCGCCTGTTACTGCTTGCCTCTGCCTTCGCTGCTTGGCCTAGCTGCAGAGCCAGCCGCTGGAGCCCCAGCCCGATGCCCAGGAAGGATTATTGCAGTGCCTGCCACCAGCTCGGCTAGCTGGTGAAACCACAGCTTTTTCTTTTTCTTGCTTTTTTTTCGACTTTGGACGCCAGAGGAATCGATGTCCTTGAGGTGCTGCCGAATTGCAGGTAAGTCCGTTTCCAATTCGTCGCCACTGTTGTATCCGTGTGTTAGTAGAGACACTGAAGACAGGAGTTGGTTTCACAGGTGTTTACTGAACAAAGTCTGGAGGGGAACTAACTGATGCAACACAATATACAGGCTTATATAGCCCAAGTGGCCATTACCGGCATTACAGTACACAGGGGGCTCTTAAAGGCACATACACTACACATACACCTCCAGGTCTATCTGTTCCTGGCATTTAAAATATTGCCCAGGATTTGGCCATAGAATTCCATGTAATTCTCTGGCCAAATCCTGGGCAGTATATTCTCTTTTTTTTTAAATCACAAAAGCTAACTTTCTATCCTTTGCAACACAGACCAACACAACTACTGCTTTGAGTTACCCTCGACAACTACCAAGAGCATCTTTTCCATTAACCATCTTTTATTCCCTAAGGAAATGCCCATCTTCCATTCAACGTCTCCTCTAATCTACCCGTCCAAGATTAGATTCTTGGGTAGAGAAGCCCAGGTGGAAACCTAACTCCTTGCCTGTACAATGCATCACGAGATCATATATATTGCAACAGGCAAAATAAAAACACAAAGGACTTTTAGTGCTGGTATTATATAAATCTAACAAATGTCACATTTGTGGAAAGGGGCTATACTTCAATAAAACATGCTTGAAAAAAGTTTCTTCAATTGTGTATAAAGTTTATTGATAAATCTTATGTACATAAATATACCAGTATAAATTATCATCGGCAGGTTACTTTAAAAAAACAATTGGCTTCATTGATTTGTCCTTTCAGGAAGCTGCAGATCCCTTTAAGCAGTACTGAACACTATGGGGTGAGAACCTGACGCCTACACATGGCGGCAGAGGACAAACGGATCAAAAGCACAACGTGATCTCATCAGTTTCATTCCTCCAACTGCACCAATAAAACTTCATCAGAAAGAGCTGAGTTCGTAACTATTTTGTTAACTGACATGTATTCATTAGTTTACAACTGTATAGGAAAAATGTGTAAACAAATACCATGATTTCAGACATGAGCCAAATACTGTTAAACACACTATTTAAAACACAGGGCTCATTGACAGATCACTCCTGGAGCACATCTCACTGAAGTGTAGCAGTCAAGCAGACAGATGATTTTTTCCTCTCCTTTAACAGAACACTTCTAGCACCCATTTGTTGCATTTTGGATAGTTTATTGGACAAGCAGGGCCACACCAACATCCTTAGCACAGCATCAATGTGGTGATGTTAGCTAGTTCTCAAAAGGTTAACATATGTGTTTGGTCATACAATACTGACGCAACCAAGGCCTTGCAGCTTGACGGTTGGAGTGTCAATCCCTTGGCCTGCTGCAGGTACTCGATTGGTTTCTCAGTGCCATCTCCGAAAATGGAAACATTCAAAGATGGAGACTGGGTTTGAGTGGAAGAATGAGAGCTTGAAGCACACCTCCAAGAGCACTTGGTGATTGATGTGTGCTGGCTACACTGTCCCATCTTTCTGGTATAGGCTAACGTGGTTACACATCAATAACTTTGGGCACAAACCAACACAGTTTCACAGGTTATTAAGAAACCAAGAGACAGATGAGGATGACCAATGTATACCCTAATGTACATTAGGTACAGTTCAAGGAACCAAAATGGGATTATCACGGAGGCTGGATATTGGCACAATAGCTCCACTTTATTCAGTCTCACACTGAGTAACTTCTATTATCTGGAGCCTGAGAGCTGCTTTTGGGTCACAGTGGGTTAGACGTATTTGTCAACAGTTCTTTCACTTTCAATTTTGAGTTCCTCAATATGCACATCCAGACGTTTTAAGAGCTGCTGCGACCGCCTGTCCTCCTCCTCAAGAAACTTGACTGCAACCGATGTGTTTTGCGACGCAATTGTTGGGCTCTGAAATAAATTAATCAATATGAGTAACAACAACTAAAGTGAGGATTATCGTCTTTGGGCGAGTCAGACAAATTAGCACCACTAGTGCACAAGTGTGAGCCGTTTTATACCGTATGTTCACACCCATCAGTTGAGAGCCTTACCAGCCATCAGAGGAAGGAGACATTCAGATACACTGGATTCAAATGCAAGTCCCTCATGTAAAAGCCAATGTCCTAACTAAATGTATCACCCATAGCAACATCATATTTATACAATGGAACAGCACAATTCTAGTTCAGCTTGTATGTTTTTTGCACATACTGTGTCCAGTTCTGGTCCCCTCACATGGTGGGAGATAGACACTCTGAAAAAGGTTTGGAGGAGAGCCACTAGATTAATACCTAGTTTAAAAACCCTTAGTTATCACAATAGTCTCAGGGGGCTGGGTCTTTATTCAAGAAAAGCAGAGATTATGGGGGAGACTTAATTGAAGGATTTAAAATCATATTTAAAAGACTGTGTACATGTGGACAGATTATTTGAATTAGATAAATTAGGGAGAACATGGGAAATGCGTACAAGTTACGTAAGCATAAGGTTCGATGTCAGAGGCTTTTCTTTTCAGAGGGTCATTAACGGGTGGCATTAGCTATCGGATCATGCTGTTGGTGCAGATTAGCTGCAAAGATTCAAAAGGGAGCTGGACAAGTTTCTAGAAGAGGCCGATATCACTGCATATAAGAGGTAGGTGTGATATTGCGTGATGCACCTCATGGTAACTTATCACCTCGTTTTTGAACAACTTGCATTTATATAGCGCCTTTAACGTAGTAAAATGTCCCAAGGTGCTTCACAGGAGCGTTATCAAACAAAATTTGACACCGAGCCATATAAGGAGATATTAGGACAGGTGACCAGAAGCTTGGTCAAAGAGGTTGGTTTTATGGAGCATCTTACAAGAGGAGTGATGGGTAGAGAGGCGGAGAGGTTTAGGGAGGGAATTTCAGAGTTTAGGGTCCAGGCAGCTGAAGGCACGGCCGCCAATGGTGGAGTGATTAAAATCGAGGTGCGCAAGTAGTCAGAATTAGAGGAGTGCAAAGACTTCGGAAGGTTGTAGGGCTGGAGGAAGTTAGAGATGGGAGGGGTGAGGCCATGGAGAGATTTGAAAACAAGGATGAGAATTTTAAAATCGAGGCTTTGCTGTAGGTCAGTGATTACGAGGGCAATGGGTGAACAGGACTTGGTGCGAGTTAGGACACGTGCAGTAGAGTTTTTGATAAGCTCAAGTTTACAGAGGGTGGAAGATGGGAGGCTGGCCAGGAGAGCGTTCGAATAGTCAAGTCTAGAGGTTACAAAGGATGAAGGTTTCAGCAGATGATCGGAGGCAGGGTCGGAGACGGCAATGTTAGAGGTGGAAGGTCATCTGAGAGTCAAATACGACTCCAAGGTTGCGAACAGTCTGCCTCAGGGTTCAGAGGAATTTCCCAGAATTCTCCCTTTCCCCGGAGTTGCAGGTGGTTTGTTTTGCCTCTCCCAGATGACATGGCTGTGGGCGGGTAGGGAACACTGGGGGAAGGTGGCTGTGATGCTTAGTTACAACACTGCTGAATGGGACAAACTCAATGGACCAGTTGGTCTTTTTCTGTTTTGTATGTTATATTCCAGTTTCAAGTTCTGTTGAAACATTAACTTATCTTTCCACTTCACACTGTGTATTTCCAGCATTTTCTGCTTTTATTTCAGATTTCCAGCTTTTCTTTACCTTTTAATAAAAATGCCTGTTACAAACACTTTGGAAACTGGTTAGATTTGCAATCAACTGTGGAATATTTGGTCAAACCTGATCATGATCATATTTTTCACAGCATGCAATAATTATGAAAACTTTGGAAGTTAAAGGAGAAAACGGGTTTCAATGACAAAACTTCAATTTAGTTTCTTTCCCGGTGCACTTACACCCGTCTAAGGTGAATGGCTGCAGGTTGGATTTCTGTTGGGCAGAGCCCAGTCAACACAACCTGACTAAAGCAGGGATTCTCTGCGCATGTCCATGCACTGAGCTTCACCCCAGCAGTAAAATATTGCAAGTTTACACATGCAGATGCCAATGTTAGCCTTGGATAAACACGGGGACAGATATTGCAGTCGGCGGCGTACCTACGGAGTTCACTGTCGGCATTCAAATAGAATATAAATTTACCTGATGGGGACCCTCCTTCGTGAACTTGCTCTCTGACGCTGCATATTCGAGGGCTGCGCAATGGCCCACAGATCCCAGGGGCGCAGCGTGTGATGAAGCGTACCTGGGATCACGTGGGCCTGATGCTCCAATCCTCAAACAGAATTAGATTTTAGATTATTTCAGATTTAAATCCCGTAATCAGATTTAATTACAATTACTGTACAGGATTGGAATTTAATTCCTAATTAGCTTCATTCCACCAACTTCACTAGATCTTAGCTTTATTAGTAAAAATTTAAATTTGCTGGTGGTAATTATCAACATCAGTAAAACTCCAATCTTTCCAGAAACAAGAAAAACTCATTTGATACTTTGTGTATGTTTAATTAACGAAGTTGAGTTACGAATGGGGTTCAATTCAAACACCTCAAACGGTACACTCGGATCGCAGAAAATTAAACATTCTGAGATGAAAATGTTAAAACATGCCTGAGGTATCCACTTACGCTGATGCAAACAGGCCCTGTGCCTGTTTGCATCATAAGAACATAAGAAGTAGGAGCAGGAGTAGGCCATACAGCCCCTCGGGCCTGCTCCGCCATTCAATAGGATCATGACTGATCCGAACCTAGACTCACGTCCACTTCCCTGCCCGCTTCCCGTAACCCCTAATTCCCTTATCAGCTAGGAAACTGTCTATCTCAGTTTTAAATTTATTTAATGTCGCAGCTTCCACAGCTCTCCGAGGTAGCAAATTCCATAGATTTACTACCCTCTGAGTGAAGAAGTTTCTCCTCATCTCAGTTTTGAAATGGCAGCCCCTTATTCTATTATGCCCCCTAGTTCTAGTCTCACCCATCAGTGGAAACATCCTCCCCGCATCCACCCGATCACGCCCCCTCACAATCTTATGTTTCGATAAGATCGCCTCTCATTCTTCTGAATTCCAATGAGTAGAGGCCCAACCTACTCAACCTTTCCTCATACGTCAACCCCCTCATCTCCGGAATCAACCGAGTGAACCTTCTCTGAGCTGCCTCGAGAGCAAGTATATCTTTTCTTAAATATGGAAACCAAAACTGTACACAATATTCCAGGTGTGGCCTCACCAGTACCCTGTATAACTGAAGCAAGACTTCCCTGCTTTTATACTCCATCCCCCTTGCAATAAAAGCCAAGATTCCATTGGCCTTCCTGATCACCTGCTGTACCTGCATACTAACCTTCTGTGTTTCATGCACCAGGACCCCCAGATCCCTTTGTACTGTAGCACTTTGCAGTTTCTCTCCATTTAGATAATAACTTGCTCTTTGATTTTTTCTGCCAAAGTGCATAACCTCTCACTTTCCAACATTATATTGCATCTGGCAAATTTCTGCCCACTCACTTAGCCTGTCTATGTCCTTTTGCAGGTTTTTTATGTCCTCCTCACTCACTGCTTTCCCTCCCATCTTTGTATCGTTGGCAAACTTGGATATGTTGCACCTGGTCCCCTCCTCCAAATCGTTAATATAGATTGTAAAGAGTTGGGGTCCCAGCACTGACCCCTGCGGAACACCACTAGTTACTGATTGCCAACCCGAGAATGAACCATTTATCCCAACTCTCTTGTTTTCTGTTAGATAGCCAATCTTCCACCCATGCCAGTATATTTATTACCCCCAATCCTGTGATTTTTTTTATCTTGTGCAGTAATCTTTTGTGTGGCACCTTGTCAAATGCCTTTTGGAAGTCCAAATAGACCACATCCACTGGTTCCCCTTTATCCACCCTGTTTGTTACATCCTCAAAGAATTCGAGCAAATTTGTCAAACATGACTTCCCCTTCATAAAACCATGCTGACTCTGTCCGATTAAATTATGCTTATCCAAATGTCCTGTTACTGCTTCCTTAACAATGGACTCCAACATTTTACCAACCACAGATGTTAGGCTAACTGGTCTATAGTTTCCAGCCTTTTGTCTACCTCCTTTTTTAAATAAGGGCGTTACATTAGCAGTTTTCCAATCTGCTGGGACCTTTCCTGAATGCAGGGAGTTTTGGAAAATTACCACCAATGCATCCGCAATCCCTACCGCTACTTCTCTCAAGACCCTAGGATGTAAGCCATCAGGTCCAGGGGATTTATCCGCCTTAAGTCCCATCTCCTTAGTGATTTTAATCGTGTTTAGCTCCTCCCCCCCTATAGCCCCCCTGTTTGTCCAGTGTTGGGATATTTTTAGTGTCCTCTACTGTAAAGACTGACACAAAATATTTGTTCAGCGTTTCTGCCATCTCCATGTTCCCCACCACTAATTTCCCGGTCTCGTCCTCTAAGGAACCAACATTCACTTTAGCCACCCTTTTTCTTTTTATAGAACTGTAGAAACTCTTGCTATCTGTTTTTATATTTTTTGCTAGTTTACTTTCATAATCTATCTTCCCTTTCTTAATTAATCTTTTAGTTATTCTTTGCTGGCTTTTAAATGCTTCCCAATCTTCTATCTTCCCACTAGATTTGGCTACTTTATATGCCCTTGTTTTCAGTCGGATACTATCCTTTATTCAGCTGTATTCATCTTTTTATCAGCCGTAAAATGTTCATACGTAATTGCTAGGAAGTTGGTAGCCCAACTCGGCACCAGCAATTGGGATTTCCAAGGCAGTGCGGATGATCTGTCAAGTCGTAACTTGACAGATCGCAAGTTCAGGATTTAGATGCGCTAATCCCGAACATGCAGTCCATTTCAAAAGGTGGTATGACGGGTACTCCGTCATACCCACCGCAAATTCTGGCCCATTGAAATTAATTGCAGGTAGATGCATTAAGTGTCCAGGAGATTCAGGGGATTCCACGGGCAATCTTTCACACCTGGCTTGCCACTAGAATGGACTTACACTCCAAACAGAAGTGGTACGCGACTCTCTCCTCCAGAGAGACTCATTTCACTCCAGTCAGGCCCAACATTGAAACTGCATTTACATTACAGGATACGTGCAAAACCTCTTTGCAATGATAGTTATGTCACAGGACTAGTATTCCAGAGGCCTGGACAAATAATCCAGAGAACGCGAGTTCAAATCTTACCATTTGAAAATTTGAGTTTAGTTTAAAAAAATAATTCTGGGAATAAAGAACTGGTATCAGTAATAGTGACTATGAAGCAGTCGGGTTGTTGTAAAAACCCAACTGCTTCATTGTCATTTAGGATAGGAAACCTGTCGTCCTTACCCGATCTGGCCTATACATGACTCCAGTCCCACACCAATGTGATTGACCCTGAAGTGCCCTCTGATATGGCCTAACAAGTCACTCAATTGAACTTTTTCTCAAGAAGGTAACCCACTACCACTTTCAAAGGGCAATAAATGCTAGGCCTTGCCAGTGACTCCCAAGAATGAATTAAAAAATAAAGGTGTAGTGCAAATGCACCTTTTGCTAAATAGCATGTATTTTACTAACAGAAAAACTGCAATCACGATGTACATCTACTGTATCCAACAAAAAGACAGGTGTTGGATGTTCTTTAAAAGTTATACTAGCAACCTCGCCTTCTGATGCTCATTCCCCTGCTCTAAAGATAAATACCATTTTGGGATATAATATAGGAGTAATTTGAGACATGAGATGTGGTAAGTGTAACAGGCTCGGGAGGAACAGGCGAGTTTGGACCTATGGTTTCGAAAGCTCTCCACCACTGATCTTCCTCATTTTGTTTTGATAATATTTTATTTTCTTGTTCTGAAGCCAGTCACAATTGAACTATGGTGGGTCTATTGTAGACTAATTCATGGAGATTGATTGCTATGATTAAAACATGCCCGAGGTATCTCCATTATCATTGTATCGTGCGACGACCTGGATGGTAGATGAATTAGACGGACCTTGGTCTTTTCTCATCTAGCAATTCCTATGTTCCTAGTTGATATCGATGGAGTGGTTGACTTTTCAGGATTGGATCAACTTAGACACGCCACAAGTTGTGTTAGCTTTAGAAATGGTTTTAGTCACGTTGAGATGTGACTAGCTTCAGAACAAGAAAATAAAATATCACCAAAAAAAAAAAATCAAATTCATTTCTTGATCCAGGTGAGGGGAAATATGAGAGATTTCATTTGGGACATGATTAAAGCAGAATAGGAAGACTTGCACTACTTTATTTTAGGGATGATTAAAACCAATAATCATAGACTCTTACAACCCAGGAAAAGGCCATCGTGCCATGCCAGCTCTTTGAAAGAGCTATCAAATACTCCCATTCCCCCGCTCTTTCCCCATAGTCCTGCATTTCTTTCCTTTTTAAGTAGAGATCCAATTCCCCTTTGAAAGTTACTATTGAATCAGCTTCCACCACACTTTCAGGCAGTGCATTCCAGATCATAACTCGCTGTGTAAAAATAATTCTCCTCATCTCCCCCTGGCTTTTTTGCCAATTATTTTAAATCGCGTCCTCTGGTTACTGACCCTCCTGCCAGTGGAAACAGTTTCTCCTTACTTACTCTATCAAAACCATTCATACTTACATTTACAATATTTGCACATTTAGGAATAAGGTGGAAATTCACTTTGTTGAGTAGAATGCAAGGGTTTCATACACAATAAAAGCACAATAAAACCCACTTACCAAAGGCAGAAATTGTTCACTGTGAAGCGAATGGACAGACCGCACTGACGCACTGTCAGAAAAATCTGCTTCATTCTCATCTGCAGACAAGGTGATGTAAGAGGTGATCCCACGCAGCGATTCAGAAGGCGAAGCATCACATGAATCACTCTGAACAGCATTGCAAAGGTCACTCTCAGTAACTTGACCTCGGCCCTCTGTTAAATTTTGGAAGTCAGACTCCGACAGTGGATGCTGACTCTGTAATGTCCTCTTCCCTCCTTTGGAATGCACAGTCATCTCCCTAAGTCTGTTCTGAAGCTCTCTGAGTTCTTCCTTATGTTCAAGCTGGAGCTCCTCCACTCGCCTGGAGATTTTCAGAAAAGTTTTCAGATTACACAACTGTTCCTGTAATTAATGAATTAAAACAAGTGCTGGAAGCTGTAAAACACCAGTTGTCCTGTGGGTGCTGCGTGAATCGATCAGCAGTTCCACTTTACACATTTTGAGGGAATTTTAACCAAATCTTAAACAAAAATCATTTTACACCTTTAGGGAAGGAAACCTGCCATCCTTAACCGGTCTGGCCTATGTGACTCCAGTCCCACACCAAATTAGTTTGACTCTTAAGTACCCTCATAAGTGTCCGAGCAAGTCACTCAGTTGTATCAAAACCACTACAAAGAATAACAAGAATAAAATGGGATGTACCTTCACCACATGCACTGCAGCGGTTCAAGAAAGCAGCCCACTGCCTCCTTCTCAGGGTAACTAGGGATGGGCAATAAATGTCAACCTTGCCAGCGATAGCCACATCCCAAGAATTAATAAAAATGATTTTTTTTTAGCATAAGTTGAATACAAAGCAATGAACTTCTGGAGACCTTAAACCATGTCTTTCGCCATCACCAGCTACAAGAGAGAGCTCAACTTCTCAATTCTGGATGAGGCATTTAAAAAAAAATCTAATTGAAATTTTTTAGGAGTAAATGCTTTGTAGATTATAAATCTTTGCCAACTATCCAAGTTTCAGAATCACCGGCACAACTCAATGTTGCTGGGCTCCACCCACCTTGAGATAGGCCCAATGAGAAACTCTTAAGGTGCAAAGAACCCATGTCATGTCAACAAGTTTCTTCATCACGATGTAACATCCAACATTGAAGGCGTGTAAACCATGTGGGTCACTAAGTTTTGTGCATCATAGTTTGGAGCTTACTGAACCCTTTAGGAGATTGGGGAAAGGCAAGTAGTAATGAAAGGCTGGAATTAAAATCACCACTACATCTGCTCAGGTCTCCTATACATGGTACAGTCCAATTCAAATGCAGCCGAGATGATTACAGTCCTGAGATGCAAGAGTGGTTTGTGGCAGGGACTGCAATTCCCTCCTCGCCTGAAGATGCCAACATTCCCTGGGGTACTGTTCCACAGATGCTGGCAGTCCTCCATTATCTCGCCCATGTGGCCATTCTTCAAGTGTGAACAGAAACGGAATACTAGTCTGCAGGCTTCTGAACTCTGGAGGGCATCACCAGACATGCATAAACATCCTTTCTAACAATGGTTATTGGATAACTATTGGGAGCAGCTACACTGGCTGAAGCTTTCCCCTCTCTAGCCCATGGGTTCAGAGACCGATTATAGCATCCCAATGACCATGGAAGTTGCTGGATCAACGTAGAAACCCAATTGGTTCATTAATGGCTTTCAGGGAAGGGAGGGTGCCACCCCTATCCGGTCTGGCCTACACGTGATTCCAGCTCACTCTTAATGCCGTCTGAAATGGCCGAGCAGGCGGTAGCTCAGTCATTTTCTCAGAGCAATTACAGATGGGTCATAAACGTGGCCTTGCCAGCATCACTCGCATTCCAAGAAAAGAATTTGCTGTTCTGACTGAGTTCTACTAATTAAACATAGACTAGAAATCAAACCCGGGACTTACTGCTCTGGCTAACTTTGTCAATTACAAGTACATAGCATGCAAGCAAACCTGTCAACTAGAGGCAAAAAAGAACAGGTTCTGTCAATTACAGGAAACTTTGGTTTATCCGGAGGTTGTATGTCCGGAAACCCCGATCTAACGGCAGAAATCAGCAGCCATTTTGGTTAGGTTTTTTTTCTTCTCCTAGCATTTTTTTTAATTTTTATAAAAACAGTCAGGCTCTGGAAAGCGTCTCTGTAGCTTAGCAACAGCTTCAGAGACGCTTCCAAGGTACGGGCCACAAGCTGTTGCTAAGCAGTGTTTGTTGTCAGATACGGAGATGAAAACCTCCGTATCCTTCAACATTAGCGCTGGTCTATCAGGAAGTTTTGATAGATCGGCAGCAGCTCGGTCCCGTCGGTGCCGGATATCGCGAAGTTTCCTGTATCTTGATTAACAAAGGCTCCATACCGGTCCTCCGTTTCTCTGATATCTGTCAGCTTCTTCTGTATCTGCAGTAGGAGCATCTCGTATCTGTCCTGAGACACCTTGGCTGACATCTCCAACTTGGTTCTCACTTCAGCCAGTTCTTGCTGGAGCTGCTTGTTTTCCTGTTCCAGTTGCCTCAGAGATGAAAAATAGCCATTGCGAAGGTCCATTATCGAACAATTGTGCTGTCATTGGAATTAATGGAAGTTTGTTATTGCTTATTTTTCTCCTTCCCCCCCCCCCCGCCCCTGGAAGTCATCGACTCTCGCAGCTCATCAATATCACAATTTTTCAAGTGTCAACCTAGTGTTGCAGACTATCGAACCACAGAGGGCATCACCGCTAAGCCCAATCCTGTCGTCATCCAACATGCGCACACTTGCACGCTCCAGCATGTGCCAGGAACTTTGGTCGGGGTGCCATCTCTCTAGCTCAAGGGCACGGAGGTCAATTATAGTGCCCGAAACTGCTGGCCCAGCTGAATTCAGTTACCTCAGCACAGACTGCGAGTCTAACCTGGGACCTGCTGCCGCAGTTAAAAACTAGCTTAACTAGCGGAGCGCCCAAGGCTCACTTTCAAACCCATGAATCAGTCATTAAACCCATAAAAAAATTAGTTGCACTGTCGATAAACAACTCTTAATTTTAAAAATGATGAAATGTTTCATCAACCAAATCAGTAACTTAAAAATGGTAATAGCTGCAGGGCACAGTTATTTCAGTAAAACTAGATTTGATTTTTTGAAAAAGGTAGTCTTGTACTATGAAAACTGCATTTTATTAACCATGAATTGCCATCATCAAGAAAAAGGGTAACATTTAGTTTTCTATTACTAACTGTTGAGTAACACAAGATAAAACCCCAGCCCGTGAGGATGTAATGTGTAACTGAGAGAGCGTACACGCGAGTGTGAGAAAGAGAGCGCAAGTGTGTGAGAGCGAGAGCACTTGCATTTATATAATGCCTTTCACAACCTCAGAATGTCACAAAGTGCTTTATAGCCAATGAAGTACGAGTCATTGTTGTAATGTAGGAAACATGGGAGCCGATTTACGCACAGCAGGGTCGCACAAACAGCAATGAGATAATGACCAGATAATCTGTTTCTAGTTTTAGTGATGTTGGTCAAGGAATAAATATTGGCCAGGACATAAGAAATAGGAGCAGGAGTAGGCCATTTGGCCCTTCGAGCCTGTTCCGCCGTTCAATAAGATCATGGCTGATCTTCTACCTCAACTCCACCTTCCCACACTATCCCCATATCCCTTGATTCCCTTAATATCCAAAAATCTATCGATCTCTGTCTTGAATATACTCAACACCAGGTTATAGTCCAACAGCTTTATTTGAAATCACAAGCTTTCGGAGCGCTGCTCCTTCGTCAGGTGAAGTGGAGAAATGCATAAAGACACAGCTTAGAAAGTCAGAGAATAATGTCAGATGTTTACAGGTAATCTTTCCAACTGCCATTTATCACACCTCGGCAGAGAGATAATCACATGGTGCATACTCATGTGACTCGGCCAACGTTGTCTACCTCATACGTTGCAGGAAAGGATGCCCCGGAGCATGGTACATCGGCGAGACCATGCAGACACTGCGACAACGGATGAACGGACACCGCGCAACAATCACCAGGCAGGAGTGTTCCCTCCCAGTCGGGGAACACTTCAGCAGTCAAGGACATTCAGCCTCCGATCTTCGGGTAAGCATTCTCCAAGGCGGCCTTCGAGACACACGACAACGCAAAATCGTCGAGCAGAAACTGATAGCCAAGTTCCGCACCCATGAGGACGGCCTCAACTGAGATCTTGGGTTCATGTCACGCTACATGTAACCCCACCTGACACAGGGTCATCCAGACTCGAGTCGACATTGGCTTGTTCTCTCTACACAGATGCGGCCGGACCTGCTGTGATTTCCAGCAAAAAAAATGTTTTTTGTCTGTTTTTTTGTTTTTCATACAGACCCCAGCATCTGCAATATTTGACCCCTTGTGACCCCACCTCATTGTTCTTTGATGTAATGTTTTCCTGACTGACCTGTTTGGACACCATTCACACCTTTGATTGCTGTGATAATCTCTCTGCCGAGGTGTGATAAATGGCAGTTGGAAAGATTACCTGTAAACATCTGACATTATTCTCTGACTATATAAGCTGTGTCTTTATGCATTTCTCCACTTCACCTGACGAAGGAACAGCGCTCCGAAAGCTTGTGATTTCAAATAAAGCTGTTGGACTATAACCTGGTGTTGTGTGACTTCTTACATTTGTCCACCCCAGTCCAACTCCGGCATCTCCACACCTTGAATATACTCAACAACTGAACATCCACAGCCCCCTGGGGTAGAGAATTCCAAAGATTCACCACCCTCCGAGAAAGAAATTTCTCCTCATCTCAGTCCTAAATGGCCGACCCCTTATTCTGAGACTGTGACCCCTGGTTCTAGATTCCCCAGCCAGGGGAAACATCCTCCCTGCATCTGCCCTGTCAAGCCCTGTAAGAATTTTGTATGTTTCAATGAGATCACCTCTCATTCTTCTAAATTCTAGAGAATATAGGCCTAGTCTACTCAAACTCTCAACATGGGACAATCCCCCCCATCCCAGGAACCAGTCTGGTGAACCTTCGTTGCACTCCCTCTATGGCAAGTATATCCTTTCCTTAGGTAAGGAGACCAAAACTGTACACAATACTCTGGGTGTGGTCTCACCAGGGCCCTATATAATTACAGTAAGACGTCTTTACTCTTATACTCAAATCCTCTTGTAATAAAGGCCAACATACCATTTGCTTTCCTAATTGCTTGCTGTACCTGCATGTTAACTTTCAGGTGATTTGTGTACAAGGACACCCATCTCCCTCTGAACACCAACATTTCCCAATCTCTCACCATTTAAAAAATACTCTCCTTTTCTATTTTTCCTACCAAAGTCGATAACTTCATTTCTCCACATTATATTCTATTTGCCATGTTCTTGCCCACTCACTTAGCCTGTCTATATCCCCTTGAAGTCTCCTTGCATCTTCCTCACAACTTACATTCCCACCCAGTTTTGTATCATCAGCAAACTTGGATATATTACATTTGGTCCCCTCATCCAAATCATTGATATAGATTGTGAATAGCTGAGGCTCAAGCACTGATCTTTGCGGTACCCCACTAGTTACAGCCTGCCAACCCGAAAATGACCCGTTTATTCCTACTCTATTTTCTGTCCGTTAACCAATCCTCAATCCATGGCAGTATATTACACCCAATCCCATGAGCCCTAATTTTGTTTAATAATCTCTTGTGTGGCACCTTATCGAATGCCTTCTGAAAATCCAAATACACCACATCCACTGGTTCCCCTTTATCTATTCTACTAGTTACAACCTCAAAAAATTCTAACAGATTTGTCAAACACGATTTCCCTTTCATAAATCTGTGCTGACTCTGCCCAATCCTATTATTATTATTTTCTAAGTGCCCTGTTACCACGTCCTTAATAACAGATTCTAGCATTTTCCCTACTACAGATGTCAGGCTAACTGCTCTGTAGTTCCCCATTTTCTCTCTCCCTCCTTTCTTATATAGTGGGGTTACATTTGCTACCTTCTAATCCACGGGAACCGTTCTAGAATCTATGGAATTTTGGAAAATGACAACCAATGTATCCACTATCTCTATAACCACCTCTTTCAAAACCCTAGGATGTCGGCCATCAGGTCCAGGGGATTTATCGTCTTTCAGTCCCATTAATTTCTCCAGTACTATTTTTTTTTACTGTTACTAATTTCTTTCAGTGCCTCATTCTTGCTAGAGCCTTGGTTCCAGGAAGTTTTTTGCGTCTTCTTCCGTGAAGACAGACATAAAGGCTACGATTTTATTAATGGAGGCGGGTTGGGTCAGTTGGTTTACGGCTTCCAGTCCCGCCCCCAGTTGCATCCACTCCACAGACGTGATTTTGCCTTGATTGACCTTGTTAAGCCCGCCCCGCGGGCTTGCCGGCCAATTAACAGGAAGCGAGTCAGATGACGTCATTTGATGATGCGTCATCTGCCGGTTTCCTTAAAGGGACCACACACAATTTTATTTTGACAGGTGATTTCTCAGTGTTTGACAGCATTGAGGTGCTGCACCTGGTGTGGTGTCCGGACGTTGGGAAACCCGAGCCAGAAGCGGCAAATTCAAAAATAGGCTGACAACTACTGGCAAGTACCTGTTAATAGGCAGGTAAATGCCTTTAATCCGCTTCCCGCCGCTAGGCGTCGGGTCCATTCGCAAATCGGGGACCCGACACTTGGGAAAGCTTTTTGGAGGTGGGTTGACGGTGGGAGTGCAACGCGCCGTCAATCAAAACAATTTTAACCTAGGACCCGCTTCCAAACCCACCCTCTGAGCACTGCCAAAATCGTGGCCAAAGTATTTGTTTAATTTCTCTGCCATTTCCTTATTCCCCATTATAATTTCTCCAGTCTCAGCCTACAAGGGACCCACATTTACTTTTGCTAATCTTTTCCTTTTTACATACCTATAGAAGCTTTTACAGTCTGTTTTTATGTCACTCGCTAGTTTACTCTCATTCTATTTTCCCTTCCTTTATCAATTTCTTGGTCCTCCTTTGCTGAATTCTAAAATCCTCCCAATCCTCAGGCTTACTACTCCTTTTGGCAACATTATAAGCCTCTTCCTTTGATCTAATACTATCTTTAACTTCTCTTGTTATCCACGGTTGGACCACTTTTCCTGTGGAGTTTTTGTGCCTTAAAGGAATGTATATTTGTTGTAAATTATGTATTCATTCTTTAAATGCTAGCCATTGCTTGTCTACCATCATACCTTTTAATGTAGTTTCCCCAATCTACCTTAGCCAACTTGCCCCTCATACTTATGTAGTTTGCTTTGTTTAGATTTAAGACCCTAGTTTCAGATTTAACTAAATCACTTTCAAACTCAATATAAAATTCTAACTTATTATGGTCGCTCTTCCCTAAAAGCCCCTTTACTACAAGGTTATTAATTAATCCTTTCTCATTGCTCAAAACTAGATCTAAAATAGCCTGTTCCCTGGTTGGTTCCTCAACATACTGATCTAGAAAACTACCTTGTATACATTCCATGAATTCGTCCTCCACACTATTACTGCAAATTTGGTTTGCCCAGTCTATACGTAGATTAAAGTCCCCCATGATTACTGTATTACCGTTGTTACATGCACTTCTAATTTCCTGATTTATACTCTGCCCTACATTACAACTACTGTTTGGGGGCCTATAAACAACTCCCACCAATGTTTTCTGCCCCTTGCTGTTTCTTAGCTTCACCCAAACTGATTCTACTTTTTGATTTTCGGAGCTAAGATCTTTTCTCTCTGCTGTCTTTATCCCATCTTTTATCATCAGGGTTACCCCTCCTCCTTTTCCATTTTACCTATCTCTTCTAAAAGTTAAATATCCTGGAATATTTAGTTCCCAACCTTGGCCACATTGCAACCACATCTCCATTATGGCTATTAGATCAAACCTATTAATTTCTATCTGCGCTATTAATTCATCTATTTTGTTGCAAATGCTTCTCGCATTCAGATATAGTGTCTTTAGCTTTGACATTTCTATTTTCCCCTGATGTCTTATTACCTTTGTTACTCTCTCTGTCCCTTCCTGACCCACTCTGCTTATTTTTACCCAAAACTCTACTCTGCTATAGAACCTTGACATTCCTATCGCTGCTTTTAAGTTTACTCTTTCCTGAATCCTCCCACCCCCCCTTCATTAGTTTAAAGCCGTCTACTGCCCTAGTTATTCAGTTCGGCAGGACATTGTTCCCAGTCCGGTTTAAGTGGAGCCCGTCCCAACGGAACAGCTCCCTCTTTCCCCAGTACTGGTGCCAGTGTCTTATGAACTGAAGCCCCTTGCTCCCGCACCACTCTTTGAGCCACGCAGTTAAACCTCTAATCTGTTTGTCCCTATGCCAATTTGCACGCGGCTCAGGTAACAATTCAGAGATCATTACCTTTGCGGTTCTGCTTTTTAATTTGGATCCTAGCTCCTCAAACTCCCTCAGCAGAACCTCATTCCTAGTTCTACCTATGTCGGTGATTCCTACATAGAACACGACAACTGGATCCTCCCCCTCCCACTCCAAGTTCTTCTCCAGCCACGAGGAGATATCTTTAACCCAGGCAACACAATCTTCGGAACTCTTGGTCGCGGCTGCAGAGAAAAGTATCTATTCTCCTGACTATACTGTCTCCTACCACAACTACATTCACTTTCACTCCCCCCACTTGAATGGCCTCCTGCACCTTGGTGCCATCGTCAGCTTGCTCATCCATCCTGCAGGCTTTTCCCTCATCCACACAGGCAGCAAGAACCTCTTACCTGTTGGACAAGGGCAAAGGCTGAGGCTCCTCCAGCACTGAATCTTGTGTCCCCTTACCTGCCTGAGTTTCAGTCACCCCCTCCTGTCCCTGACCACTAACCAGACCTGTACTACTACCTAACCTAAGGGGTGTGACTGCCTCCTGGATCAAAGCATCCAGGTACCTCTCCCCATCCCTGATGCCCCGCAATGTCTGCACCTCAGACTCCAGTTCAAAAACTCTGAGCCGAAGTTCAAGATGCAGGCACTTACTGCAAACGTGGTTGTCCAGGATCACAATGCTCTCCACACTCTCATATGCTGCAGTTCTGGCACACCGCCTGTACTGCCATCCCTATATGACCTTATTTTATTTAATTAAATTTAAATCGGGTAACCTAGTTTTGTGTAGTTTATTGACTACTTACTTGATCTAGATTAAGTTAAGGGTACTGAAATTAAATATCTACCTGTAACACAAAGCAAAAAGGAGTAACTCCTTCCCCCATTTCCAAATTCCAAAATAAAACACTGTTCAAGTCTACTGTTTCATCCCACTCTGTGCAGACCAATATTTCCAATATCACCAATATTTCCCATGCTTCTTCAAATAGTGCCATGGGATCTTTTACATCCATCTGAGGGGGAAGGCGGGGCCTCAGTTTAATGTCTCATCCAAAAGATGACACCTCCTACAATGCAGCACTCCCTCAGTACTGTACTGGAATGTCAGCCTAGATTGCGTGCTCAAGTCTCTGGAGTGGGACTTGAGCCCACAAAGTGCACAGTCGATGTAATGTGTTACTGGGCCTATGAGTGAATCATAAAGCAATAGGTGTGTGGTTTGCACCGTCAGCCTTGAACATAATGGGTCCTTGACCTCAGCCGCACTGTTGGAAGATCCAATTGGTGGCCATGTTTCCCCTCAAACTTTGTGCTAATGTTGACTGGAATTAACGGCAGAATCCCATTTTCAACCAAGAGCCCCATACTAAACTTATGGCAAACGATTATGCTTAAGAATGACTGTCAAATTTAAGAAAGTAAAGTGAACCTGAAACTTGGCTCCGCCTCACCTGACAAATTCTGAATATGCCCTTACCCTATCTACTTTTAACATTCCTGCTAAGTGTTCATTTTCCAATTTCAAGGTCTCGAACTGAATCTGGGTGACCTGGAAAACAGGAAAAGAAATGTGCTTTAAAATCTGGGAATTCTCTTTTGAGGTTTACAATGTTATTTGTGATTCAGTGTGTGTCAATTTTGATATTTAAGTAGATGAATGCGGAGACTGCATTAAGGCAAATACCGAAAAATAAATCAGGAACCAGGATCTGTTAAACATAGTACGATAGCAAAATACTGCAGATGTTGGAAATCCGAAATAACAACAGAGAATGCTGGAAAAACTCAGCAGGTCAGGCAACATCCGTGGAGAGAAATTTGAGTTGACGTTTCGGGTCGAACCCTTCTTCAAAACTGGAAAGAAAAGAAACCAGATCGAAGGCAGGGCTGCGATCAGACAAAAGAAGTGAAAGAAACAAAAGAGCTAGACGAGATGGTAATAGGCTGAGATTAGGTGTAAAGTGTACTGGCAGGGCAAGAGATAGCTGCCAGGTGTGAGAGAGAAACAAAAGGAAAGGGGGGGCGGGGGGAGAGGAGTGGAAAAATTACAAGAAAAAATGTGTAATAGGGGCCGAGGTTATCACCTGAAATTGTTGAACTCGGTATTGAGTCCAAAAGGCTGCAGAGTGCCTAATCGGAAGATGAGGTGCTGTTCCTCGAGTTTACGTTGAGCTTCCATGGAACAATACAAGAGACCAAGGACAGTGAGGTCCGAGTGGGAATGGAGCGGTGAATTAAAATGACAGGCGACCGGAAGCTCGGGGTCACCCTTACGGACTGAACGGAGGTGTTCCGCACAGCGGTCACCCAATCTGCATTTGGTCTCCCCAATGTAGAGGAGACCGCATCGTGAGCAGCGATTCACTACAAGCCCACCGACTCCCACAGCTACCTGGACTACACTTCCTCCCACCCCGCTTCCTGTAAGGACTCTATTCCATTCTCCCAGTTTCTCCGTCTCCGCCGTATCTGCTCCGACGATGCCACCTTCCACACCAGTGCTTCAGACATGTCTTCCTTTTTCCGCAACCGAGGATTCCCCTCTACCGTGGTTGACACTGCCCTCGACCGTGTCAGTTCTATCTCCCGCACTTCTGCCCTCACCCCTGCCCCTCCCTCCCGGAATCACAATAGGGTTCCCCTTGTCCTCACCTTTCACCCCACCAGTCTCCACATTCAACGGATCATCCTCCGGCATTTCCGCTACCTCCAAAGTGATCCCACCACCAAACGTATCTTCCCCTCCCCTTTCAGCATTCCGTAGGGAACGCTCCCTCCGAGACACCCTAGTCCACTCCTCTATCACCCCAAACAGCCCTTCCCCTTCGCCTGGCACCTTCCCGTGCAAGCGGAGGAGATGTAACACCTGCCCCTATACCTCCCCTTTTCCCACTGTCCAGAGCCCCAAACACCCCTTTCCAGGTGAAACAGCGATTTACTTGTACTTCTCACAATCTAGTATACTGTATTCGTTGCTCACGATGCGGTCTCATCTACATGGGGAGACCAAACGCAGATTGGGTGACCGCTTTGCGGAACACCTCCGTTCAGTCCGTAAGGGTGACCCCGAGCTTCCGGTCACCTGTCATTTTAATTCACCGCTCCATTCCCACTCGGACCTCACCGTCCTTGGCCTCTTGTATTGTTCCACGGAAGCTCAACGTAAACTCGAGGAACAGCACCTCATCTTCCGATTAGGCACTCTGCAGCCTTTTGGACTCAATACCGAGTTCAACAATTTCAGATGATAACCTCGGCCCCTATTACACATTTTTTCTTGTAATTTTTCCACTCCTTTCCCCCCCCCCCCCCTCTTTCCTTTTGTTTCTCTCTCACACCTGGCAGCTATCTCTTGCCCTGCCAGTACACTTTACACCTAATCTCAGCCTATTACCATCTCATCTAGCTCTTTTGTTTCTTTCACTTCTTTTGTCCGATCGCAGCCCTGCCTTCGATCTGGTTTCTTTTCTTTCCAGTTTTGAAGAAGGGTTCGACCCGAAACGTCAACTCAAATTTCTCTCCACGGATGTTGCCTGACCTGCTGAGTTTTTCCAGCATTTTCTGTTGTTATTTCTGTTAAACATAGAATTACAACGGATATACAACACAAACAAGCCATTTGGCCCAACCAGTCCATGCTGGCGTTCATGCTCCACTCGAGCCTCCTCCCATCCTTCCTCATCTAACTCCATCAGATTAACCCTTCTATTCCCTTCTCCCTCATATGCTAATCTAGCTTCCTGTTAAATGCATCTATACTATTTGCCTCAACCACTCCCTGTGGTAGCGTGTTCCACATTCTCACCACTCTCTGGGTAAAGAAGTTTCTTCTGAATTCCCGATTTGATTTCTTGGTGACTATCTTGTATTGATGGCCTCTAGTTTTGCGCTTCCCCACGGTGGAAATACTCTCTGTGTCAACTTTATCAAAACCTTTCATAATTTTAAAGACCTCTATTTAGGTCACCCCTCAGGCCTTCTCTTTTCAAAAGAGAGACCCAGCCTGTACATCCTTCGCTGATGGGTATAACCTCACATTTCTAGTATCATCCTTGTAAATCTTCTCTGTACCTTCTCCAGTGCCTCTATATCATTTTTATAATATGACGGCCAGAACTGTATGCAGTACTCCAAGTGTAGTCTAACCAAGGTTCGATACAGGTTTAGCATAACTTCTCTACTTTTCAATTCTATACCACTAGAAATAAACCCTAGTACTTAGTTTTTTTTTAAATGGTCTTATTAACATGCATTGCTACTTTTAGTGATTTAACATAGAAACATAGAAGATAGGAGCAGGAGTAGGCCATTCTGCCCCTCGAGCCTGCTCTGCCATTTAATGAGATCATGGCTGATCATCCAAATTCAGTGCCCTGTCCCTGCTTTCTCCCCATATCCCTTGATCCCTTTAGCCTTAAGAAATATATCTAACTCCTTCTTGAATATATTTAATTAATTTGCCTCAACTGCCTTCTGTGGTAGAGACTTCCACAGGTTCACCACTCTATGGGTGAAGAAATTCCTCCTCATCTCTGTCCTAAATGGCTTACCCCTTATCCTTAGACTGTGACCCCTGGTTCTGGACTCCCCCCGCCATCAGGAACAGCCTTCCTGCATCTAGTCCTGTTAGAATTTTATAAGTTTCAATGAGATCCCTCTCATTCTTCTAAACTCCAGCGAATATAAGCCCAATCGACCCAATTTCTCCTCATACGTCATTCCTGCCATCCCAGGTATCAGTCTGGTGAATCTTCGCTGCACTCCCTCCACGGCAAGAACATCCTTCGTCAGATAAGGCGACCAAAACTGCACACAATACTCAAGGTGCGGTCTCACCAAGGCCCTGTACAACTGCAGCAAGACATCCTTGCTCCTGTACTCGAATCCTTTCGCTATGAAGGCTAACATACCATTTGCCTTCTTAACCACCTGCTGCACCTGCACGCTTACCTTCAGCGACTGGTGCAGAAGAACACCCAGGTCTCGTTGCACTTCCCCTTCTCCCAATCTATTGCCGTTCAGATAATAATCTGCCTTCCTATTTTTGCCACCAAAGTGGATAACCTCGCATTTATCCACATTATACTGCATCTGCCATGCATCTGCCCAATCACCCAACCTGTCCAAATCATACTGGAGTTTCTCTGCATCAACCTCACAGCACACACGCCCACCCAGCTTTGTGTCGTCTGCAAACTTGGAGATATTACATCTAGTTCCCTCGTCTAGATCATTAATATATATTGTGAATAGCTGGGGTCCTAGCACCGGTCCCTACGGTACCCCACTAGTCCCTGCCTGCCACTCGGAAAAAGACCCGTTTATTCCAACTCTTTGCTTCCTGTCTGCCAACCAGTTCTCTAGCCAAGTCAGTACCTTACCCCCAATCCCATGTGCTTTAACTTTGCACGCTAATCTCTTATGCGGGGCCTTATCGAAAGCCTTCTGAAAGTCCAAATACACCACATCCACTGGTTCTCCTTTATCTATTCTACCAGCTACATCCTCAAAAAATTCCAGTAGATTAGTCAAGCACGATTTACCTTTTGTAAATCCATGTTGACTTTGTCCGATCCTGTCACTGTTTTTCAAGTGCTCTGCTATCACATCTTTTATAATGGACTCTAGCATTTTCCCCACTACCGATGTCAGTCTTACTGGTCTATAATTCCCCGTTTTCTCTCTACCACCTTTTTTAAATAGTGGGGTTACATTAGCTACCCTCCAATCCATGGGAACTGCGCCAGAGTCTAGAATTTTGGAAGCTGACCAGCAATGCATCTACTATTTCTAGGGCCACTTCCTTAAGTACCCTAGGATGTAGATTATCAGGCCCTGGGGATTTATCGGCCTTCAATTCAGTCAATTTCCCTAACACCATTTCCCTACACATACTGATTTCATTCAGTTCCTCCCTCTCATTAGACCCGATGTTCCCCGACATCTCTGGTTCCACAACATTTGTGCTCCCAGATCCCTTTGCTCATCTACCTCACTTAGATTCCTATTTTCCAAGTAATATGTGATCTCATTTTTCTTAGCAAAATATAATACATTGTGGCGGAGCCACCAAGAGACACTGGGCAATCAGTAATCATTCCTTTAACTACCATGTAGTGCAGCTGTGGACTGCACCTTTAAACTATGTAGTTTCTTGTATTTTCACATCATGACACCGATCACGTGACCCCCAGTTGGCGCGGAGAGCGTGATAACGTCATGACGTCAGCTTCCAGTATTTAGTAGCAGTCTTGGAGAGGCTGTGGGACTGGACAGACCTGCTTACATCTGCTCTTGTAGTTTTACCAGTTAAAGTTGTTTGTTTATTAAACTTGGTTATTTTGTTTCACTGCGTCGAACTTCATTATTCGGATAGGAACTTCCGTTCTTACATTGGTGACCCCGATCTCGTTGGACAACTTTCGTCGAGATACTTATAATGAACACGAACGCCGTTGCCCTTAAATTGCCGCAGTTCTGGGAACAGCAACCAGCAGCATGGTTTTTCCAGGCAGAAGCCCAGTTTGCACTCCGGGACATTACAGCGGATTCAACCCGTTATTATTACGTGGTTTTCGCTCTCGACAGCGCCACGGCTTCACGGGTCGTCAGCCTCTTGGGGAATCCACCAGCAGAGGGCAAGTATGAAGCTCTAAAAAATCGTTTACTACAGGTGTTTGGTTTAAATAAGTCGGAGCGTGCACGCAGGCTTATTGCTATGCCCGGTCTTGGGGACTCAAAACCATCGGAATTGATGAGCCAAACGCTCACGCTTTTGGGTTCGAGCCCCAATGTTTTTTGTTTCGAGAACTCTTCCTCTGCCAGCTACCTGAGCCAGTTCAGGCAGTCTTGGCCAGTTCTATGATTATGGACTGTGCCGAGCTGGCTGCAGAGGCAGACAAGACTTTTACGGTCACACAGCAGAGTTGTGCAGCCACGAGGCGTCTTTCCCCTATGCGAGCAAAGTCCAGCCCTCCTCCAGCAGGCTGGTGTGTGTACCACGCCCGTTTTGGCGCCAAGGCTGGACGCTGCCGTCCTCCCTGCAGTTTTGTTGAAAAAAAATCTCCAGCAGGCGCTCAAACTTCGATGAGGATGACAGGGTCTGACAAACACACCCAGTTCACCATGGCAGTCGGTTCAGCGGGAAAACTCCTCTACATTACTGATTCCAGGACAGGGCGACGATTCTTGTGTGATACTGGTTCTCAGTGCAGCATTTTGCCAGTTTCAAAGCTAGATCTACAATCCGGCGGTCACGGCCCTTCCCCCGAGGCAGCCAATGGTGCGGCCATTCGCACGTTCGGTAAACGGACAGTTCATTTAACTCTTGGAGGTCAACGTTTTGTGTGGGAGTTTATAACGGCTAAAGTATCACAGGCCATCCTGGGGGCTGATTTTTTCTGTGCCTATGGTTTTCTGGTCGACGTCCAACATTGTCGACTCATTAATGCGTCTACTTGCCACGCGGTGCCTTGTCACCGCAGTACTGCTGTCTCCTGGTCGGTTGCCTGTGCGGTTCCATCGCAGGAAGGGTTTAGGCGCCTACTCGGCGAGTTCCCGGGGCTCACCAGGCCTACATTCTCGGCAGCAGTCGCGAGGCACGGTGTGGTGCATTACATCACCACAACGGGATCGCCTGTTTACGCTCGGGCACGAAGATTGGAACCCGGAAAGCTTGTAGCCGCAAAGGCAGAGTTTCAGATCATGGAGCGCCTTGGGATTGTCCGACGCTCCGATAGTCCTTGGTCTTCCCCACTACACATTGTACCTAAACCAGGTGGCGGATGGAGGCCTTGCGGGGATTACAGACACCTTAACGAAGCCACTATGCCGGATAGGTATCCAATACCGCATATACAAGATTTTTCGGCTCATTTGGCTGGCAACTCAATATTTTCCAAAGTAGATCTCGTCCGTGGATATCACCAAGTTCCTGTGCACCCTCAAGACGTCCCCAAAACGGCAGTCATCACACCGTTTGGCCTTTTTGAGTTCCTTCGCATGCCGTTTGGATTGAAAAATGCAGCTCAGGCCTTTCAGCGACTTATGGACTCTGTGTTACGGGACCTTCCCTTCATTTTCATTTACTTGGATGACATTCTCATTGCTAGTAAGGATAAGGAGGAGCACATGGCTCATTTACGTACACTCTTTGCCCGTCTCAGCCAACATGGCCTCATCATAAATCTAGCCAAATGCCAGTTTGGGTTAACCAGCATTGACTTTCTGGGGCATAGGATCACCTCAGAAGGCGCTGTCCCACTGGCCACTAAGGTAGAGGCAGTTACGGCATTCCCGCGGCCTCGTATACTCAAATCTCTTCAGGAGATCCTGGGGATGGTAAATTTTTATCATCGTTTTGTCCACAAGGCAGCCCAATTGATGCAGCCGCTGTATGAAGCACTTAAAGGGAAGTCGGGTAAAGATGTTATCATTTGGACACCACAGATGGACCAGGCGTTCCTGGACACCAAGGCGGCATTGGCAGATGCAACTATGCTTGCACACCCACTCCCGGGCGCGACCATCGCCCTTACTACCGATGTCTCCGATTACGCCATCGGGGCGGTTCAGGAACAATGGGTTGACGGGATTTGGCAGCCATTGGCCTTTTTTAGTCACCAACTGCGTAAGAATGAGCGAAAATATAGCACTTTTGATAGGGAGTTGCTGGCCTTGTTTTTGGCCATCCGGCATTTTCGTTTTCTCCTAGTAGGGCGCCCGTTCACTGTATTTGTGGACCATAAACCGCTCACTTTTGCAATGGCCAAAACGGTGGAGCCGTGGTCAGCCCGGCAACAGCGCCACCTTACATTTATATCTGAATTTACGACGGATTTACGACATGTGTCTGGCAAAGATAATCTTGTGGCTGATTTGCCTGGACTGGGGCCCGCGAAAGGCATTCACCTGGGAATCGATTTCGTCGGGTTGGCGGAAGAACAGCTGGCAGATCCTGAAGTTCAGGTGTATCGGACCATGCCTTCTAGCTTGCAGGTAGCCAATGTTATGTTCCAATCAGCAGGAACCACGCTCTTGTGTGACACATCCATGGGAGTGCCCCGGCCCATTGTGCCAGTCGAATGGCGTAAGAAGATTTTTCAGGTTATACATGGCTTATCACACCCGGGGATGCGAGCTTCACAACGACTTATGTCCCGCAAATTTGTTTGGAAGGGAATGCATTTAGACGTTCGGGACTGGGCAAACAATTGCGTGGACTGTCAAAAATCAAAGGTCCATCGTCACGTTAAGGCTCCAGTGGCCATCTTTCCGGTGCCTGAACGCCGGTTCGATCATGTACATGTGGACTTAGTGGGCCCCCTCCCCACTTCGCGGGGTTTTATGCATCTCCTGACAATAGTGGACCGTACTACCAGGTGGCCAGAGGCAATTCCCTTGGTTGCTACTACTACAGCGGACGTATCCAGGGCGTTTATTTCGTCGTGGGTGGCCCGGTTTGGGGTGCCATCTGATATCTCCTCTGACCGAGGTCCACAATTCACGTCAGAGTTGTGGAATGCAGTTGCACAGGGCTTGGGTACCAAGCTGCACCGTACCACCGCTTACTATCCGCAAGCAAATGGTTTATGTGAGAGGTTTCATCGGTCTCTAAAGGCGTCCCTCCGTGCCAGCTTGCGTGGTTCCAACTGGGTGGATAGACTCCCTTGGGTGATGCTAGGCCTCCGTACAGCCCCCAAAGATGACCTCCAGGCTTCATTGGCTGAGTTAGTCTACGGTCAAGCGCTTCGAGTACCAGGGGACTTCCTCCCTCCACATACAGAATCATGGTCGCCTGCTCAGCAGCTCCTTCAGCATCACGAGGTGGCAAAGAATTTCCTGCCTATTCCAACCTCGCATCACAACCTACAGAGGCCTCATGTTCCGGCAGAACTCATGAGTTCCGATTATGTTTTTATTCGGCAGGATGCTCATAGAGATACACTCAGACCACCTTATGCTGGACCGTTTCGTGTCATCGCAGCGGGAGAGAAATATTTCACGGTCGAAGTGGGAGGTAAGTCCGATACCATCTCCATCGACCGACTTAAACCAGCCCATCTGGATCGGAGTGAACCAGTTGTTGCTGCTCAGCCACCTCGCCGTGGACGACCACCGTTGGCTGCTAGACCAGTTATGCAACAGTCTACTATTAAATTGCCTGCTTCAGCCTCATCCTTGTCTACACCTTCTGCTACTGTTTCCTCCACCCCAGATGCACTGCTTCAGACACAGCCAAGCATTGGCTCATCTTCCAACGTTCCACCGTCTGAAGTTCGTAGTCGTTCGGGCAGAATTATTAAACCTCCTGTTCGTTTGACGCTGTCTGTTAAAGAGAATTCTGGGGGGGCGCCTGTGGCGGAGCCACCAAGACACAGGGCAATCAGTAATCATTCCTTTAACTACCATGTAGTGCAGCTGTGGACTGCACCTTTAAACTATGTAGTTTCTTGTATTTTCGCGTCATGACGCTGATCACGTGACCCCCAGTTGGCGCGGAGAGCGTGATAACGTCATGACGTCAGCTTCCAGTATTTAGTAGCAGTCTTGGAGAGGCTGTGGGACTGGACAGACCTGCTTACATCTGCTCTTGTAGTTTTACCAGTTAAAGTTGTTCACTTGGTTATTTTGTTTCACTGCGTCGAACTTCATTATTCGGATAGGAACTTCCGTTCCTACAACCTCACATTTATCTGTGTTGAAATTCATTTGCCAATTATATGCCCATTCTGCAAGTTTATTAATGTTGTCTTTGTAATTTGTTGCAGTCCTCCTCAGTATTGGTGTCATCCTGAAATTTAGAAATTGTGTCTTTGATTCTAAAGTCTAAATTGTTAATATAAATTGTGAGCAACAGTGGTCCCAGCACTGATCGTTGTGGGACCCCTTTCCACCTGTTGCCACTCTGAATAGCTACCTTTCACCCATACTCTCTGCTTTCTGTCTTGCAGCCAGCTAGCAATCCATTGTCCCCTGATTCCACATGCTCCGCCTTTATTCATTAAGCTATTATGTGGCACCTTATCGAAATCTAGATAAATTACATCTACTGCATTATCCTTGTTTACTCTCTCTGTTACCTCTTCAAAGAATTCAATGAGGTTGGTCAAGCAAGAATTTCCCTTTTGAAATCCATGCTGACTATTCATTATTATATTTTTGGTTTCTAGATGTTTTTCTATTTTCTCCTTTAGTAGGGATTCCATTACTTTTCCTACCTGTTAAGCTGACTGGGCTATAGTTCCCTGGACATGTTCTCTCTCCTTTCTTAAATACGGGTATAATGTTAGCGACCCACCAGTCCTCCGACACTGCACCTTTTTCTAACGAATTATTAAATGTGTAAATAGTACTTCTGCTAGCTCTTCTATAGATTTATTTAAAACTCGCAGATGCAATCTATCTGGACCAAGGTTTATCCTCTTTGACTTTGATTAGTTTATTTACTATTTCTCGCCTCTATTTTAAATGGGGTTATATCATTTCTAATCTCATCTTCCAATGTTATACCCACCTGATCCGTCTCCCTGGTAAATACTGAAGCAGAGTCATTATTTAATATTTCGGCCATTTCGCTATCACTGCCTGTGATTTTATCCTATCCATCCCTTAGTGGCCCTATTCCCATCCCGACTTTGCTATTTTTATTTGTGCCTGTAGAATATTTTACTATTTTGTTTTGTTCCTTGATAATTTAATTTCGTAGTTCCTCTCTGCCTTCCTAATTGATTTGACGTCTCTCCCCTCCTGCCTCTTTCCTTACCCTCAATTTTTCCTTTATGTCTTTATTCTTCCGTGGTGTCTCATTAGTGTTTAGTTGGTTCTTGTTTTTTAGCAGAATATATTGTTCCTGGACTCTGTTGGACACCATTTTAAATGTTTCCCATTGCTACATTGTTTGCCAATATTGTTGTCCATTTTATTTTCTCAAGTTCTATTCTCAGCCGCGCAAAATCAGCTTTCCTCCAAACTATTACCCTGGTCTTTGTCATACTTATGTTCTTCTCAATTATCGTATTATATTATGTTCACTATTGCTTAGCTGTTCCCCTACTTTTACTTCCCTTATCTGTTCTGGTTCATTCCCCATTGCTAGATCCAGTAGCGAATCCTCCCTTGTTGGGTTTCTTACATACTGGGTTAGAAAGAAGTTCTGTACACATTGTAGGAACTCCATTCCCTTATCCCCTTTACCTACCTCTTCTGGCCAATTAATTTCAGGGTAGTTGAAATCCCCCATGATTATTATTCTATGTTTTTTACTCATTTCCCTAATTTGTTTGCATATTTCTTCTTCCACCTCCCTTCCACTATTAAGTGGGCTGTAGACTACCTCTTTTAGTGTAATTAATCGCTTAATATCTTTTATCTCTATCCACATGGATTCTATTTTTGTTTTACGGATAGCTGTGTCACTTTTTTCTACTTCTGTTATGTTATCTCTAATAAGTACAGCTACTCCACTTCCCCATTCTCCCTCTATTTTTTTATTTTTTTTATTTGTTAAAAGGATGTGGACGTCACTGGCAAGGCCAGCATTGATTGCCCATCCTAATTGCCCTCGAGAAGGTGGTGGTTAGCCACCTTCTTGAACCGCTGCAGTCCATGCATTGAAGGTACTCCCACAGTGCTGTTAAGGCAAGAGTTCCAGGATTTTGACCCAGCGATGATGAAGGAACGTCGATATATTTCCAAGTCAGGATGGTGTGTGACTTGGAGGTGATGGTGTTCCCATGCGCCTGCTGCCCATGTCCTTCTAGGTGGTAGAGGTCGCGGGTTTGGGAGATGCTGTCGAAGAAGCCTTGGCGAGTTGCTGCAGTGCATCTTGTAGATGGTACACACTGCAGCCACGGTACGCCAGTGGTGGAGGGAGTGAATGTTTAAGGTGGTGGATTGTGTGCCAATCAAGCGGGTTTGCTTTGTCCTGGATGGTGTCGAGCTTCTTGAGTGTTGTTGGAACTGCACTCATCCAGGCAAGTAGACACTATTCCATCGCACTCTTGACTTGTGCCTTGTAGATAGTGGAAAGGCTTTGGGGAGTCAGTAGGTGAGACACTCGCTGCAGAATACTTAGCCTCTGACCTGCTCTTGTAGCCACAGTATGTGTGTGGCTGGTCCAGTTAAGTTCCTGGTCAATGGTGACCACCAGGATGTTGATGGTGGGGGATTCAGCAATGGTTATGCCGTTGAATGTCAAGGAGCGGTGGGTAGACTCTTGCTTGTTGGAGATAGTTATTTCCTGGCACTTGTGTGGCTCGAATGTTACCTGCCACTCATCAGCCCAAGCCCGAATGTTGTCTAGGTCTTGCTGAACGGACAGCTTCATTATTTGAGGAGTTGCGAATGGAACTGAACACTGCAAAGTCATCAGCAAACATCCCTACTTCTGACCCTGTGATGGAAGGTCATTGATTAAGCAGCTGAAGATGGTTGGGCCTAGGACACTTTCCTGAGGAACTCCTGCAGAGACATTCTGGGGTTGAGATGATTGGCCTCCAACAACTACAACCATCTTCCTTTGTGCTTGGTATGACTCCAGCCAGTGGAGAGTCTTTCCCCTGATTCCCATTGACTTCAATTTTACTAGGGCTCCTTGATGACACACTCGGTCAAATGCTGCCTCGATGTCAAGGGCAGTCACTCTCACCTTACCTCTGGAATTCAGCTCTTTTGTCCATGTTTGGACCAAGGCTGTAATGAGGTCTAGAGCCAAGTGGTCCCGGCAGAACCCAAACTGAGCAATGGTGAGCAGGTTATTGGTGAGTAATTCCACTTGATAGCACCATCAATGACCCTTTCCATCACTTTGCTGATAATTGAGAGTAGACTGATGGGGTGGTAATTGGCCGGATTAGATTTGTCTAGCTTTTTGAGGAGGACAGGACATACCTGGGCAGTTTTCCACATTGTCGGGTAGATGCGAGTGTTGTAGCTGTACTGGAACAGCTTGTCTAGAGGCTAGTTCTGGAGTACAAGTCTTCAGTACGGCAGCCGGGATGTCGTCAGGGCCCACAGCTTTTGCTATATCCAGTGCGCTCAGCCGTTTCTTGATATCACATGGAATGAATCGAATTGGCTGAAGACTGGGATCTGTGATGGTGGGGGCCTCAGGAGTAGGCCAAGATGGACCATCCACTCAGTACTTCTGGCTGAAGATGGTTGCAAACACTTCAGCCTTGTCTTTTGCATTCGCGTGCCGGGCTCCGCCATCATTGAAGATGGGGATGTTCATGGAGCCTCCGCCTCCCGTCAGTTGCTTAATTGTCCACCACCATTCATGACTGCATGCAGGACTGCAGAGCTTTGATCTGATCCGTTTGGTTGTGCGATCGCTTAACTCTGTCTATAGCATGTTGCTTCCGCTGTTTAGCATGCATGTTGTCCTGTGTTGCAGCTTCCCCAGGTTAGCACCTCATTTTTAGGTACGCCTGGTGCTGCTCCTGGCATGCTCCTCTGCACTCCTCATTGATCCAGGGTTGGTCCTCTGGCTTGATGGTAATGGTAGAGTGAAGGATATGCCAGGCCAGGAGGTTACAGATTGTGCTGGAATGCAATTCTGCTGCTGCTGACAGCCCACAGCATCTCATGGATGCCCAGTTTTGAGCTGCTAGATCTGTTCTGAATCTATCCCATTTAGTACGGTGGTAGTGCCACACAACACGATGGATGTCCTCAGTGTGAAGATGGGACATCATCTCCACAAGGTGGTCAACAATACTGTCATGGACAGATGCATCTGTGACAGGTAGATTTGGTGAGGACGAGGATTTTCCCTCATATTGGTTCCCTCACCACCTGCCACAGGCCCAGTCTGGCAACTATGCCCTTCAGGACTTGGCCAGCTTGGTCAGTAGTGGTGCTACCGAGCCACACTTGGTGATGGACATTGACGTCCCCCTCCCAGAGTACATTCTGTGCCCTTGCTTCTTCCAAGTGGTCAACATGGAGGAGTACGGATTCATCAGCTGAAGGAGGGCGGTAGGTGGTAATCAGCAGGTTTCCTTGTCCATGCTTGACCTGAGCCATGGGGTCCGGAGTCAATGTTGAGAACTCCCAGGGCCACTACCTCTCTCCCGTGTACCACTGTGCTGCCACCTCTGGTGGGTCTGTCCTGCTGGTGACAGTACCAGGTCAGCAGTTGAGGTGTTGCGTTTAAGCCTCAAGACCTGGGCTCAGAAGAAGGATGTGAAGTCAGTGCATCATCTTTGGATTGGGTGTGGAGATGAGTGGGGGCAGGATTCAGATGTTATGGACCCATGGTCAAAAAACCCCACAGACATTCACCTTTTGGGGTCATACATGATGGGTGGGAGCGGCTGTCGATACTGTGGAGTAATTGGCATTAAAAAGAGAGACATTGGCCCAGAAATTCGGGTCAATAATAATAATAATCAACTTTATTGTCATTGTTAGTGCACAAGTGCAGTACAACGAAATGTAGGCTTGCGGCTCCCGAGAGTGCCACGGGTGCAAGCCTCCGACCTGCACTTAACTAGCGCGCCGGCCGTTGAGCTGTGGGTCCGCGTGGGATTCTGATCCTGGGCCTCCTCCAACTGCCGGCGCGCAGTGCTTGCGTATCCCAGGGGCGCAGTTAGTTCGATTAATACTCTAAGCCCCAAAACATCACTAAAACTTCAAATAATTTTTTTTTTTTTTAAATCACATTTTTAAAATAACTATAAATTATATAAAATAACTATTTTAAACAATAATTTAAATTTTTGAAAAAAATAATTACATTTTCTAATGAGGCTAAAAATAAACTTACCTTTCTTTAAAGGATTAAAAAATGTTTTAATTTTAATTAATTCACCACTTACCTTGTTAAAAGCAGGCCTTGCGTCTGCTTTTTATATGTGTAACTCCTGGAGACTTACCCTCCCGGAAAAACATGGAAAAAAACCTAAGTTCAATGCGCACCGTTGCCTCTCCGGCGCACGCGTTCCACCTCTGAACCCCTTCTTTCAAGGGAACGGAAGTTCTGGTTTCCCGCGCATGCGCAGTGCATGCACGAAACCGGCACTTCCATTGGGCTTATGGGTGAGTACCCGGTGCGTACTCACCCGTGGAGACCCGAATTTCTGGGCCAATGCTTTCAGCAAAGGAGGGCCAAACAGTGGAACAGCTGGAAACATTGTCACTGTATGTAGCATATTCCTCTATAATGCACAGTGTGAGGCATATTGTATGACAGGCTAGATTGTTCGACTCAATAAAGGGAACATCTGTCATGAGCATTTTATTTTATACAGCTATGTAACCATCATTCCATACAGGGACACAGCAGCACATGTTGAAAGTAAAACACCAACAGCTGCTATCCCTCATCTTCATGCTAGACATCCATCTTAAATCAACACTCTCCTAGCAACCACACAGCCAATCAACAGAATACCTAAACTAACTAACTAAAATGTACCCACTGCCACAGACTCGACAACTGCAGCACTAAATTCATTCTCCTGCTTGCTCTGTGCTGTGATGGTATCGCACTGCCCTAATCTACAGTAAGGTGGATTAGGGATGTGGTGGGTTGTGATAGACAGCAACTTTTATTCTCATGTTCTGCTTCCACCATACCTGTTGCATCTCAGTCTGAAATCAGAAAAATATGAAAAAAAAACCCTTTATATTTCAAACCACTGCGTAAATGCCTGGCAGCGACTTAAAAAAGCAGTAATTCAATCTCAGAGCTCTGCTAAAATACATGAAGCTCAGCTCTTGCAGTTAATGATGTCATCATAACTGCTGGATTGAATTGCTGCCTTGTAAGCTTTCAGCCAATTGCAACGATCTTTATTAAATGGGAATCAAGCTAATGACATTTGGGATAAAGGATCTCCTTTCTGTCTAGGGTGAGGCTTTGAAGAACTGCTGCTATATATTAAATAATAACAAAATATATTAATTAAGCAAATTATTGTATGTATACTTAGCGTAGCAGCAGCAAATTACTAACAGGCAGAAGGAGTGGTTCTGTTATGTTCCCATATCATCCCAAATCTGCAAAGCTTTTAAAGGGTAAACTCGTTTTAAAAGAGCATTTCTCAAACATTCTTGGCGCCTTCATGCCAACCAATTTCCGGCAGCTTTGGGGGCAACTTACCAATGCCACTTTGAAACCCACCCTTATGAGGTTTGTGAAACATTAGCATCAAGCTGATGCTCCTTCCAATTGTTTCTCTCCCTCCAACAATCTGCCTGTGGCTCAGTTTGGGACTCTCCAAACCCTGCTCACAAATACTTCGCTCATCACATCAATGTACTGTGCCACCTTTCAAAGCAGAATTCTCAAATAATCATCTCTGAGGTTTGTTTTTGCTCCCTCCCAACTGCTGCCCCCCCCCTCCAGTCGTAGCCACAGCCTCACTCAGCTGGCACAGCAAAGGAACAAGACCTGTGCCGGCTCTGTGAAAGAGCTCTCCAATTAGTCCCACTCCCCGCTCTTTCCCCACAGCCCTGCAAATTTTTCCTTTTCAAGTATTTATCCGATTCCCGTTAGAAAGTTATTAATGAATCTGCTTCCACCACCCTTTCAGGTAGTGCATTCCAGGTCATAATAATTTGCTGCATAAAAAGAATTCTCCTCATCTCGCCCCAGGTTTTTTTTGACAATTATATTAAATCTGTGTCCTCTGGTTACCGACTCTCCTGCCAGTGGAAAGTGTTTCTTCCTATTTACTCTATCAAAACCCCTCATGATTTTGAACACCTCTATTAAAACTCCCCTTAACCTTCTCTGTTCTAAGAACAACCCCTCTGAACCATACAAAGCAAACAGGTCTTGGGTCTGATCCTTGGTCTGTGTGGAGATGGCGGACCTCCATTGTGGCAGCAATAGGAGTGCTGTAATAGACCTTGGCACTGTTGGGTTAGAGTGAAAAAAAATCAATCAATCAAGGCTGATGATCACTATCCAACCACGCCTGTTGACAGTTTTAGGCTCAGCTGTGATGTTTCTTCTTCACTGTCTGGGCTCAGAAATGACCACTGGCGATTTGGATGTGGTGACCAGGGAACTACACCCCAGCCAAGAATTGATACCTTGAGGAGAGGAGGGAGGGAAGGAGGGCACCAATCAGATGGAAAAAGGAATGGAAACATAAAAAGAAACTCTCTTTCAAATTCTGACTGGCCATCTGTACATTTCCAGGTGTAGAAGGAAAAGGGCTGACTACAAGCTTGACCAGAATTGTGGAGGAGGTTGACAATTTTAGTTAACAATCTGAAGATACTGCAGGTTTGGATGTTCTCGTGACCTAGAATGATTATATTTACAACAAACAACAACAACTTGCATTTATATTGCACCTTTAATGTAGTAAAACGTCCCAAGGCGCTTCAAACAAAATTTGACACCAAGCCACTCAAGGAGATATTAGGAGAGGTAGGGTTTAAGGAGCATGTTAAAAGGAGGAGAGAGAGGTAGAGAGGTTTAAGGAGGGAATTCCAGAGCTTAGGGCCTAGGTAGCTGAAGGCACAGCTGTCAATGGTAGAGCGATGAAAATCGGGGATGTTCAAGAGGCTGGAATCGGAGGAGCGCGGAGAGCTCGGAGGGTTGGAGGAGGGCCACTCCCGCACTTCCCGACACTCACATCCCTCACTTTGATAAGCGGAACATTTTTTTTCAAATTTATGAGGATCATGCCACAGAGACAAAGCAACAAATGAATATAGTTAGTTTAAATACCTTAATTTCTTTTGCTTTCCTATCAGTTTTCTCCAATTCACTTCGAAGCTGTCGTTCCATGTTGGAGGTGCTTGCGCTCATAGCTGCGATTGTTACATCACGTTGATGCAGTTCTGTGGTCAGCTGCGAGACCTCCAATTTCATTCCCTCCAACTCAGAGTGACGTTGCTGCTCGACACAATTCAACTGATCCCTCAGCTGTTACAAAAAGAAAACACTGTTAAATGAGGACGCAAAGCGTTCATTAATGGATCTCCTTCCTCAGCTCGTTCAGGTGTGCCAGAGGTAGATGACCTCCCAGCTGACTCACAATATAATCCACGTGGTCTATCCTCCATATGTTAAAAGGATGTCACCCTTCACAACAGAACACTGAAGTGGTTTTATGACAAACTAAGCACTTTTGTGCTGTGATCTTCCCATGTACATTGATTGGAGACTGCATGGAGACTAATGGAGTTCAACGAATGTCCCATTTCTAACCTGTTCAAACATCTAAAATTTAACTGCTATGAAACCATAATGGAGAAATCAGATTTCAGGTAGAGCAGCTTCAGTCAATTGCCTGGAGTTTCCGCTAGGTTATGCTGGCTTTTTCAGCGCAATTCGCCCGAAATCGGCCAAACCAACGCAAAAGATTGCGGAATTTCAAAACATTGTGTTAGAGCCGGCCCCGCCCACATAATTGGCCAGGACCCCGGATCGAATTAATCACCATGGCGAGTTTCCGCTAATTATGCCTGTTTGCCGGCCTACGAGGAGGCTTTTAAAATTAAGTTTTTTGGGGGCATAAGGCACCTTTTAAAAGCTTTTGAATATAATTTTTTTTAAATTTACCATGAAACTGACTATTGCGCTCCAATATAACTGGCAAATGGTCCTGTATAGTTTTTTAAAGACATTTCCAGTTATTTAAACTCGCATTACTCACAGGTGGTGGTGTAGACACTAATAAAAGTGCTTATGTTTTGTAATAAACCCATTTTCAGCTGCATTAATAAAAATGCACCAAGTTACCACTCGTAAATACATCAAGCAACTTTTTTTGAAGCAAAAAGTTTTTTTAAAAATTATGTTCTAAAATGCTGCCCGATTGCGCTGGTTCATGGCAGATTTTACGTCCTGCAATATGCAAATGAGTTTGAGCGGGATCTTGAGGGGAAAAAACACTTACCAAAACTAGCAGAATTTTGGGCACAATTTGCGCCCGGATTGCCAATTGCACCCTAAGCGGGAACTCTACCCCCTTAGATATTGCCAATACTACCTTCAGCACGGCACCAAAATGCCGCTACTTTGCCACATACCAATAAACTGTACCGCATAGATGGAGATTCCCCAACAGCGAAGGCCCACATAACAAGCTCCTGATGTCAGACTGGCAGGGCTCATGTTCAACACCAAGTTAAGGCTGGATGTTTTCTCGCACGGGAAGGAGGAAAATGCAGAGGTTAAGTCAACCAAAGTTCACCTCATGCACCTGTGAGGAGATGGTTAAAGACTGTCAAGGCCAGTCAGTCATGTTGGAGCAAGTTGCTTGCCCACACTTCTGGTTGCAGAATGCTGTGGTGTGGAACTAATTCAGGTTCAATCTCTGCTCTATGCTATTAGGTGATCGCACCAGGGTGGCAGTGGGATTAGCCTCAGTGCCCAGAATTGGAGTGGGGAGGGGGAGGAAAAAAAAGAGGGGGTGGGTAAATTTAACAGCCTCTGATCCAACTTCATTGACTCCCGCTGGAGCCTGCATATGACTAGATAGACTGTAATACTCCTTCCCCCGGATAATAGTTTGGCACATCCTATGCCTAGGATCATTCAGCAAGGCACCCTAGAGGCTAGTAGGTCCTGCTTACTGCAGAGCCAACGGTCAGTGCCTTCAGAAACAAAAGGAATAAAAATTGCAAGGGGTGGGGGGTTGGGTATGGTATCAGAGAGAAGAGAAAGGGGCACCTTGACTTTGGATCTCAAGTCAACTTGTCCTTTCAAGCCACTTGACCAACAACTCTACTCCAAAATTGTATTGTGACTTGCATTAAGTATTTTCAAAGCAGTACCAGGATAAAGTGTGCATGTTATCAATGGGACATAGTGCTCTCAGAGTTGAGCAGAGGCACAACTGCGAAATAAGGCAAGGACAGGAGGAATGCCATTTGGAGCAGATTATGCAGTGCTTCTGGACAAGGTAGGAAACATAAATGGTGGAATTATACAGCGCAATCAAAGGCAAACGACTTATTTTTACCAACCAAATAAATTAAGCATTTAACACAGTGATGGAGGAATGAAGACACTGCAGTGCCACCTAGTGTTCATTCGGTACCTTTTTAACGTCTGTTTTGCATTTAGTGTGCCCCTCTTCCATCTGTCTCAGCTCCTCCTGTTTTCTGACAATTTCCTCAGTCAGGAATGTACAGTGACCATTCGATGAATCTAAACTAATAAAAGTGTTTTTTTTTTTTAAAAACGGGTTGCGAGAAGTCACCTGCATTGAGAAAATTAACCAAACTAAGTTTCCTCTTAAAGCTACAGCACTTTATTCAAACAAACCACTAGAATCTAATGGTTTGAAAGTCCGGTTACAAATTTACGTCTGCTACAGGTATGTGCTCAGGTTCAGTAGTGTCACCTGCTCCCTCAAGCAGTCTGGTCACCTGACTCTTACAGAAGTTGACTACTTTGCATCTACCAGTGCGGTAGCGGGACCTGGGAGTGTAGCAATAAAATTTCCTTTTGATCTGGACTGAATTAACGTGTGTTATGCACGTGCTCTGTTTCAACATCTCTGAAGGCGGAGTGAGGTAACGCTGGGTGAGGTGAACTTTGGTTTGAATCATAAGCTGCTTTATTCCATAGTAGGTTAAAAATACAGAACAATGAGATTGGTGAGAGTCGCTTGTTACAAATTGGTACCATTTCTGTTTGCATACCATCACAAAAATAAAGAACACTTAAGCGCTAGCCCACTCCAGTGGGTCAGCCAACTCTTGGTGCTCTCGGTGCACTGTCCAACTGCCCACTAGGACAGCGATTCACTCTCTTCACACCCTCTGCTGCTCGACTCCCTCCTCGTGTGTGTGTGTTCTGATTTATAAAGCCTCTCTCAAAGCCTCCCCAGAGATTAGAAAAGGTTTGCAACACCAAGGTGTCTCTCTGAATAACCAGACATGACTAACGAATGGCCCAGGACTTCCCGTCTCGCATTCCACACTTCAGCATTGGGCTGGCTGGGAAAGCAACATCTTTTAGGAAACCGCTTGCTAAAAAACACAGCTTAGCATAGCTCGTGCCCAAGTCCTTTTTGTGAACAATCCCGACCCGCGATATATAATTGCGACAAGACCTATTGCATACATCACAAAATATATGAATATTAATGCAAGATACAATAAACAGTTCAAAATTAACCAGCATATTTAGCTGTAATTTTTGTTAAGTGTTTTTTCTTTTATATTCCTGAAAGCTACAGGTGTTAATGATGAGCAGAACCCTATCCCACTTCAGGCACCAACTGGCATCAAGAACTCACAGGTCGTCACCAATACCTCGTATTTATATAGTAGCTTGAATGCAGAAAAATGTCCAAGGTGCTGCACAGTGAGGAAAAAAATGAATGCATAACCAAAGGAGGAGATAGTATGAGGGTGGTGATCAAAGGTTTGGTCAAATAAGGGGGTTTTAAGGAGGGTCTTCAAGGAGGAGAGGGAGATGCATGGGCAGAAGGTTTAGAAAGGAAATTCCAGAGTGTAGGCCCTAGGCAGGTGGGGAAAAGGGAGGGTAGGATGAACAAGAGGCCGCAGTCAGAGGCATGGAGGGGGCCAGAGGCAGTTGCAAGCTGCAGAGGGATTTAAACACGAGGATAAGAATTTTAAATTTGAGGAGCCAACGTAGGTCAATAGGACAGGAGCGACGGACAAGCGGGATTTGCTGCAGCCAATGATATGGGTAGCAGAGTTTTGGATAAGCTGAAGTTTACAAAGGGTGTAGTATGGAAGACCAGCCAGGAGAGTGTTAGAGGAAGAAAAAGGCACAGATGAAGTTTTCGGCTGCAAATGGACTGAAGAAGGGGTGGAGGCTGGCAATGAGAGTTGAAAGCAAGCGGTCTTACTAATGGAGAGGATATGAAGTTAGGAGCTCACTCAGGGTTGAAGAACAACAATTTGCATTTATATAGCGCCTTTAAAGTAATAAAACATCCCAAGGTACTTCACAGGAGCGTTATCAAACAAAATTTGACACCGAGCCACATAAGGAGATATTAGGATAGAGAGGTAGGTTCTAAAGAGAGCCTTAAAGGAGGAGAGAGAGGTAGGAAGGTGGAGAGGTTTAGGGAGGGAATTCTAGAGCTTGGGACCTTGGTGGAGCGATTAAAATAGGTCATGCACAAGAGGCCAGAATTGAAGGTGTGCAGAGATCTCAGGGTGGGGGGGGTTGGAGGAGTTTACAGAGATAGGGAGGGGCAAAGTCATGGCGGGATTTGAAAAGAAGGATGACAATTTAAAAATTAAAGCATTGCTACACCGGGAGCCAACATAGGTCAGCGAGCACAGGGATGATGGGTGAACGGGGCTTGGTGTGAGTTAGGACACGGGGCAGCGAGCACAGGAGTGATGGGTGAACGGGACTTGGTGTGAGTTAGGACACGAGCAGCAGAGTTTTGGATGAGCTCAAGTTTATGGAGGGTAGAAGATGGGAGGCCGGCCAGGAGAGCCTTGGAATAGTCACATCTAGAGGTAACAAAGGCATGGAGGAGGGTTTCAGCAGCAGAGGAGCTGAGGCAGGGTCGGAGTCAGGTGATATTACAGAGGTGCTACAGTAGGCGGTCTTGGTGATGGCGCCGATATGTGGTCAGTGCAAAGGCTGAGGGAGCACATCGCAGCAGACACTTGGGGTAGTACTTGGAGAGCAGGTAGACAATGAGGATTTTAGAGGGGTGAGAGGAATGTAACAAGGCGAGATACTTGCAGGAAAAGAAGGTGCCAGAGGGGATGGGGGGGGGGATTGTGTGAAACCCGTCCACAGACAGTTAAACACAAAATGGAGAGGGGGAGGGGGGGGGGGGGGGGGGGAAAAGAGGCTTTCAGCCCCATTACAATATTTAAATTTAGGTACTGCCCACTGGGAGTGGGTTGGTCGCCGTCGCCCATCCCACCTCAGGTAAAATCAGAAGTGGGCAGATTGGAGGCGGGAATCCCATTTTTAACACTTCAGCTGCCCCCATGCTCCAAACCCACCTGTTTTTTATGGGGAAAATTCCGGCCTGAATGCCAGGCCCCCACCACCCTCTGGGTGAAAACATTTCTCAACTCCCTTCTAAACCTCCAATCAATTACTTTAAATCTATGCCCCCTGGTTAGTGACCTCGCTGCTAATGGAAATAGGTCCTTCCTATCCACCCTATCTAGGCCCCTCAAAAGTTTATACACCTCAATTAAATCTCCCTCAGTCTCCTCTGTTCCACAGAAAACAAAGCCAGCCTATCCAATCTTTCCTCATAGCTAAAATTCTCCAGTCCTGGCAACATCCTCGTAAATCTCCTCTGTATGCTCTCTAGTGTAATCACATCTTTCCTGTAATGTGGTGACCAGAACTGTATGCAATACTCTAGCTGTGGCCTAACTAGTGTTTTATACAGTTCAAGCATAACCCCCCTGCTCTTATATTCTATGCCTCAAGCTAATAAGGGAAAGTATCCCGTATGCCTTCTTAACCACCTTATCGACTTGTCCTACTACCTTCAGGGATCTGTGGACATGCACTCCAAGGTCCCACTATTCCTCTACACTTCTCAGTATCCTACCATTTAATGTGTATTCCCTTGCCTTGGTAGCCCTCCCCAAATGCATTACCTCACACTTCTCCAGATTGAATTCCATTTGCCACTTTTTAGTGCTCACCTGACCAGTCCATTGATATCTTCCTGCAGTAGAATCATAGAATGGTTACAGCACGGAAGGAGGCCATTCGGTCTGTCAAGCCAGTGCCGACTCTCTGCAAGAGCACTTCAACCACTCCCACGCCCTTTCCCTGTAGCCCTGCAATTTTTTTTTCCTTCAGGTACTTATCCAATTCCCCTTTGAAAGCCAAAATTGAATCAGTCTACAGCTTTCTTCCTCACTATCAACCACACGGACAATTTTTATATCATCTGTAAACTTCTTAATTATGCCCTTTACATTGAAGTCCAAATCATTGATGTAGGCCACAAAAAGCAAGGGACCCAGTACTGAGCCCTGCGGAACTCCACTGGAAACAACCTTCCAGTCACAAGAACACCTGACAATCATTACCCTTTACATCCTGCCACTGAGCCAATTTTGGAACCAACTTGCCACTTTTCCTTGGATCCCATGGGCTTTTACTTTTTGACCAGTCTGCCACAGGGAACCTTGTCAAAAGCCTTTCTAAAAAAAGAGGTTGAAAAGAGAGACAGAACTAATGATCAAGTAAAACGAACATTAGGTACAGAGTAAAGCTCACCCCACTCTGCACCAACCAAAGAGAATCCCTACTACACCAGTTGGAAATTTCCACTTCCCACAGTAGTTATCCCTGACATCTTGCACAAGGCTATCAAAAGTCTGACAGGTAATGGAAGCAGAGACAATGGTTCTAACGAAAGGTCATCGACCTGAAACGTTAATTCTTTTTTTATCTCTACAGTTGCTGCCTGACTGCTGAGTATTTCCAGCATTAGCTGCCAATGTCCTTTCATATGGAAATGTTAATGACTTAATCAAAGTAAGGACTTCAATTCCTCATTCACTCCGAGTCATGCTAACTCCAAGGATCGGTCCTTGGACCCCAGCTATTCACAATATATATTAATGATCTAGACGAGGGAACGAGATGTAATATCTCCAAGTTTGCAGACGACACAAAGCTGGGTGGGTGTGTGTGCTGTGAGGAGGATGCCGAGAAACTCCAGTATGATTTGGACAGGTTGGGTGATTGGGCAGAAGCATGGCAGATGCAATATAACGTGGATAAATGCGAGGTTATCCACTTTGGTGTCAAAAACAAGGCGGCAGATTATTATCTGAATGGCAATAGATTGGGAGAAGGGGAAGTGCAACGAGACCTGGGCGTCCTTGTGCACCAGTCGCTGAAGGTAAGCATGCAGGTGCAGCAGGCGGTTAAGAAGGCAAATGGTATGTTGGCCTTCATAGCGAGAGGGTTTGAGTACAGGAACAAGGCTGTCTTGCTGCAGTTGTACAGGGCCTTGGTGAGACCACATCTTGAGTATTGTGTGCAGTTTTGGTCGTCTTATCTGAGGAAGGATGTTCTTGCCATGGAGGAAGTGCAGTGAAGATTCACCAGGCTGATACCTGGGATGGCAGGAATGATGTATGAGGAGAGATTGGGTCGATTGGGCTTGTACTCGCTGGAGTTTAGAAGAATGAGAGGGGATCTCATTGAAACTTGTAAAATTCTAACAGGACTAGACAGACTAGATGCAGGAAGGATGTTCCCGATGGTCGGGGAGTCCAGAACCAGGGGTCACAGTCTAAGGATAAGGGGTAAGCCATTTAGGATAGAGATGAGGAGGAATGTCTTCACCCAGAGAGTGGTGAACCTGTGGAATTCTCTACCACAGAAGGCAGTAGATGCCAATTCATTAACTATATTCAAGAAGGAGTTGGATATATTTCTTAAGGCTAAAGGGATCAAGGGATATGGGGAGAGGGCAGGGACAGGCTACTGAATTTGGATGATCAGCCATGATCGCATTGAATGGCGGAGCAGGCTCGAGGGGCCGAATGGCCTACTCCCGCTCCTATCTTTCTATGTTTACCCCCGCCTGTCACCTATTCCAGCCCATTATGTCAAGTATAAAGTATCCACTTCATGCACGTACAATCCAGTAACTGGTGCAGTGCTCCCTTCAACCAGAAAAGTCAAAGCATCGAATATTAAAGCAAAAATTTGCAGGGCGATGGGGAAAGAGCAGGGGAGTGGGACTAATTGGCTAGCTCTTTCAAAGAGCTGGCACAAGCACGATGGGCCGAATGGCCTCCTTCTGTGCTGTATGATTCACTGATACGGCACATGCTAAAAGTATCTTAAATGTAGCAAAAAACAAAAAGAGCAAAGGTTTCAGCTGTCAGCTTTGTGTTCATGCCATGGCTCACTTTACAAATCTCTTGGTGCTTACCTCTGCTGAAGTTGCATCACTTCTTCCTTGAGATTCGCTTCACCTTTCAGGCTTGCTTGGAGTTGCACTTGTGCCCGCTGGAGCTCAGCCAGGCTGTGGGAAACATCACTGTACTGCTGCTTCAGCAGGCTTTCTTCCAATGATCTGCTGGAATTCAGAGTAGAAAAGATTTGTTTTTAAACAGTGGTCTGTTCCGAAAAGTACTCAATGCACGTGTGCAACAAGTACATTGAATTAAATATATACAGCTGTACAGGTATTTGTTTAATTTGTAATAATCCCACTTTCAGCTGGTAAACGATGCATTACATGAGGAAGGGAACAGAGCAAGATTGATAAAGTCTCATTGAAATATTCATTCAAAATATGTAATACTGAAATGTACGTCTTCTAATTTCCTTCCATTTAGGTTATAAAACCTGTTCAGTGCAATACATTGGAGTGTGAAGCACCTCAGCTGCTTCAACCAACTGGAATTGAGAGCACAAACACACCTGAACCTTTCAGCGTCTAGCCTGTTACATACATAATCAGACTCTGCCTTTGAGCAGATGTTTTCTTTCTTTGTACCACATCTATAAACGCCTACTTCCCTTCTTCACTCTGCAGATTTTTATTGGACAGAATTTCTTCATTTTAAAATCAAACTTGGTTTGACTAAAGAACAGCGACATACAACAGGAAGTCTTTGCAATGCTGTCCTTCAGATGTGGGGAGCATATTTTAGAAAAAGTGGGTATGCGAATTAAGAACATAAGAAATAGGAGGAGTAGACCATTTAGCCTTTCGAGCCTGCTCCGCTATTCAATACGATCATGGCTGATATTCTACCTCATCTCCACCTTCCCCCACTATCCCCATATCCCTCGAGTCTCTTAGTATCCAAAAATCTATCAATCTCTGCCTTGAATATCATCAACGACTGGGCATCCACAGCCCTCTGGGGTAGAGAATTCCAAAGATTCACAACCCTTTGAGTGAAAAAATGTCACCTCATCTCAGTCCTAAATGGCTGACCCCATATTCTGAGACTGTGACCCAAGTTCTAGACTCCCCATCAAGGGGAAACACCCTCCCTGCATCTACCCTGTCAAGCCCCTGAAGAATTTTATATGTTTCAATGAGATCACCTCTCATTCTTCTAAACTCTAGAGAATATAGGTCTAGTATATACTCATGGGACAATCTCCCCATCCTAGGAATCAGTCAAGTGAACCTTTGTTGCACTCCCTCGAAGGCAAGTATATCCTGCCTTAGGTAAGGAAATCAAAACTATACAGTACTCCAGGGTGTGGTCTCACCTAGGCCCTATATAATTGCAGTGAATTCTATGGTTTCTGTTTACAAGATTAAGGGAAACATTAAATAACTAGAGCCCACTTATGTTTCATATAATGTTGCAGAAAAAAAATGCAATGTTCCAAATGCAATCCAACAAGATCCCACAAGCAGAGATGAATGACCAGTTAAACTATTGTGAAGTTGTTGGTTGAGCAATAAATGCTGGCCATGATACCAGGAGACCCTGTTCTTTAAATAGTGCCACGGGATCATAAACCTCAACCTGAACCAGTAGACGGGGCCTCAGTTTAACGTCTCATCTGAAGTTTGGCACCGCTAACATAGGAACAGGAGTAGGCCATTCAGCCCCTCGAGCCTGTTCTACCATTCAATTAGATCAAAGTTGATCTGTACCTCAACTCCATATCCCTTAATACCCTTCCCCAACAGAAATAAGAAATAGGAGCAGGAGTAGGCCATACGGCCCCTCGAGCCTGCTCCGCCATTCAATAAGATCATGGCTGATCATCAACCTCAACTCCACTTTCCCGCCCAATCTCCATATCCCTTGATTCCCCTAGATAGACAACTCTCTATTCCTTCATTCAAACCAGTAATATATTGTGTAAACAGCTGTTCCCCAGAACAGATCCCTGGGGAACACCTTTTGTCATATCTTTCCAATCGGTGCGTTCCCTTTATCTCTACTCCCCTTCTCCTACCTAAAAGATTATCAACCCACTTAACAAGATTACATCCAATTCCATGCGTTTTCAGTTTTGATAATTTCTTGTGTGGAACCATATAAGTTTACTTCTGGAAGTCCATATTGACAACATCTATAGACACTCCCCTATCCAGCATGCTAGCGACTTCCTCAAAAAAATGTAAGTACAGGAAACTTTCGATTAACCGGCCCCCAAATAACCGGAACGCTCTATCCACCGGCAAAATTCAGGAGTCGGTTCAAGTAACTTTTTTTACTTTTAGTTACTTTTTTTAATTGATTTGTTGCTGTGCAAGGGTGTAGCTGAAGCTGTTGCTAAGCTACAGAGACACTTGCAACTTGTGCCGATTGTTTTGAAGCTGCAACAGGGTTTGTTGCTTTATACGGAGCTCTGAGCTCCGTATCTTTTACTATAGCGTTCGGTTATCCGGAATTGTTGATGAACCGGCAACACGTCGGCCCCGTCCGTGCCGGATACCAGAAAGTTTCCTGTAGATGAGTCAGACATGACGTACCCTTCACAAATCCATGCCCACTCTCTCTGATCAGCTCGTACTTGCCCAAGTGCTTCGTCACTCTGTCACCGATGGTAGATTCTAGTAACTTTTCCACAACTAATGTTAAACTGGTGGATCTGTAGTTACTGGGTTTCTCCCTCCCGCCCTTCTTAAATAATGGAACGTCATTTACAATTTTCCAAACAATTGGCACAGTTCCTGAATCTAGAGAGCATTGAAAAATTATGGCTAATGCATTTGCCATTTTCCCTATTTCTTTTAATACCCAATGCAGCACTCCTCGGGTATTATGGAGTGTCAACCTAGATGATGCATTCAGTCCTGGAGCCCACAACTTTCTGATTCGACTGATAAAAGGACCATTAATAATTTTAGCTATATTTTATGCAACTCACATGATCTTTCTTCTTTGTATATAAGGAAGATAAAGGCACATTGAACAGGCTGGTCAAATCTCACTCAGTTACAGTGAGTCACAATTTTTATGAAAAAAAATGTAACCTTATTCTATACATTTCATTGTGGAAGAACTCCTAACTCAATTACGTTTCTTTAATGGGTTTGCAATCAATGTCACTCTTATTTTTAAAAAAATTCAACATTTTCAGTAGTGCAACCTTGACAATAAATTATGTTTGCATGTGTCTGGGTGAGACAATGATCACTCGCAGACTCTTGCACAACCAGCTGGTCAAGGAAGGGATTGTCAGACAAAGTTTTGAAAATCCTACAACTACTGAGCTAATAAGGGGAAAAAACTTGCATTTATATAAAGCCTTATCAGATCACCCAAAAATAGCTCAAAATCCTGGAACGGAGCTTGAAAATGTGGCGTTAAGGCAGTTAGTGCTGAATCTGAATCACAAAAGATGCTCAAAATGCAACGTGTGGTCCAATGCAAGGTTGGGTTGTGTATGCTTAGGGAACCTGTGTGGTTTAATCGCACTTAAGGAAACAAAGGGAAAAGGAAAGCGTTGCATTTATATAGCGCCTTTCAAGATCTCAGGATGTCCCAAAGCGCTTTACAGCCAATGAAGTACTTTTCAAGTGTAGCCATTGTTGTAATGTAGGAAACACAGCAGCCAATTTGCAGACAGCCAGGTCCCACAAACAGCAATGTGATAATTCCCAGATAACCTGTTTTAATGATGTTGGTTGAAGGAGGAATATTGGTCAGGACACCAGGGAGAACTCCCCTGCTCTCCTTTGAAATAGTGTCACGAGATCTTGGTTTAATGTTTCATCCGAAAGGCTCCCACAGTACTGCACTGGAGTGTCAGCCTAGATTTTGCGCTCAATTCTCTGGAATGGGGCTTGAACCCACCACCTTTGGACTCAAAGATGAGAGTGCTACCACTGAGCCACGGCTGATAACAGCTAATAATGATAATAAGCTAATAACTAGTGTTTATTATTGTGACTATTTTGGTTTCCTCAAAAAATGCCGGGTTAGTCTGTTCAGTTACAATGTAATTCATATTATGAGAGCGATTAAAGATAAAGGGAGCGAGAGATTTTAAAGATATATTATCCACTCCCTTGTCATGGCACACAGGGACTAAGGGCCCAGTGCAGTCTTCTGGCAAAGTGGGGAACAAATGGACCAGAGTGTGCAGACATGAGATTTTTAATAAGATATGTAGATGGGCATGTAATATAAAATATATGCCTATTCAGTTATTATAAAAATCTCAAATTATCTAATTTTTATACAATGGCCTAGGAATTGCGTTTGGAGGCGTACTTCTGGAGTATGCCTCCGACCCGCGAAACATTACCTCCTGGTGCCCAGGCTGCGAAGAGGTGCAGTCTCAGGCCTTGAGCGGAGGGCAGCGTAATGGCCCACGGATCCCAAGCGGTTCGGAAGCACCCTGAGATCATGTGGGCCTGGTCCTCCAATGAAAAAGGAGAATTCCATTGCAATTATTTACGAAGGGAATCCCCTAATGATGTGCAATGGAATCCCCAAATAATTATACAATTTAGAGAATTGCAGTTTTATTCATAAGTTCCTTCATTGCACCAACCTCAAGAAAAATTTAATTTTTTGATAAATAACTTTAAACATTGAGGCCTAGAAATTGGGTATAGCCCCGCTTGAGGCGTTAGAACTGGCGATGCGCAAAGTTTATAGCCAGACGAAACTTATCGCCGCCTGGCGCGATATTGGGTTGCATCGCCCCCAAATGGGATTGAGGCATTAAATCAGCCGTTGCATGGTGCTCTTAAGGCGCAAAAGGTCAGGCGCTACTCAATTTCGACGCGGACGGGCGCAGCGCAGGTGAACTCAATTACGGGAAAGCACGAGACCTCCAGGCGCCGGCCGGCTCTTGAAGGGGTGGGTCAGTCAGCCTGAGCTTCAACACCCAACGCCCTGTAGGCCTCAGATTCGGCGCTCGCCCTTGTCTGGTGGTACAAACTTGTTCATCATGGAGAAGGTTAGACAGAGAGCAGAGCGCTTCAACACTGAGGCTCTGGACCACTTGGTGGCTGCAGTTGAACACCGTCGAGAGGTCCTGTATCCGAATAATGGCAAGAGGCCGAATCAGAAGGCTTATCGACGATCTTGGAGGGAGGTTGCTGTGAGGGTGAACTCCAGCAGCATGCCGACCAGGACCCCTGTTCAGTGCAGGAAGAAATTCAACGACTTCACACGGATCGTTAGGGTGAGTGATGGTTTACCAAACTTGTGCTTCCCTCCATCTGCAGCTGACTTCGGGCACCCTGCTGCAATGATGCGCCAATGGCCATCTGTCAGTATGCACCCATGGCCCTTTCTGGGCACACACATGGACAGATGTCTCAAGGCCTCATGTAAGGGCTCTTGCAACATGGGGGGCATGCGATGAGGTCTCAAGGCATCGTGTAACAGAACCTCCCCTTCTTTCCCCTGCAGTCCAAGCTGGCGATGATTCGAAAGGAGCAACATCGAACCGGTGGCGGACCTGCACAAGTGGTCACTCTCACGGATCTGGAGGAGAGAGTGCACCAGATACTTGGAGGACGTCTGTCTGGTCCTGTGACCACTGCATCTGCCGACCCCATTACCGACAGCGAGGGTAAGACTCTCACCTTTTCCACCTGTTGCCTTCCACTTGGTCCCCCCACCAGCATGCATCCTCAGTGTGCAGCCATGTCAGAGCCTTGCCGCAATCTGGCATGCCTTTCAGCAAAGCTATCCTTTTGCTAAAGCCACTCTTCCACCTCCCACTTTCAGATGAAGCAGCACCAACTCGGGCTCAACGCGCTGAAGCTGCCAGTGCCACCGGAGGCGAGGACCAGGAGGAATCCAGACCATCCGCTGCAGAATCCAGGGAGCTGAGACATCTGCAGACTGGGGACAGTAGTCCCCTGGAGGGGAGGGGGGGTGGCTCTGAGGATGAACCAGTTGCCGGACCAAGCGGCATGGAGCAACGCACGGGGGATAGGCAAGTTCGGCCACCGTCTCCCCGCAGGGCAAGGCAGGTCGTCATGACTGCTGCACAGAGTGCAGATGAGGTCCGTCGCCTGGCTGAGATGAGCAAACAGGCCCGGGTCAGACACACGGAGCTGATGGCTGCAGTGGAGAAGATGCCTGAGTCAATAGATTCATTGGCTAGGAGTATGTTGGACTTCGGGGCAACAATGGAGAGGACTCTGCAGGGCTTTGGGGCAACAATGGAGAGGACTCTCCAGGTGTTCGGGGAAACAATGGACAGGTCTATCCAGGGCTTCGGGGCCACAATGGACAGGACTATCCAGGGCTTCGGCCCAACAATGGAGAGGACTGTCCACGGCTTTGAGTCGGCAATGGAAAGGACTGTTCAGGGCTTCGGACAATCCCTGGAAAGGTCTGTGCAGGGCTTGTCCGAGGCAGTGGAGCGGTCGGCACCTGCCTTGTCCGAAGCCATGGGAAGAACTGTCCAGGCCTTCTCCGAAGCACTGGCACCTGGCACACAGGTACTCACTGTTGCCACGCAGTCACTTGCTGGGCTCCTCCACAGCCAGATTGACGCAACGCGATCTCTCACTGCAGCCACCCTCTCTGCATCAGATAGGATCACCCCGGGCCCTTCCACTCCCGTACAAGGCCAGGAATCAGTGGAGCATGCGATTGTGGCGGATGAGCCGAGCCGCTCCCCTCAGATAGCCAGTGTGTCGTCCGACCATGGTGCAGGTGTCCTCTCTCGGCAGGAGAGCATTGCACATGCCAGCGCTGGGACGCCTGCATTGCAGCTGCCACCACCTGCAGGCCACACTGCTTCCAGCCATGGTCACAGCAAGCATCCTGCGTCCGCACCCTCCAAGCCCAGAGGTCGGCCAGGCTGTCCCTCAGGGGTTTCTGCGCTTCCAGACAGTCAGGAGGCGTCCCCCAGCCTTGAGCCCGCCACTGGGGTCCAATTACATAGGAGCAGCAGGGAGGGAAGGGGCCGGGCGCGAACGAGAAGTCATTCTCCCTCAAGGGGCCAGTTGTAGAGGGAGGTGCTGAGACGTTTGTTTGTCCAAATTCAAGGACACCCTCACCTGCTGTTATATTTACAGAAGGTTTGTTGAGTTTTGCGGCTTTGCCGAACAGTTCACAGTTATTTTGAAAGTTATGGTTTCTGCTCACATTACGTTGTTTAGCTGTAATGAAAGACTTTTGTGTCAATAAACAGAAGTTTCAATGTTGCATGGTGCATGTGACTACTTTCAGTGATGCTGGCATTCAGAGGCCCTCAAACATCCAAAGTGCGCATGAGTTAAGACTCTCATCATTCCGCCACAGGGGTGTCGACACGAGTCCAGAGGAGCCTCTGACGTATGGACCTTCCACTTTCAGCAGCCCTTCCATCTTCCTCCTCCTCCTCCGCATGCTCTTCCTCCTCCTCCTCCTCATGCTCTTCCTCCTCCTCCTCCGCCTGCTTGTGCAGGGTCCGAGGGAAGGTAATGAATTGACGCGTTCGCCTATAAAGGGCAGCTGTCACTTGCCGGATGCAACAGCGGACTGCAGCCTGAGCGACAGTCGCATTGTCCCCAATGGCTGACTGAAAGGATCCGTTGGCATAAAAATGGAGGCCATCAGTCAGTTTAGCCATCACGGACAGAGAGGTTCTGCAGCGTTCACGCGGCTGCAGATGCTGACCAAGCAGGTGGCACAGATCAGTAACAATGTCCCTCCAGATTCGGAGCCTTCGCAAATACTGCTCCTCCGGCATGTCAAGGCTGGTCACCTGCTGCCTAAAGACCCTCGCAGCATCCTGTTGGATTGGCCGACCTCCATTGCCCCTCCTCATTCTGGCCAATCCCGGCCCTCTCTCCCGCCGTCTCTCTGCCCCTTCACAGTGTTGGGCGATGAGGCTGTCGCCCTCCAAACAAGCTCCCATTCCGATGCCAGTTGGTCAAAAGGCTTTTAGGTGTAGTGCTGCAAGTGCTTCGGACAGGGTTGGAGGTCCCAAGTACTGTAAAGCTAAATTCCCAGAACTCCACTCCACATTAGCTCGCCAACTCTCTCTAGCAGCGATTGCAATGAGCAGGCCAAGTGGCAGAAGATTCTGCACTAGAGCTGTCCCCTTTAAATAGCGCCGCCCTACTCCGAGAAGGGCCCGTTAGCCCTCCCTCGAACTGTCACTAATAGTGCTGGGCGCTAAGGCTCCGGGCGCCACCCAATATGCGCTCAGGCGCTCCTAAAAGGCATTGCACACTGAAATAACCTCATGAGCTGCTTGCGCTCGCGGGCACGCGCAAACACTTAGCGCAGGCGCTAAATGTATAGTCAATATCTGAGTTGGCGCTATCTTCATAGCGTTCGCCCCAACATAGGGCTTCGCCCCAATTCTAGGTCTCTTTAGGCGCTCAGCGCCGGCGCTACCAACCCAATTTCTAGGCCTAAGAGTGCATTAAGGCCCTACGCCTGCTTTTACCAGCCGTAAGAGTGGTGTGGGCAATTGCTGGCCAGTTGTTGGACAAATAGCCCAACGCTGAGCCAGCAATACTCAGTTTTCAGGCGGTTCAGATGATCTGTCGAGGCATGCCTTGACAGAGCGCAAGTTCCGGATTTTGCACACACAGAAATCCAGAACTTGCGGGGCCTTTCAAAGGGAATACGACAGCGTACTCAGAGTATGCCATCACAGACACTGCAATTTCAGGGCCAATATTTCTTTTTTATATTATTTACCGTTAAATAGCAACGTTTATGGCAATTTGAGAAGTAGAGTTGGTTGGAGCAGTAAGTTTCTCTGCAGCAGTCAGGATGTTCAAAATCAAGACACTGCAGTGCCTCCTCTGGTGGGAGGCTGTAGTTGCAGCGTGACTAGTTTACAGAGGCAGTTTCCATTATAAATGTGGACATAGAAATTGGAAAAGGAAAAAGTTGACAAATGTGCAACAAAAACTGTGACAACAGGAAGTTTCGTAGACACAAGGGCCTAGAAATTCACTTGGGCGCGGGCAGCTCGCTCGCGCCCAAAAGTTAGCGCTGGGCGGGGAGGCATTAGCGCACGCCGTATATTCGTCTTCTGCGTCCCAATTCGGAAGCGGGTGCTATACCAGGGTGTGCCCGCCTCCGTTTGGGGCGCTGCAACTGAATATCGGCACACTAGTTGCCGCAGCGCCACCCGATGCGGTGCGGCAGGCTGCGGTACTGCAGGCCTCCTCCTTCTCTTAAGAGGGAGGTGCCTGCAACGGCCGGAGCCCCGATCGCGAGTGCCGGCAAAAGAGCCCGGCACAACGGAGAAGTGCCAGGCTCCACGGAAACCAGCAGGCAATGCCGCGGGGGGTGTGGAGGAGGCCGGGGAAGGAGGTGCGGGCAGGCGGCCGCCGAAAAAGCGGCCGGCCGCACCTTCCGCTTTAAAGCGCCCCACTATGGCAGCAGGACGGCCCCATTTTCTGGTTGCTGTTTGCGCCCGCTTCGGAGGAGGCGGCCGCAAATAAATATGGGGATTGGCGCGGTTTCGGGGCATTACGGGCCACCGTGCACACCGATGACGTCATCGGTCCCGGCGCAGCGCTAACGGCTACCGCCGCCAATACCGCTGCACTCAATTTCCGCGCTACCACCCCGCCGGCGCAAAAGGCCTCTTTAGGCGCTAAGTGGGCGCAAGGCCCACTGAATTTCTAGGCCCAAGTCTTTCCAGACATAAGATTTTTAATAATATGTCTTTGTGAGAGCGAGAGCAGGAGAGGCTATGGAGGAGGATAGGGCGGTCAACCACATCAAAGGCTCCAGAAAGATCAAGTGAAAGGGGAGGGGACAATTTCACACAGTTGCAGTGACCAAATGTATTGCACTGTAAGTGCTGCCAACTGCATCAATGCCAAGCATATATTCCATAACACTATGCTCCATTTTCAGAGATGCATTCAATATTGGTTTACCCATGGTTCCTCCCACTGAAACCAAACCTAAAGTCAACCGCTAAGCTTAAATAATCAGTTGATTTCCACTGGATGGCATCAGGTAAAGCAGTGCATTAGCTGAGCAATACAGACCAGAATTTGATCTATGCTGATCTCAGCTGGTGTGTAAATAGAGGTTGATATAATTGGCCTCAGCAATCCTGTGCTTAGGGGAGGGGGAAAATGCAAAGGAACTGCCAGGATTCCCACTGATGCACAAGTGTGGATATCATGTCAGATCAGGATTCGCCTTGTCTGTTGTGTCCTAGGCCACACACGAATGAATGAGGAAGTGAGAGTGTGGCTGCGAGTTGCCCATGATACCACACAGCAGCAGCAATTGGTGCCTTCAAGAGAGATGGGGCAGGGAAAAAACCCTCTAAAGGTTCATGACCAATGCCAGGAAGTAGTAGCTAGAGCAAATAAGGTGCAACAATAGGACAATTCACTATAAAACAAAGCACACTATTTTGTCTTTGTACAAGACCTTGGTTAGGCCTCAGTTAGAATACTGTGTGCAGTTTTGGTCTGCTCACATGGTGGATGATATTGAGGCTTTGGAAAGGATGTCACAAGATTAATTCATAGCTTAAAACGCCTTAGTTACCAAGATAGACTAAGAGCTGGGACTCTACACTTTAGAGAAGCTTAGACTATGATGTGATCTGATCAGGGTTTATAAGATGATGACGGGATTAGATTGTGTTTGTGTAGACAATTTGTTACAACTAAATAGGTTAGCGAGGCCCAAGGGCACAATCGCAAATTATGTAAAGACAGATCTAGGTTAGATGTCAGGAGGTGGTTCTTTCCCAGAGAATAGCGACTTCTGGAACAGGCTGTCGGCTGGTGCCATGAACGCCGATTCACTGAATTCCTTCAAGTGAGAGCTGGACTTGTTTCTGGCTGGGGCGGAGGTCACCTCATATAAGAGGTAGGAACTGCAAGGAATTATCAAGGCCAGAGTGATCTCCTGGACTACTTTCAATCACCTAAGGGGGTCAGGGCAAAATCTCCCAGATTTTGTTAATCCTCTAATCGGCCTGGGTTTTTAAATCTGGTTTTCCTCCTCTTCCAGTGGGGTGGGGTGTGTCTGCATTGTGATGCACAGGACATTGCAGTTATATGGGACATGCTAAATGGACCAGTAGGTCTTTTCCTGTCCATTATTCGTATCACACTACCCACTTTAATTGACAGGGTCACCCTTACAACAGTTGGTTACCTGGCAGTTTTCTCCCTTTCCTGCAGTAACTCATTACACCCGGCCAACTCCTTGCACAGTTGCTTCTGTTCAAGATCTTTGCTCTGAATTATGTCCTCTTGTGCTTGGAGCTTACTGTGCAGTTCCTGATTTTCCTCCCTTGTTTCCTAGTAAGCAAAGAAATTGCAAAATTTAAAATCAAACTGAACTCTTTTCTAAGTTAGTCAAGAGTTTAAAGGTAATGTTTTAAAAATGAAATGAAAAGCCAGAAATATTGCACGAGAACAGGATTTCACACTTAAAATGCCACTGATTTTCCAGATGAAAGCATATGCATGTACTTGGTCATGCCAATTTAAAGCAGCAACATCCCTTAGTTAATGCTGTAAATGGTGGAATTAACAAAAATTGCAATACTTTCACCAAGGGAATCAGAACCACTTCCTGTACTAGGAACAACACCCAAAGCAGCATGCTTTTCAAATCCAACCTAGTTTTTAATGTTTTTAATGTTTTTTGTGAATAACATGGAAAAGGCCTGTCATTTTTTGCTTTCTCTTCATCCCTTTGAATCCCTCGCTCTACAGAAACAAACAAATTTGCCTCCCAGCGCCATTTCATTGTCTACTTCAATGGCCCTTCCTGGTCACTTATTTTACAAATTTGTGCCCTTTAGGCGTTAAAACTCCAGGCTCTGTTGCTGGAAAGTACTTGTGTGGGGGGAGGATTGGCCTTGCTTACAGTGTCCCAGTCCCCCTATAGCTGAATAAAGTGCTGACACTCAATGGAAAACCTGGACAGGCGAGATAAAAATGGCCAGTCGGTGAGGTATCGGGAGATGCTGGCATCCGTAATGTACCTCAGCATGAGTCATAGGAACACAGGAAGAGGAGTAAGCCATTTATCCCCTCGAGCCTGTTCGGCCACTCAATTAAATCATGGCTGATTTGTATCTTAACTCCATTTACCCGCCTTGGTTCCATAACCCTCAACACCCTTGCCTAACAAGAATCTATCAAAAGTAAAATACTACAGATGCTGGAAATCTGAAATAAAAACAGAAAATGCTGGAAATACTCAGCAGGTCAGGCAGCATCTGTAGAGAGATGCAAAGTTACCGTTTCAGGCCAATGGCCTTTCGTCAGAACTGGAAAACATTAGAGATGCAACAGGTTTTACACAAGTACAGAGGCAGGGAAAGGGGGGAGGGGAGGAAAGAACAAAAGGGAAGGTCTGTGATAGGGTGGAAGGCAGGAGAGATTAAATGACAAAAGGGACGATGGTGCAAGGCAAAAGGGGATGGTAATGGGGCAAGTAAAGAAACAAAAGATGGGTCTAGAGGAGGTGCAAATGGGAATATCAGGTGTATTACCAACAGCTGTTGTCTGAAAAGATAGGGGCAGAGGTTATGGTCTGAAATTGTTGAACTCGACGTTGAGTCCAGAAGGCTGTAAAAGTGCATAATCGAAAGATGAGGTGATGTTCCTTGAGCTTACGTTGAGCTTCATTAGAACAGTGTAGGAGGCCAAGGTCAGAGTGGGAGTGGGAGGGAGAATTAAAACGAAAGGTGACTGGAAGCTCATGGTCACGCTTGCAGACTGAACGGAGGTGTTCTGCAAAGCGGTTACCCAATCTGCGTTTGGTCTCCCCAGTGTAGAAGAGACCGCATCGTGAGCAGCGAATACAGCATATTAAATTGAAAGAAGCACAAATAAATCGCTGTTTCACCTGGAAGGAGTGTTTGGGGCCCTGGATAGTGAGAAGGGAGCAGGTAAAAGAGCAAAGCGCTTTATAGCCAATGAAGTGTAGTCACTGTTGTAATGGAGGGAACATGGCAGCCAACTTGCGCACAGCATGGTCCCACAAACAGCAACGTGCGGGATAAAATACATCACTCTCCATTTTTAAATTTTCAGTTGACCCCCAGCCCCAACAACTTTGAGTCAGAATCTTGTAAGGAGAAGGAAGAAAACCAGGAAACAAAAGGAAGAAATTAGGAAACAAAAACAATCTGTAATAACGTGAAATTTCAGCTGAATGCTCCAAGATATTGAAACCATACACCACCAACCTACATAACCACAGAATTAAAAAAACCTCTTGGTTCATTAATAATCATGCTCTGAAGGTTTTAGAAACTTATGACTGTAATAAAAGCTGCTCGAACAGAAAATGAGTCAGACTTAAACCATTGGACATGGCACAAAGTCAGTAATATAAAAAGGAAAAAAATTACATTAATACTGCGGAAGTCTTTTACATTACAACTTTGTTGCAACAAAAATTCACAATCAGAGATCGGCCATTTAAGAATTACAGACAAGCACTTTCATGAAACAAGGAAAGCATCAAGTTGCAGTCTTGAAACAGACATTCACAAAACATTTGAAATTTGATCCTTTTAAACTGTAGTTGAACTTGTGTCATTGACTGGGCTCGAAACTGGTTGCTTAGAAACACTTGAATGTATCTAGTGCCTTTCACAACCTCGATGTCCCAAAAGCACTTTACACTCAATGAAGTGTAGTCACTGCTGTAATGTAGGGAACATGGCAGCCAATTTGCACACAGCAAGGTCCCACAAACAGCAATGTGATAACGACCAGATGCCCCTGCTCGTCTTCAAAATAGTGCCACAAGATCTTTTACATCTACCCAAGGGGGCAGAGGGGCCTCGGTTTAACATCTCATCCGAAAGACGGCACCTCTGACAGTGCAGCACTCCCTCAGTACTGCACAAGGAGTATCACTCTGGATGTTGTGCTCAAGTCTCTGGAGTGGGACGTGAACCCACAACCTCTGACTCAGATGCGAGAATGCTACCAGCTGAGACACGGCTTACACCATAGTACAATAAGATTCCTGAAGCTAAACTGCAATGAACACTTTTTTTCAAATTTAAGTTTTTCTCTCTTGAAGGTGCTGGCTCTTAGCGGGCTGTGTTTCCAATGGCAGCACAATCCTCCTGTACCTCCTCCAAATGCTATTCTACATGAATAAGCCCTGTTTCAACCACAGAAGGCACTGAAACTAATCGTGCACTCATATGTTCTATATCAGGCATAGCGTTTAGTTACGAGGCCATTAGGAGAGCTCAATTGAATAGGCATAGATAAAAGGAACATTCAAGGTTGGGAGACAGCTCCACAATACCACTTTATTGTAAAAGTCAAAGAAAGAAGATTCCAGTGAATAGCTGAGCCACACAAATCAAAATGATCCCATAATCAATGCTTGACCTCAATCAAGGTAGGTGTGTGAGCACAATTCACTTCCGTACCCCAGGAGAAGGAGCGAGAAGAAAAAATTAAAAACCGGTCAAGGTTCCTGCTCGCTATCCACCAACCCTTGCTGCAAATCTATGAGCATGGTGAGAACTGTGCGAGACTTGCATGCAGTGACTCCTGAGGTTGAACAGCCTGCTCACACATGAAGAATGGCCATTTGAGCAAGGTGTCAGAGCATGGCCTATGCAGATGGAACTATACGGCACAAGGGTGTAGGGCATAGCTGGATGGCATTTATTTTAATGCAAGGAGTCTTGCGAATAAGGTGGATGAACTGAAGGTGTTGATGAATACATGGGAGTATGATATTGTTGCTATCACGGAGACATGGTTGAGGGAGGGGCAAGACTGGCAGCTCAATATTCCGGGGTATAGAATCTTCAGGCGAGACGGGGGGGGGGGGGGGGGGGGTAAAATGAGGAGGGGGTGGCGCAATATTAATTAAGCAGTCAATTACTGCTGTAAGGAGGGATGATATATTAACAGGTTCCTCTAATGAGGCCATATGGGTAGAACTTAAAAACAAAAAGGGGGCAAGCACTTTGCTGGGAGTGTACTATAGGCCCCCAAACAGTCAGGGGGAGATAGAGGAACAGATATGTAGGCAAATCTCAGAGAAATGTGCAAATAATAGGGTAATAATAGTGGGGGATTTCAACTTCCCCAATATTAACTGGGATAGTCAGAGTGTGAAAGGCTTAGAGGGTGCAGAATTCTTAAAGTGCATCCAGGAGAGCTTTTTGAGCCAGCATGTAGAAAGTCCTACAAGAGAGGGGGCGGTACTGGACCTAATTCTAGGGAATGTGGCCGGGCAAGTGGTAGAAGTGTTAGTAGGTGAGCACTTTGGTGACAGTGACCATAATTCGGTGAGATTTAAGGTAGTCATGGAAAAGGACAGAGATGGACCGGAAATAAAGGTTCTAAATTGGGGGAAGGCCGATTTTAATATGATAAGGCAGGATCTGGCCAAAGTGGACTGGGATCAGCTACTTGTAGGAAAATCCACATCGGAGCAATGGGAGTCTTTCAGAAAGGAAATTGAGAGAGTACAATGGCAACACGTTCCCGTAAAGGTCAAGGGTGGGACCAACAAGCCCAGGGAACCTTGGATGTCAAGGGATATACGAGAATGGATTAGGAAAAAAAGGGGGGCTTTTGGCAGATACAAAGGACTAAAGACAGAGGAAGCCCTAGAGGAGTATAAAAAGTGCAGGGGGATACTTAAAAAAGAAATTAGGAGAGCGAGGAGGGGCCATGAAATAACACTGGCGAGCAAAATAAAGGAAAATCCTAAGGTGTTTTATAAGTACATTAAGGGCAAGAGGATAACTAGGGAAAGAGTAGGGCCCATTAGGGACCAAAGTGGCAATCTGTGTGTGCAGCTGGAAGATGTAGGTGGGGTTTTAAATGAATTTTTTGCATCTGTGTTCACTATGGAGAAGGACGATGTAGACATAGAAATTGGGCAGGGGGACTGTGATATACTTGAACATATTAGCATCGAGAGGGAGGAGGTACTAGCGGTTTTAGCAGGCTTAAAAGTGGATAAATCTCCAGGCCCGGACGAGATGTATCCCAGGCTGCTGTGTGAGGCAAAGGAGGAGATTGCAGGGGCTCTGACACAAATTTTCAGAACCTCTCTGGCCACGGGGGATGTGCCAGAGGGCTGGAGAACAGCTAACGTAGTACCATTATTCAAGAAGGGTAGTAGGGATAAACCAGGGAATTACAGGCCAGTGAGCCTAACATCAGTGCTAGGGAAATTATTGGAAAAAATTCTGAGGGACAGAATTAGCCTCCACTTGGAGAGGCAAGGATTAATCAGGGATAGTCAGCATGGCTTTGTCAAGGGAAGATCATGTCTGACCAATTTGACTGAATTTTTCGAGGGGGTGACTAGGTGTGTGGATGAGGGTAGTGCAGTGGATGTGGTATACATGGATTTCAGTGAGGCTTTCGATAAAGTCCCGCATAGGAGACTGGTCAAGAAGGTAAGAGGCCATGGGATCCAGGGTGCCTTGGCACATTGGATCCAAAACCGGCTTAGTGGCAGAAGGCAGAAGGTGATGGTCGAAGGTTGTTTTTGTGACTGGAAGCCTGTGTCCAGTGGGGTACCGCAGGGATCGGTGCTGGGTCCCTTGCTGTTTGTGGTCTACATTAATGATTTGGATGTGAATGTAAAAGGTATGATCAGTAAGTTCGCAGATGACACGAAAATTGGTGGGGTGGTAAATAGCGAGGAGGGTAGCCTCAGTCTGCAGGACGATATAAGGGCAGCACGGTGGCATAGTGGTTAGCACTGTTGCCTCACAGCGCCAGAGACCCGGGTTCGAATCCGGCCTCGGGCAACTGTCTGTGTGGAGTTTGCACATTCTCCCCGTGTTTGCGTGGGTTTTCTCCGGGTGCTCCGGTTTCCTCCCACAGTCCAAAGATGTGCGGGTTAGGTTGATTGGCTATGATAAATTGACCCTTAGTGTTAGGGGGATTAAATACGTGGGGTTACAGGGATAGGGTGGGATATGTGTTGGTGTAGGGGTTACGGGGATCGGGTGGGATATGTGTCGGTGCAGGCTCGATGGGCCGAAATGGCCTCTATCTGCACTGTGGGGTTTCTGTGATTCGGTGATATAGATGGGTTGGTCAGATGGGCGGAACAGTGGCAAATGGAATTTAACCCTGAAAAGTGTGAGGTGATGCATTTTGGAGGGACTAACAAGGCAAGGGAATACACAATAAATGGTAAGACCCTAGGAAAGACAGAGGATCAGAGGGACCTTGGTGTGCATGTACATAGATCCCTGAAGGCAGCAGAACAGGTGGATAAGGTGGTGAAAAAGGCATATGGGATACTTATATTCTATGCCTCGGCTAATGAAGGCAAGAGCAGGGAGGTTATGATGGAGCTGTACAAAACGCTGGTTAGGCCACAGCTGGAATACTATGTGCAGTTCTGGTCGCCACACTATAGGAAGGATGTGATTGCTTTGGAAAGGGTGCAGAGGAGATTCACCAGGATGTTACCTGGGCTGGAGCGTTTCAGCTATGAAGAAAGACTGGACAGGCTGGGGTTGTTTTCCTTGGAGCAGAGAAGGCTGAGGGGGGACCTGATTGAGGCGTACAAAATTATGAGGAGCATAGATAGGGTAGATAGAAAGGAACTTTTTCCCTTAGTAGAGGGGTCAATAACAAGGGGGCATAAATTCAAGATAAGGGGCAGGAGGTTTAGAGGGGATTTGAGGAAGAACTTTTTCACCTAGAGGGTGGTTGGAATCTGGAACTCACTGCCTGAAAGGGTGGTAGAGGCAGGAACCCTCACAACATTCAAGAAGCATTTGGATGAGCACTTGAAATGCCATAGCATACAAGGCTACGGACCAAGTGCTGGAAAATGGGATTAGATTAGACAGGGCTTGATGGCTGGCGCGGACGCGATGGGCCTCTTTCTGTGCTGTATAACTCTATATCCCAACATGGAGTCAACAGCATCGGGAGGGGAAAGGAGACAATTAGAAGATAGCTGAAAAAAAAAGATTGGCAATATAACATGCACTAAAAGACAAACAAGAAAAGATCAACATACCCTGCTCAACTTTAGTTTCAAAGAATCAACTCAAACCATTTTCTTCTCTTTGTGGCCCTGACATCAGGCACCCATCCTTTATTTTATTAATGCATTGCCAAATGACAGTCTATTGCATAAGTTCTAAGTGTGAAGTCGTTACTCCTCAAATTGTATTTACACCAAGGCTGCCTTGAATTATAGTCCCATCCCCAATTCACCAGAAAGGACTTTCCATGTTCACCCGGCTGACACGGTTTTTCTACAGTTCCAATGGTTTGGAATGTGTTTTTCCTTATCTTTTGCCCCCATGTTCATAGACACTTTCTTTTCAATGAGAACAGATTGAGCTCCCCTAGCTGCTCTAGTACCACAATAACAATGCAGATGAAGACCACTCAACTTGTCGATCCAGAAATAATCTATTGTCCCTCTATCATAGCTTTCCATTGTCTCTTGGGGTAGATTTATACTGCAATTTTAGTGTCCCACAGCGTCTCAGTAAAACTCCACTGTTGGGTTCCAATCAATCTCTGGAGGGTCCGGATTGAGATCTCCGGGAGTAGGCAGTCTCATCTGCTTGGTCTGGATACTAGACACAGTATAACTCCAGTGCACTATTAAACCTGATCTACAAAATGCTCAGGAGTTTATTTAAATGTAGAGTATGGACTTTTCTTGGTCCTCCAAACACTTTCAATTTAATTTCAATGGCCAGCAGCTGAGGTTACAAGCAAAGTTTCCTTCTGAATCTGGCAGCAAGGCATTGAAAACATGACAATACTACTGCAAACAGATACTGTAGCTACTGATCTCAGAATAACTGCACCCTAATGATACCCATCACCAGTCTTAACCCATCACCCTTACCCTGCTTTCACAGCATACCTTGATCTAATGCTCCAAATGTACCTTTCTCATCTTGTATGTACTTCTCTGTTAAAACACCTTTCCTTTCAAGGCCGAGGAGTCCATGTATTTACAGTCTTTCCTCATAATTCAATCCTGTAATATCAGGGTTGAGTCTTGTTGGTCTTCACTATCACTTCAGAGCATGAATGTTTCCCTTGTGACAAAAAACGGCACAACACAAATTGCAGTCTGACCAGAGCATTGCATGGTTTCAGCAGGTCATCCTCCAACCTTTACGCAGATCTGGCAACAAACATTCTATTTGTTTTGTTTGATTGTTATTCCATGGTGACTATTAAGTACCAGGTCTACAAGGGCCGCCTCACATGGTGGGTGATATAGTGGCCTTGGAAAAGGTCCAGATGAGAGCTACAAGAATGATTCCTAGCTTTAAAAAAACATTAGCTACTCACATAGGCTTAAAGAGCTGGGACTATTTTTTCCTTTTTTAATTATTATTCATTCACAGGGTATGGCCAGCATTTATTGCCCATCCCTAATTGCCCTTGAGAAGGTGGTGGTGAGCCGCCATCTTGAACCGCTGCAGTCCATATGGTGAAGGTACTCCCACAGTGCTGTTAGGTAGGGAGTCCCAGGATTTCCACCCAGCGGCGATATATTTCCAATTCAGGATGGTGTGATTTGGAGGGGAACTTGGAGGTGGTGGTGTTCCCATGTGCCTGCTGCCCTTATCCTTCTAGGTGGTGGAGGTCACAGGTTTGGGAGATGCTGCTGAAGAAGCCTTGGTGAGTTGCTGCAGTACATCTTGTAGATGGCACACGGCAGGCACGGTACGCCAATGGCAGAGGGAGTGAATATTTAATGTGGTAGATGGGGTGCCAATCATACGGGCTGCTTTGTCCTGGATGGTGTCGAGCTTCTTGAGTGTTGTTGGAGCTGCATTCATCCAGGCAAGTGGAGGGTATTCAATCATACTCCTGACTTCTGCCTTGTAGATGGTGGAAAGGCTCTGGGAAGTAAGGAGGTGATACACTCGCCACAGAATACCTAGCCTCTGACCTGCTCTAGTAGCCACAGTTTCTGGTCAATGGTGACCCCCAGGATGTTGATGGCGGGGATTTGGTGATGGGAATGCCATTGAATATCAAGGGGAGGTGGTTAGACTCTCTCTTGTTGGAGATGGTCATTGCCTGGCACTTGTGTGGCACGAATGTTACTTGGCACTTATCAGCCCAAGCCTGAATGTTGTCCAGGTCTTGATGCATGCGGGCATGGACTGCTTCATTATCTGAGGAGTTGCGAATGGAACTGAACACTGCAGTCATCAGCGAACATCCCCACTTCTGGCCTTATGTTGGAGTCATTAATGAAGCAGCTGAAGATGGTTGGGCCAAGGGCACTGACCTGAGGAACTCCTGCAGCAATGTCCTGGAGCTGAGATGATTGGCCCTCCAACACCCAGAACCATTTTCCTATGTGCTAGGTACGACTCCAGCCTGTGGAGTATTTTCCCCGATTCCCATTGACTTCAATTTTACTAGGGTTCCTTGATGCCACACTCAGTCAAATACTGCCTTGATGTTAAAAGCAATCACTTGCACTTCACCTCTGGAATTTATCTCTGTTGTCTATGTTTGGACCAAGGCTTTAATGAGGTCTGGAGCAGAGTGGTCCAGGCTAAACTCCAACTGAGCATTGGTTATTGGTGAGTGAAAACATTTACTCCAGAGCAGCATAGACTTAGAGGAGACCTGATAGAAATTTATAAAATAACAAAAGGGCTGGATTGTCTGCCTATTGATAGATTACTTCAGTTTAACAGATTGGGGAGGACCAGGGGACACGAGTTTACATTACGCAAAAGTAGGAATAAGCTAGATGTTAGGTGGATCATCTTCTCTCAGTGAGCTTCTGGAATGTGTTACCAGCTGGTGCGGAGTGCACTGACTCTCTGCATGCCTGCAAGCGGGAGCTGGATCGATTCCTGACTGGGGCAGGGACTGCATCATATTGAAGGTAAACGGATAACTCTTGGATCATGTGATCTTCGGGACTGGTTTTGATCGCCTGAGGGGGTCAGAGAGAAATTTCCCAGAGGTTTGTTCCCTCCCCGCTTATTGGCCCTGTATTTTTGCCTCTTCAGGAGATTATATGGCTGTGGGGGGTGGGGGGGTGGAGTAATTGTTTAGTCATGACGTTCCAGGCATCACGAGTGTGGGGCAAGCTTGATGGACCAGCTGGGCTTTTCCTACCCATTATTTTCATATGTTTCATATTATGTAACACTTGATCTCTCTCACTTTCACCTGCAACCATTTTGATACCATTAACAAGAGCATATTAGAGGTATAAATGCGTGGCTCAAAGAGTGGTGTGGGAGGAAGGGGTTTCAGTTCATGGGGCACTGGCACCAGTACTGGGGAAAGAGGGAGCTGTTCCGTTGGGACAGGTCTCACTTAAACCGGGACCAGTGCCCTGGCGAACCGAATAACTAGGGTAGTTGACTGGGCTTTAAACTAATGAAGGGGGGTGGGAGGATTCAGGAAAGAGTACGTTTAAAAGCAGCGATAGAAATGTCAAGGCTCTACAGCAGAGTAGAGTTTTGGGTAAAAATAAGAGTGGGGCAGGAAGGGACAGAGAGAGTAGCAAAGGTAATAAGGCATCAATGACTAAGGTGACATCAGGGAAAAATAGAAATAAGTCAAAGCTAAAGGCATTATATCTGAATGCGTGGAGCATTCGCAACAAAAAGATGAATTCATAGCACAGGCAGAAATTAACAGGTTTGATCTAATAGCCATAACGGAGACATGGTTGCAATGTGGCCAAGGTTGGGAACTGAATATTCCAGGATATTTAACTTTTAGAAGATACAGGCAAAATGGAAAAGGAGGAGGGGTAGCCCTGATAATAAAGGATGGGATAAAGACAGTAGAGAGAAAGGATCTTGGCTCGGAAAATCAAGAAGTAGAATCAGTTTGGGTGGAGCTAAGAAACAGCAAGGGGCAGAAAACATTGGTGGGAGTTGTTTATAGGCCCCCAAAACAGTAGTTGTAATGTAGGGCAGAGTATAAATCAGGAAATTAGACGTGCATGTAACAAGGGTAATACAATGATCATGGGGGACTTTATTCAACATATAAACTGGGCAAACTAAATTTGCAGTAATAGTGTGGGGGACGAATTCATGGAATGTATGCAAGATAGTTTTCTAGATCAGTATGTTGAGGAACCAACTAGGGAACAGGCTATTTTAGATCTAGTATTGTGCAATAAGAGTTAATTAATAACTTTGTAGTAAAGGGGCCTTTAGGGAAGAGTGACCATAATATGATATAATTTTATATTGAGTTTGAAAGTGATTTAGTTACATCCGAAAATAGGGTCTTAAATCTAAACAAAGCAAACTACGTAGATATGAGGGGCGAGTTGACTAAGGTAGATTGGGAAGTTACATTAAAAGGTATGACAGTAGACAAGCAATGGCTAGCATTTAAAGAATTAATACATAATTTACAACAAATACACATTCCTTTAAGGCACAAATACCCCACAGGAAAAGTGGTCCAACCGTGGCTAACAAGAGAAGTTAAAGATAGTATTAGATCAAAAGAAGAGGCCTATAATGTTGCCAAAAATAGTAGTAAGCCTGAGGATTGGGAGGATTTTAGAATTCAGCGAAGGAGGACCAAGAAATTGATAAAGAAAGGGAAAATAGAATGAGAGTAAACCGGTGAGAGACATAAAAACAGACTGTAAAAGCTTCTATAGGTATGTAAAAAGGAAAAGATCAGCGAAAGTAAATGTGGCTCCCTTACAGGCTATGACAGGAGAAATTATAATGGGGAATAAGGAAATGGCAGAGAAATTGAACTAATACTTTGTGTATGTCGACACAAAAAACCTCCTGGAAATAGTGGAGAGCCAAGTCTCTAGCAAGAATAAGGAACTGAAAGAAATTAGTAACAGTAAAAAAAATGTACTGGAGAAGTTTATGGGACTGAAAGCCGATAAATCTCCTGGACCTGATGGCGTACATCCTCGGATTTTGAAAGAGGTGGCTATAGAGATAGTGGATGCATTGGCTGTCATTTCCCAAAATTCCACAGATTCTAGAACGATTCCTGGGAATTGGGAGGTAGCAAATGTAACCCCACTATTTAAGAAAGGAGGGAGAGAGAAAACGGGGAACTACAGACCAGTTAGCCTGACATCAGTAGTAGGGAAAATGCTAGAATCTATTATTAAGGACGTGGTAACAGGGCACTTAGAAAATAATAATAGGATTGGGCAGAGTCAACATGGATTTATAAAAGGGAAATCGTGTTTGACTAATTTGTTAGAAATTTTTTGAGGTTGTAACAAGCAGAATAGATAAGGGGGAAACCAGTGGATGTGGTGTATTTGGATTTTCAGAAGGCATTCGATAAGGTGCCACACAAGAGGTTATTAAACAAAATTAGGGCTCATGGGATTGGGGGTAATATACTAGCATGGATTCAGGATTGGTTATTGGGCAGAAAACAGAGTAGGAATAAACGGGTCATTTTCAGGTTGGCAGGCTATAACTAGTGGGGTACCGTAAGGATTAGTGCTTGGGCCTCAGCTATTCACAATCTACATCAATGATTTGGATGAGGGGACTAAATGTAATATATCCAAATTTACTGATGATACAAAGCTGGGTGAGAATGTAAGTTGTGAGGAGGATGCAAGGAGGCTTCAAGGGGATATAGACATACTAAGTGAGTGTGGAGAAATGTGAAGTTATCCACTTTGGTAGGAAAAATAGAAAAGCAGAGTATTTTTTAAATGGTGAGCGATTGGGAAATGTTGGTGTTCAGAGGGACTTGGGTGTCCTTGTACATGAATCACTGAAAGTTAACATGTAGGTACAGCAAGCTATTAGGAAAGCAAATGGTACGTTGGCCTTTATTACAAGAGGATTTGAGTATAAGGCCGCGATCTTGCCAGCCCTGAGGAGGCGGGACTGCCGGGAAATTGGCAGAATTTTGGGGGCGGGTGTCATTCCACCTATTTACAGATTTTACCTAATTCTTTTTGTAAGAGGTTTAAATGCGTGGCTGAAAGAGTGGTATGGAGGCAGGGCTTTCAATTCATGGGACACGGATGCCAGTACTGGGGAAAGAGGGAGTTGTTCCATTGGGATAGACTCCACTTAAACTGGGCTGAGACCAGTGTCCTGGTGAATCGACTAACTATGGCTATAGATAGGGCTTTAAACTAACATGAGGGAGGGAGGGGTCAGATATGGGTAAATTTATAAGTCTGAAGAGAAAAGTCAAGGCTGTAGAGAACAGTGATTTGGGTAAAATCAAGCAGATTGTGTCAGGAACGGACAGAGTGTTTAATAATGGAAATAGGGCATTAGCGGCTAAGGCCACATCAGGGAAAAACAGTAAAAAGTTAACACTAAAAGCAATATATCTGAATGCACAAAGCATTCGTAACACGATAGATGAATTAATGGCACAAATAGAGATAAATGGGTTTGATCTAGTAGCCATTACGGAGACGTGGTTGCAGGGTGACTAAGATTGAGAATGAAATATTCCCGGGTACTTGACTTTTAGAAAAGATAGACAAAATGGAGGAGGTGGTGGGGTAGCCCTGATAATAAAGAATGAGATAAGGCAGTAGAGAGAATTGATCTTAGCCCAGAAAATCAGGATGTAGAATCAGTAAAGGTGGAGCTACGAAATAACAAAGGGTAGAAAACACTGGCGGGAGTACTTTTATAAGCCCCCCCAACAGTAATCATAGTGTTGGACAGAGTATAAATCAGGAAATTAGAGGAGCATGTAACAAGGGGGACTTGAATCTTCATATGGACTGGGCAAACCAAATTGGCAAAAGTAGCTTGGAGGACGAGTTCATGGAATGCATTTGAGACAGTTTACTAGAACAATATGTCGAGGAACTAACTAGAAAACAGGCCATTTTAGATCTAGTATTATGTGATGAGACTGAGTTAATTAATAATCTTATAGTAAAGAATCCTCTGGGGAAAGTGATCATAATATGATAGAATTTCATATTAAGTTTGAGAATTATGTAGTTAAGTCCAAAACTAGGGTCTTATATTTAAACAAAGCCAATTACAGAGGTATGAGGGGTGAGGTAGATTGGGAAATTAGATTAAAAGATATGACAGTAGATAAGCAATGGCAAACATTTGAAGAAATAATTTATGATTCTCAACGAATATACATTTCCAGTGGAGTTTTTATTCCTCAAGGGAAAGTGGCACAGCCATGGCTAACTGGAGAAATTAAGGATAGTATTAGATTAAAAGAAGCTTACAATGTTGCCAAGAAGAGTAGTAAGCCTGAGGATTGGGAGGGTTTTAAAAATCAGTAAAGGTTGACCAAGAAATTGATAAAGGGAGAAAATAGAATATGGAGAGTAAACTAGCAAGAAATATAAAAACAGGTGAATCAAGGGATGAGAGGATCCGGCAGGAAAGTGGATTTGATGTAGAAGCTCAGCCATGATCTTATTGAATGGCGGAGCAGGCTCGATGGGCCGTATGGCCTACTCCTGTTCCTATTTCTTATGTTCTTATATAAGTCCTTGGCTGCCTCATTTGACTTCACTGCCCCTCTAGTTTGCATTGCCTCGGAGTTTCACCAATTTACCTTGAGTTACTGAATCCTTGGCAAATTCCTCGCTGATTTCCTTCATCTCAGTATTACTCCTCTGACAAGTACTCAACATTTCCTTTCCTTTGACCATTTTTTTCTTTTACCCATAACCACTTTTCTCAGAATCCTTTCAAGTTCACCTGCATCATTTCACAAGTATGGTGATCAAACCATTGCGGAGGTGATCTCAACAAAGCTTTATAATGTCAGTAAAAACTCCTTGGACACTCACTCTAGATCCATTTACCACCCCAATGATCACTGCCATACAACACTGTGATTTGAGAGAACACATGAACAGTCCTGGATTTGTGTCCTAATCCTGCCAGATAGACATCCCTGCAAGGTACATCAAGGACTCTCATCGCTGAGGTGGGGGTCAGGTCATAAAAATATAGGGAAAAGATGGCTGTCCATCCTGCTCTATCTACTGGGCCCTGCTTCATGGCAAAGTGATTTTCTTTTTCCTGTCCCAAACGCACATCTCTATATTCTCTGCTACATCAGGGAACAATCCAGTTCTTTACAATAAAAGCAGTCTTTACTGCACTGGATGGTGGTTTATTCCATAAGTCAACTGCCAACCATAAAGTTACCCAAGTTCAATTGATGGTGTTTTCAGTCTTTGGGCCTGGCTTGACGCAAAATACCTCAATATCTAGCTGAACAAACTCTTTCATTATTTAAAACCCATCTTATAGCCCCCTTAAATTAGTTTCTTTCCCAGAACTGAATTAACTTCCACAGCCTCAATCTGCAAATAAACTTTAAAACATCTCAATGTTTCACAAAGGGAAATAACCTTCTCCACTATTAAAGCTGAATCCTCCAACCTGTAGGAGTTGCTGCAATCGTTGCAGTTCTTCCTGCAAGAGATGTTGTCCCTCTTTAAACCGCTGGTTAGCACCTTTTAGTTCATCCACTGTCATATTCAGCCGCTCCATGGTCATGTCATTTGCACAGATTGTGTCATTGGCTCTCTCCAACTGGCTCCTCAGATGCTGCATTTCTGATTGGCTGATTAGCTCAGTCTGTTCAATGAGCTGTTTCCGACCACTGAGCTGAGTCTGATATTTTACAGTCTGTTGCTGATGAAGGACAAAAACAGAAGGAAAGCACAAACACAGAAACAGAGAAGGCTTGTGAACAAATAAAGGCAAGAGAGAGTACAGATGGAACTGAAATTAAACCAGCTGGGCAATTAAAATAATCACTACATTCAGGTCAAATCACAGCAGAATGCTGCATAGAGTCCAATGAGTCAGACGGCCCACTTCATTTAGAATGTTCATTGGGAAGGTCTTGCATCAAGGCTCCATTTAACAAAAGTGAAAATAAAGGGCTGAGAAGCTGCCTCCGCAAAAAAAAAAATCAAGGACTGAAATGGAGTCCGTTTTACTCTTTTGTTCAATTGAGTGTTAAAATCACAAGTATTGGGGTTCCTCATCACTAGCGAGGCACAGCAGTGCATTTAGAGCATCACTGATTTCCAGGCAGAGTTTGAGGGTTGAATCACTGATGTGCTACGACACCTGCAGCTTCTCCATGAAGCCAATTAAATGTAGAGCAGAAGTGCAGGGGTCCGTACGTACATGTACATGTTCTCAGCTCTTTGTCACCAGATGTCTGTTTGATCCTGGCCAGAACACTGAAACCTGGAAACTCTGTGTTAAGTGAACTGGTTTCTTTTGATGAACACAGGCATGGTAATCAAACACAGGAAGCTCCACTTAGTCATCAGCAAATGGCCTATTTCATTTTAAAAACCCTCCAACATTGATCGTTTATCAACTACTTTCTGAAGTTTAGGAGATCACGAGGTTCTATAAAAAAGATTTGCATTTCTATAGCACCTTTCATGACCTCAGGACGTCCCAAAGCACTTTACAGCCAATGAAGTACTTTTAATGTAGCTTCCTACATTACCAGATGGCTTGCTGACTCGAGTAGTCTGTGGTGCTGAGCACAAGGAAAATCGCGGAACATTTTTGCTCAAACAGCAAGTTTAAGCTCCTTGTCTTTGCTCTTTTCAATGCCTGGAACTCGGCTCATTTTTATTTCCCAGACTCCTGGAATCTTCTGCCATTAGGACTATGCTGCTGTGCTGGACTACACTACACTTCTTGCCTTGGCTGCTGTGACTCTGCTCTGCCACTCAATCGCTTCAAGAAAGATTGAACAGGCTTCTCCAGAAAAGAGCAGACTGAGGGGTGACCTGATCGAAGTCTTCAAGATTATGACAGGGTTTGACAGAGAAGATGTTTCCACTTGCAGGGGAGACCAGAACTAGGGGCCATAAATATAAGATATCACTAATAAATCCAATAGGGAATTCAGGAGAAACTTCTTTACGCAGAAAGTGGTGAGACTGTGGAACTCGCTACCACATGGAGTAGTTCAGGTGACTAGCATAGATGCATTTAAAAGGAAGCTAGATAAACACACGAGGTAAAAAGGAATAGAATGATATTTTGATGGGGTTAGATGAAGTAGGGTGGGAGGAGGCTCATGTGGAGCATAAACACTGGCATGGACCTGTTGGGCTGAATGGTCCGTTTTTGTGCTGTAAATACTTTGTAATATTATGTAAGCGGACTCCATCCTGTCTACAAATCAACTTCACCTACCACAGGACTGAATTTAGCTCTGAAATCTCTCATATTGCTGCCTTCCAAACCTTTTTACAGCCACGACGTGTCTCTCCTAATTACTGCCTTGCCCATGTAAGCTGAATTCCCTCTGTGTCCATTCGAGCCAGTTCCTTCTATCTCCTTTTTTTTCCTCTTGGCCCCTCTCAGGTCCTTCTCTCCTATCCCCTCCCAGTCTTGTCACCCACTCATGCCAACTTTCATTTTTCCCCTCTTGGGCACTTTGCCTCCCCAATCCCTACCCCAATCCAGCACTGTCTCCTCTACCTCCCTATTCTCCTGCCGCCACCCCAGGCTTGAATCCCCTTTGAATAAGACCACACCTACTCTCTGTGCCTCTCTTGGGATTCTCTGAAGGGTCCTGTAAAGTCTGTGGGTTGTTTAGTTAATTAATACACAGACTCCAAGAGTAACTTAAAACAGGACTTTACTATTCGAAGGTCAGGGCGAATCTGCCCAATACTTCCTGACACAGCACTTATATACCGGTGTGGTCACCGTCGGTATTACAGTATACAGAAGCCAACAAAGTAGTGCAACACCTAAAGTAGTTCTCTTAAAGGTGGACGGTTACATACAATAGTTCTCTTAAAGGTAGACGGGTACATACACTACAATCCTCCCTTTTTAGCTTACAACATACTGATTCCCCATTAAACATACATTATAACATATATACAACTTTATGCAAGACAGTTCACAGATTCAGTCTCTCTGGAGGTTTCCGGACTCTGTCCGGATAACGCCTCGGTGGTGTCGTAACTTCCGGTGGGGTAGTAGGTGCTTCTGGCAAGGTCGATTCGGCTTGAAGGACAGTGTCAGGTTCATCTGATTCCAGTATTACCAGATCGGAGGTAGGTGTTCTGGGTATCTCTGTCTCAACATTAACCGTGTACGGTGGTGGAGTAGGTTGGCCATTTGTGGCTGACCCTATGATCTGGTCAACATGGCGCTTTATTATACTGTCCCCAATGTCCACCGTATACATCAACGGCCCTAGCTTTTTTCCGATAGTTCCAGGCTGCCATTTCTCGGTACGGTAGTCCCGGGCCAAAACTTGTTGACCTATCTGAAAAGATCTAGTTGGCCTTTCATTCATGCCCTGGAATTGCCGGTTCTCTACGTCCCTTCTGATGTTTGGCTTAAGCAAATCCAGCCGGCATCTTAGTCGTCTATTAAAAAACATCATGGCGGGAGTTTGATTTGTGACCGCATGTGTTGCATTCCTGTACGCCAACAAGAAGCTATCCACCTTATGTTGGAAGTTAATGGCTTCATTACCCATGGCCTTTATGGCCTTCTTGAAGGTCTGGACAAACCTTTCAGCCAATCCATTGGAGGCGGGATGGTATGGGGCTGACGTGTAGTGCTTAACCCCATTGCTCTTTAAGAATTTCTTGAATTCTTCGGACACAAATTGCGGTCCATTATCAGAACAGATCTGTTCTGGCAGCCCATTCCTAGCAAACATGGTCCTTAACACTGTGATGGTTTTTTCCGTGGTGGTGGTGGACATCTTTATTACCTCCGGCCACTTGGAGTGTGCATCCACCGCTATTAGAAACATTGAGTCCATAAATGGACCAGCAAAGTCGATGTGTACCCTTTGCCAAGGAGATGAGGGCCACTCCCATGGATGCAGAGGAGCCTGTGGTGGCGCGTTTTGGGCCTTCTGGCATCTTAGACAGCTCTTAGTGATTTCTTCGATGTCCCCATCAATGCCTGGCCACCACACAAACGCTCTTGCTAGGTTCTTCATTTTCACTCCACCCAGATGTCCCTCGTGCAGCTCCTTTAACACCTTCTGTTGAAGTTTGGGTGGAATCACCACTCTAGATCCACACATCAGGGTTCCTCGACACACTGACAGCTGTTCTTTTCTCTGCAAAAATGCTGGCAGCGTTGGTTCGCCCTGTGCTGGCCATCCCTCCACCGCTAAATCATAGACTCGTGAGAGAGTCGGGTCATTTCTTGTTTCGTTTTCGATCATCGAATTTGTTACTGGTAGACATTCCACTATGGATGAGTGGAACATCTCTACCGGGTCCACTGTAGTCGCTTCTTCTACTATCGGCAATGGCAAGCGCGATAACCCATCAGGATTTCCATGCTGTTTGGACCTTTTGTATTCGATGTCATATTGGTGTGCCCCAAGTAACACGGACCACCTCTGTAACCTTTGCGCTGTCATGGTGGAAACGGCCTTGTTAGGGTTGAATATGGACACCAACGGCTGGTGGTCTGTCAGTAATGTGAACTTCTTGCCCTGCAGGTAATGATTGAATTTCTTTACGCCCCACACAAGGCTGAGGGCCTCCCTATCTATTTGAGCATAATTTCGCTCCGCGGAGGTCAATGATCGGGACACGAATGCCACTGGCCTTTCCGAGCCATTTGGTAACTTGTGTGAAAGTACTGCTCCAATTCCATAGGGGGAAGCATCACAAGCTAGACGAAGAGGTAACGTTGGGTTGAAATGAGCCAACACTTCTTCAGAGGTAATCAACGCCTTGCTTCTGCGAAAGGCCTTTTTACATTCCTCACTCCACTTCCATGGTACTTCTTTCCGCAACAGAGCATTCAGCGGATGCAGCACCGTGGATAGATTCGGCAGAAACTTGTGATAATAATTAATCAACCCCAAGAATTATCTTAACTGTGATACGTTTTCCGGAGCGGGGGCCTTCACGACAGCTTCTATCTTGTCAGGTGACTTGTGCAGCCCCTCTCGGTCAATGACATGACCGCAGTACGAGATCCGTTTTTGGAAGAACTCACATTTCTTGCGATTAACTCGAAGGCCATATTCCTTCAACCTAGTGAGCACCAGTTTCAAATTTGTGAGGTGTTCTTCCTCGTCTTCTCCCGTAATCAGGATATCGTCTAAGTAACACTGCGTGCTTGGAATTCCTTGTAATACCTGCTCCATGGCCCTCTGCCAAATTGCTGGAGCCGAAGCTACCCCAAAAACCAGTCTATTATAACGATACAAGCCTCTGTGTGTGTTGATGGTGAGGTACTGACGCGACTCTTCCTCGACTTCCATTTGTAAGTATGCCTGTGCCAGGTCTATCTTGGTGAAGTGTTTCCCTCCAGCCAATGAAGCAAAGATATCATCAATCCGCGGAAGCGGGTATTGTACCGTGTGAAGCACCGGATTCACTGTGATCTTGAAGTCTCCGCAGATGCGGACCTTCCCCGGTCCCCCTGGCTTGTTACTTGGTGAAGACTTCATGACGGGAACAATGGGCGTGGCCCACTCACTCCAGTCCACTTTTGACAGTACCCCTGATCGTTCAAGTTCTTCCAGTTCTGCCTCCACAGCAGGTCGTATCGCGTAAGGTGCCGATCTGGCTTTGAAAAATTTTGGGCTTGCATGTTCTGCAATCTTAACCATTGCTTTAATTCCTCGCAGTGTTCCCAGTCCTTGCTGGAATACCTCTTTAGCTTCGTCTAATATTCTGGACAACCGTTCAGGTTTGACATCTTCCTTTCCGGAATCTACCGTCATGGTGTTTAGTGAATGCCAGTCTATCTTTATTTTCCTGATCCACTCCCGTCCCAGAAGTGGTGGACCTCCCTCAGGCAACACATACAGGTCCATCCTTTGGTGCTCTTTGTCCTTGTATCTCACCTTGACTTCTATCTTTCCGATGGGGTATACTTTGTGCCCCGTGTATGTCTTCAATACTAGTTCCGTATCCCGTAGGGGAATATGCTTGAATAACTTTTTATAATCATGCTTATTCATGACCGTCAACGCCGATCCGGTGTCCACTTCCATTTTCACTTGGACTTTTGCAATCTGTAGTGTGATCCAGATAGCTTGTCGGTCAGCTTCATTACTCACATTGTGAATTCTCAGACTATCCAGTTCCTTGCAGTTGGAGTGTGAGTCCGAATTCTGTTCTTCCGGACTCTTCCTAGTCACCTCATGTACCTGCCTGTACCTCTTTTGTGGTGACTCATTATTGTTGGTCTTCTTTCCTGACCGGCATACCTTAGCTATGTGACCGAGCTTGCCACATTTCCTACATTCCTGGTTTTTAAACCAGCATTGGTTCTGGTCGTGTGTTGTCTTCCCACAGCGATAGCATTTCGTTGTACCCGAAGTAATTTGCTGCACCCTGAGTGCCGCTGCCTTTAGCTGCATTTCCGCTGTTCTTTTCGCTGCGGCTTCGTTCGATGCAGCAATAAGGACAGCCTTCTCCAGTGTAAGATCGTTCTCTTCGAGCAGTCGTTTTTGTGTTTCTTCCTTCGACATTCCGCACACGAATTTGTCTCGCAACGCCTCTGTCAGATTCCCTCCAAACTGGCAGTGTTTCGCTAGTCTACGCAGTTCGACCAAGTATTCTGCGTTGCTTTCGTCTTTCCTTTGCGTTCTCGCATAGAATTTGAATCGTTCCGCCAACATCAACGGTGTGGGGTTCAAGTGATCCTTCAGAACAGTCACAATATCATCGAAAGTCTGATCCGCCGGTTTAGCTGGTGCTAGATGCTTCAAGAGCTCGTATGTCTTCGCGCCCATCGAGTTTAGCAAGGTTATAGCTTTGTCAGCTTCTTCTATTTTATTGGCCTCACAATAGATCTCAATGCGTTCCACATACGTGGCCCAGTCTTCTACCTCGGAATTAAAATCGTTGATGTTACCACGCTTAGGCATCTTCCTCTCTTCCTGATAACACCACGAATTATTTCTTTAAAATTTTTTTTTTTTTCCCCAAGATGGCAGTTCCCGCGAAAATGGCGGTTTCCCGCGCTTATCTTCTCTCCCCGCCCACTTCAATGGCGGTTCCCCGCTTCTGTCTTCTTCTCCGCCTAATGGCGGCTTCCCGCGTTTCTTCCCCTGGCGGGAGGGGTACACTTTCCCCACGGGCGACGGCCGCTGGCTTTCAGGTTCACAGCCTGCGCGTCGGCTTCAGTGCTTTCCCTTTTCTCGGCAGGGCAACCGGCGCTGGGTACACCCCGTTGACAGCGAACAGTTTCAGCCGCTGGGCTGGCTCTCGCTCAGTTCCCCTTGCTCGGGCTCTGTCTCTCTCCCGCTCGCTCGGCTCTACCGGCGCTGGGTACACCCCGTTGACGGCGAACAGTTTCAGCCGCTGGACTGGCTCTCGCTCAGTCTCCCTTGGTCGGCTCTGCCTCTCCCGCTCGCTCGGCTCCCAATCGCGCCTCCCAGCCCTCTCGCAGTCCGGTGCTTCCCTCCCCGGCTGCGGCTGAGTTTTTATATCTTCCCGCGCCTTCGCTCCCGGTCGCAGCGCTTCGTGGCTTTGGTCGCTGCCCGGCCTTTTTCGCCAGTCGCGGTCTAGCTGTCTCACGACGCCGTTGCGTCCCCAGCCTGTCTGTACCGCGGCTTCCTTGCTCCACGCTGCCCCAGTCTCAGCGCCTCTGGGCCCGACTTCTGTCCGGCTCCTTTCCCCCTCGACCGTGGTCGAGTGCACCGCCCTTATCCTCCGGTTATTCTTTTTACTTTTCCCTTACTCACAGTCACCGTGGCCGCCTTGCTTCTCGTGCTGATCGGCTCACTCCTCACCGTGGCAGAAGGGACAGTCAGTGCCTGTTGCTGATGGAAGTCTTTGTCTCTGAATTCTTCCTCCTTTCCAGCTCTGCAGACTCGAGTTTTCTCCCAGCAGAATGACGAGGGCGGTTGCCTCTTCTCGACGCTCGTTAACTGCTTCGGAAGTATTGTTGCCGCAGGGTACGATCGGACTCGTCGCCACTGTAAAGTCTGTGGGTTGTTTAGTTAATTAATACACAGACTCCAAGAGTAACTTAAAACAGGACTTTACTATTCGAAGGTCAGGGCGAATCTGCCCAATACTTCCTGACACAGCACTTATATACCGGTGTGGTCACCGTCGGTATTACAGTATACAGAAGCCAACAAAGTAGTGCAACACCTAAAGTAGTTCTCTTAAAGGTGGACGGTTACATACAATAGTTCTCTTAAAGGTAGACGGGTACATACACTACAGGTCCCATCAGGGACCTTGTCCCTGCCTGCTGAGAAGCAGCAATCTCAACTTCCCCAACCTCCTTTCTGGCCAACCTTCCCACCCAGTGCACCCCCTCGGGGCCAATCTCCTTCCCATTCCACTCACTCCATGCACCACTGCCTCCCTAGACTCTGCCAGCAACAATCAATGTCCCACTCCACATTTCCCTCCAGAATGTCTGTTCCTCACATACAAACCCTTCCCATCTACAATCTTATTGTGGATAATTACATTCACATTCTTTGCTTTGACTGAAACTTGGCTCAAGGACAGAGACACCTTGCCCCTTACTGATGACTGCTCACCTGGCTATACTTTCACAGAATCATACAGCACAGGAGGCTGTCATTCGGCCCATTTCGTAGCAAGAGGGTTCGAGTACAGGAACAAGGAGGTCTTGCTGCAGTTGTACAGGGCCTTGGTGAGACCGCACCTTGAGTATTGTGTGCAGTTTTGGTCGCCTTATCTGAGGAAGGATGTCCTTGCCATGGAAGGAGTGCAGCGAAGATTCACCAGGCTGATACCTGGGATGGCAGGAATGGCGTATGAGGAGAGATTGTGTCGATTGGGCTTATACTCACTGGAGTTTAGAAGATTGAGAGGGGATCTCATCGAAACCTAAAAAATTCTGTTAGGCCTGGACAGACTAGATGCAGGAAGGATGTTCCCGATGGCCGGGGAGTCCAGAACCAGGGGTCATAGTCTAAGGATAAGGGGTAAGCCATTTAGGACTAAGATGAAGAGGAATTTCGTCACCCAGAGAGTGGTGAACCTGTGGAATTCTCTGCCACAGAGGGCGGTGGAGGCCAGTTCATTAAATATATTCAAGAAGGAGTTGGATATATTTCTTGAGGCTAAAGGGATCAAGGGATATGGGGAGAAGGCAGGGACAGGGTACTGAATTTGGATGATCAGCCATGATCTCACTGAATGGCGGAGCAGGCTCGAGGGGCCGAATGGCCCACTCCTGCTCCTATCTTCTATGTTTCTATCCACCACCTGCCCCACCCAAACCAGCGCAGTGGCGATGTGACCTTTATCACCAGATCACACATTTATCTCCCCCCACCTGCTCCTCTGGTACATTCTCTTTCTTCAAGCACTTCACCATGCTCCAACCCTCTTGCCTTTCCTTTAAAATCCGAATTTTCTACCATTCCTCTGCAGCCACATCCCAAGTTTCTCCCCAAGATATCCTGCCTCCTTTCCTCCCTCAGCCTCTGCCGTGAGCAACTCCTCGTCCTTGGTAATTTCAACTTCTATCTCCACTCTCATACGAATTTGATTAAGGGACAGAGTACAGAGAGTAGCGTTAAATGGTTATTTTTCATACTAAAGGGAGGTATACAGTGATATCCCCCAGAAGGTTGGCATTAGGACCACTGCTCTTTTTAAAATATATCAATCACCTGGTCTTGGATATATAAAGAGCATCATTTCAAAGTTTGCAGATGACACAAAACTAAAAAAGTAGTAAAGAATAAGTAGGATAGTAGCAGACTTCAGGAGGACGTAGACAGACTGGTGAAATCGGCAGGCTCGTGGCAGATGAAGGGTGAAGTGATGCATTTTGTAAGGAATGAGGAGAGGCAGTATAAACTAAATGGTACAATTTTAAAGGGGGTGCAGGGACGGAGAAGCCTGGAGGGGTTACGTACACAAATGTTTGAAGGTGACAGGACAAGTTGATAAGGCTGTTAAAAAGCTTTTTAGACAGGAGGTATCGAGTACAATGTTATGCTAAACCTTTATAAAACACTAGTTATGCTCTAGCTGGAGTATTGTGTCTATTTCTGGGTACTAAACATTAGGAAGAATGCCATGGCCTTGGAGAGGGTGCACAGGAGATTTGCTCAAATGGTACCATGGATGAAAGACTTCAGTTATATGGAGAGACTGGAGAAGCTGGGATTGTTCTCCTTAGAGCAGAGAAGGTTAAGGGGAGTTTTAATAGAGGTGTTCAAAATTATATTGGTGTTTTGATAGTGTAAATAGGAAGAAACTCTTTCCACTGGCAGGAGGGTCAGTAACCAGAGGACACAGATTTAAGAAAATTGGCAAAAGAATCGGAGGCGAGACGAGGAGAATTTTTTTTTATTTTTTTACTCGAGTTGTTATGATCTGCAATGCACTGTCTGAAAGGGTGGTGGAAGCAGGTTCAATAGTAACTTGAGAATTGGATAACTACTTGAAGGGGAAAAAAATTACAGGGCTATGGGGAAAGAGCGGGGGAGTGGGACTAATTGACTAGCTGTCTCAGAGAGCTGGCACAGGCACGATGGGCTGAATGGCCTCCTTCTGTGCTGCATCATTCAATGATTCTAACTAGTCACACTGTATTTAGACCCTCCCACCAATGGTGGTGCTGTAGAACCTCAGTTTTGCATCTCCCTGCTCCTCAATCTGCACGGCAAAGAAATTCCCATACTCCAAACTACTCGACTTCTGTGCTTCTCAAGCTGCCCAAAGTTTGGTTATTGACATATAAATAATATAAAATCAAAGTATTACATAAAAATAAGGTCTGAATGTACACCCTTAAAATCAGAACTGAATTATGTCTGCATGCCCTGGTCCAATTATGCCCACCCTCTAATCCTAGTTCACCTGAAGATTACACTTGATGTCGACTCCCTGTGTGCAAGGCCAGGCGAGATTGGCTAGTCCAGCATTATTCCGTTAAACACTTCTTTTCTAAGTTAGAGACTGATAAAACTGGCACATTCAAGTTGCTGTCAAAGGAAATACATTATCTTTTCTAATTAAGCCAAGAGCACAGTACAATAACTCAGCATTCATTTAGCTTAAAGACTACACAACTTTAACGAACACGAATATTTTGAATACTTAGTAATTTTACACATACTGTGGCTGATCAGTGGATTAAATGGACTTCTGTTGAAAAGAAATTCAAAAACAGATTTGGGTAACCCAACAAGCCTGTTATTAATAGAAATTTCAACTCCTGGTACACAGGTCAATCTGACTCACAGGAATTTATAGTAATAATAAAAGCATAAAGGGAGAGGGTAATAGAATTTGTTTCATGCAAAGGGTCATTAGGATATGGACACATTATAGAAATTGTTTTTCCAAAGTCAAGCCAGTCGCAGCTTTTAAGGGGGAATCAAATCCTTGCCCGACAAATATTAAACTGGGATTGGAATAGCTATATTTGCCGTGGAGCTAGCCCCAGCACAGTCACACTTGGCTGAATGGCCTCCTTGAGTGCAGGAATGTCTATGACTCACCACTGAAGGGGACACTCAAGCTCCATAAAGCTTCCCCATTCAGCTGCCCAGCTCATGTTACCCTATAACTAAAGCTGTATTTGTACTGTGCTCAATGGGATAACTAGGGAGGCTGGCCTTCACACAAAAAACGAGTCTCCCCAGTGGCTGCTTTTGCAAATCCGGCACGTTTGTTCCAGGGCTGGCACCAGCTGTGTGAAGCCTACCAGTTGGGGGCGCCAGTGCCAGTACTTAACGTAATCTAAAAGCAGTTTAACAGACCACCAGTGGCCTCAGGCATTTAATTTGCTACAAAGACCCTTAACTGAAACAATCCAGCATCTAAACATGCCAATGTGGGTTCAGCTTCAAACAGAATTATCAGACATGGTCCCAGCAACCATTACTCATTGCCTTCAAGTTATCACTCCATTGTATCCCAACATTGAAGCAGCCAATTAGGATTCAATTGTTTCCATTTTTAAAGACATTAGAACTGTATTGCAGAAAACTATTTGCATATTTGGTACAAAGCTGTGAAATTATTCAACAGTAACAAACATTCCACCTGAACTTGAAGTTGAGGCTTCAGATGTCCAAAGGCAAAGGTGTGGCGTGTACATTTTGTAATAATGATAAAATAAAGCCATGCCAGCAAATATATACTTGCACATTATTTGCTCGTAATCAACTGTTCACTCCTTAAATCATATTAACATCGCTTGTCCTGGTCAAGTTTCAGGATTTCTGACTATTTGGCCTTGGTGGAATTTATATAAAAATTTGACATCAAGTTAAATTGAGCTCACAAGCGGTTAAGTTCACTGTACATAACTGATGGGAAACGTGGATTGGATTCAGACAAACCATCAATTGAAGTGGGGCTTCCTGCACACCAATTCAACCCAAGGCAATGGAAATTCATTTAACCAATTCAGTGAACACAATCCATGTGGACACTATTATGTTTGGAAGGCCTATTTAATTAAGGCCAGCATGAGGTAGTTGCAAGGAACCCTCACATAGGAGGGTGGTAGGCAGTTTACTTGGCAAGTCAGCTGGCCAATCCCTGGACATGTTGCAGTCAGGTGCGATTTACCATAAATGTTGCTCTGTTTGCTCACTTAGTCTTTATAAAATAAAGCAGCTTGATGATTTATATTTGGCCTCATCTCACTAAAGTCTTAATCAGTGCACTTTTCGAAAGATTGGAGAAGGCACTCAAGAGGTTAACATATCCAGTTCTTATAACAAGTACAGGAGCAAGGATGTCTTACTACAGTTATACAGGGCCTTGGTGAGACCACACCTGGAGGACTGTGTGCAGTTTTGGTCTCCTTACCTAAGAAAGGATATACTTGCCATAGAGGGAGTGCGGCTAAGGTTCACCAGACTGATTCCTGGGATGGCAGGACTGTCGTATGAGGAGAGATTGGGTCGACTAGGCCTGTATTCACTAGAGTTTAGAAGAATGAAAGGGGACCTCATTGAAACGTATAAAATTCTGACAGGGCTAGACAGACTGGATGCAGGGATGATGTTTCCCCTGGCTGGGGGCTCTAGAACCAGGGGTCACAGTCTCAGGATACGGGGTAGGACATTTAGGACTGAGATGAGGAGAAATTTCTTCACTCAGAAGGTGGTGAACCTGTGGAATTCTCTACCACAGAAGGTTGTGGAGGCCAAGTCACTGAATATATTTAAGAAGGAGATAGATAGATTTCTAGACGCAAAAGGAGTCAAGGGGTATGGGGAGAAAAATAGAAGATAGGAGCAGGAGTAGGCCATTCGGCCCCTCGAGCCTTTTCCGCCATTTAATGAGATCATGGCTGATCATCCAAATTCAGTACCCCGTCCCTGCTTTCTCCCCATATCCCGTGATCCCTTTAGCCTTAAGAAATATATCTAACTCCTTCTTGAATATATTTAATGAATTGGCCTCAACTGCCTTCTGTGGTATTGGGCACTAAATGTAAACTCCCAATCAAACGGGACATGGGGTCCACTTATTGGCGTGCTCGGTGACACTGAGCCAGAGAGAATATCTAGTGCTGACCCAAAATCTGTAACGTGGACATTCTTGCAGTGATGTAGGGCACCACAACTGGCGACCATTACCGAGACACCCATTGCCAATAAATGACAGCAATTCCAGCTAACAATACTATATAAATGATCCCAAACTCTGCAGTATGTGTAGGAGAGATATCGGATGCTTGGGAGCCATTTCCAAACAGTGACGGATTGTATTCAAATAATTCGAAACCAGTAGAGAGCAGGGAAGGATTTTCATGTCTCATGGGTGTGACCGTTCCTAGTCAGCAATGCTCTCTATGCAATTTGTATTTCTTTTCAAATGATGGAAGTGCCCAAGGTGCCAAAAGCAGATTCTAGCATGCACAAGTCAGGTTGTTTCATGTAGCCAAATATTGATCAAGTGTTGTACCTGTATGGCTTCGCACTGCTCTAACAGCAGCAGTCTCTCTGCATCCAGCAATGCCACCTGCTGCTGATAATGAAGTCTCTGATTCTCCCAGTCCAGTGACTTCTCTCGAAACTCCTAAAATCAGAAATGCTTTTTGAAACTCAGTAAATGAGAAAAATACACCCAGAATGAAAGGAACCCACATGGAAACAATCGCACAATAAACTGGGCCAGCAGTGGATCCACTTGATAAGTATCGGACAGGGGCTTTAAAGGTTAATTCTTCAACGTTTTTAAAGCCTTATGAAATTTGGAATAAAACTTGTAATGGTCAACTGCTGCACTGTCATCTTTCGGACGAGATGTTAAACCGAGGATCAGGCTGCCTTCTCAGGTAGACGTAAAAGATCCCATTCCACAATCTGAAGAGCAGAAAAAGGGTTCTCCAATATTTATCCCTCAATCAACACCACAAACAGATGATCAGCTCATTATCACATTGCTGTTCATGGGAGCTTGCTGTGTGAAAATTGGCTGCCGCATTTCCTACATTACAACACTGACTACACTTCAAAAAGTACTTCATTGGCTGTGAAGCACTTTGGAACTTCCTGAGGTCATGAAAGGTCTTTTCCTTTTCTTTATTTCAATTCCTATTTTATCAAAGGAATTATATATAATCTCATCAATTATATTAAAATACTGGGCTGATTAATTATACAAGTAGCAGCTGCCACATCCACACACTTGCAGCAATCGGGTATCTCAGAAACAAGCTTTTTATTCATCGGGATTCATTCCTGAAACACCAGCCTGCGCTGCAGCAGGACACCACAAGCCCTTTCAAACATTTTCAGAGAACTGCAGTCAGCATTTGCTCACATGGATTCATTCAGGTGTTCCAGGCTCAAGAGAACAATGGCAGCCACTTGGCTCTGGAGTCAGCAACTGTTCAACTGACATAGTCTTTCTTCTGAGGTCACATAACTGGCTGATATTAAGCGGTTAGCCAGGTGACCATTTCAAGACTGCTCCAAACACAGCAAGTCCAATTTTGGCAGAATGACAGAAACGCACTCACATTTGTACCCAGAACCTCAGGCAGGCCATCCGCCATCCCACAGGGAGCAATCAAAGGAAGATTCACTTTTAAAAAGAGTTACTTCTAATGGCAGCTCAAACATCTGCTACTGCAAAGTTCACAGTACACTTAGATTTGCAAGGATGATACCAGAACTGAGAGGGTACAAGTATCAGGAAAGACTGAACAGACTGGGGCTCTCTTCTGTAGAAAAGAGAGGACTGAGGGGTGACCTAAGAGTGGTCTTTAAAATTATGAAGGGGCTCGATAGGATAGACGTAGAGATGTCGTCTCCACTCGTGGGGGAATCCAAAACTAGGGACCATAAATATAAGACAGACAGTCAGTAATAAATCAAATAAGGAATTCAGGAGAACCTTCTTTACCCAGAGTGGTGAGAATGTGGAACTCGCTACCACAAGGAGTGGTTGAGGTGAATAGCATCGATGCATTTAAGGGGAAGCTAGATAAGTACATGAGGGAGAAAGGAATAGAAGGCTATGCTGACAGGGGGAGATGAGTTAAGGTGAGAGGAAGCTCATGTGGAGCATAAACACTGGCATAGACCTGTTGGGTCAAATGGCCCGTTTCTGTGCTGAATTCGACGTTATTCTATGTATTTAACTTTACTTAACTGACTGATAACGCATCCGTGTCCATCTACAATGGCCCACGATGTCAAACTCTTAATTCCATCAGAAAAGTCAGGTAAGAGCCGAACAAAACAAAAAATGTACTGCGTACCTAGTGAATCTTGGCAGCTGAAAATATTGCTGAAACCTTGAGAAATACTGAATAATCCAAATGCCCAAACCAAACAAGCTAAATTTCACACAGGGTCATTTACCTCGACCTTCCTGTTCAGCCTGTTCAGTTCGGATACGTCCTCCTTCTCCTGTCTGTTCTTCACGTTCTCCCTCACTTCTTTCAACTGCCGTCTCTGCAACTTCTCGTAGCTTTTCTTCAGTTTCTCGATCTGAAAGCATGAAAGTTTGAATGCAGGCTAAAAGTTGATTGTTTTGAGAAAATGTATCCCCCCCTCCCCACTTTTGCAGCCTGCGTGTTACCATGCCACCTGCAGTCACCGGTGAGATGGGCAGGCTAGTTTCAGGGCTCCTCGGTGAACACTGCAGCAAGTGAGCTGAGCCATGGGATTTTCCAGACTGAGTCCCAAGACACGATACCTTACTTTAACACTGAACTCCATCTCATGGCAAGAGAATAAACAAAACATCCCCATCTCAGCTAGCCTTGTGGTGGGGTACAGATGGCATTAGCCTCTGCATGCCAGATTTGGGGTGGTGTGAAGAGAGGAAAAAAATCAGCTTGGGCTCCTGATGCTATCCAGCAAACCTAAATGGCAGCATGCATGTCTGGGCACCAAGCGAGGACACAGCTGGCTTGGCTTAGATGTTTCCTCGACAGTCACCGTCTAAGCTCACATATATAGAATAGAATGGCCAGGTGTGAGTGAGATGCCTATGGACCTGTAATCCTGCAACTGTCAGCCCCTTTGATAGAGGAGGGAAATGGGAAATGGGATCCTGCATCTAGTCCTGTTAGAATTTTATAACTTTCAATGAGATCCCCTCTCATTCTTCTAAACTCCAGTGAGTACAAGCCCAATCGACCCAATCTCTCCTCATACGTCATTCCTGCCATCCCAGGTATCAGCCTGGTGAATCTTCGCTGCACTCCCTCCATGGCAAGAATATCCTTCCTCAGGTAAGGCGACCAAAACTGCACGCAATACTTAAGGTGTGGTCTCACCAAGGCCCTGTACAACTGCAGCAAGACATCCTTGTTCCTGTACTCAAACCCTCTCGCTACAAAGGCCAACATACCATTTGCCTTCTTAACCGCCTGCTGCACCTGCATGCTTACCTTCAGCGACTGGTGCACAAGGACACCCAGGTCTCGTTGCACTTCCCCTTCTCCCAATCTATTGCCATTCAGATAAGAATCTGCCTTCCTGTTTTTGACACCAAAGTGGATAACCTCGCATTTATCCACGTTATATTGCATCTACCATGCTTCTGCCCAATCACCCAACCTGTCCAAATCATACTGGAGTTTCTCGGCATCCTCCTCACAGCACACACGCCCACCCAGCTTTGTGTCGTCTGCAAACTTGGAGATATTACATCTAGTTCCCTTGTCTAGATCATTAATATATATTGTGAATAGCTGGGGTCCTAGCACCGATCCCTGCAGTACCCCACTAGTCACTGCCTGCCACTCGAAAAAAGACCCGTTAATTCCAACTCTTTGCTTTCTGTCTGCCAACCAGTTCTCTATCCAAGTCAATACCTTGCCCCCAATCCCATGTGCCATATGCAGCAGTTTAAAAAAAAAGGAATTTTATGTAACGTTTTGACACTACCTCTTCCCGAAATATGTTCAGCTGTGCTTCATACTGCACCACTATATCATGTTGAACCTTTTCATTGTCTTGCAACTGCTGTCGCAATAGCCCAACCTGAAAGACAGAAAAAATACTTCTTTGATATTTGCGTATAAGAACGAGGAATATTGATATGTAATCCAAAGAGTACAGTTTAGTTATTACCCACAGTCTGGGCTCTTCAGTCCCAGAGTTAGTAAATTCACTATTTAAATATGGATTCCTGACAGGCTCACCATATTGGAGCAACAAAGTACTAGAGCAGGCTGTAGCAGGATGGGGAGAGGAGGCAGGAAGGAAAGAAAAGGGGGTGGGGAAAGAGGAATCCCAAACACAATTCCCCATACAGCAAGTTAATCTCAGCAGCATTTTCAAAAAGAGATGACAAGCAGATGACTAGGTACTTCACCACAGGGGGAAATAAGGCTGCTTTTATTTGTTCTTAAGATGTGAGCGACACTGGAAGACCACATTTATTGGCCATTGCCAGTTGCCCTGAGAAGGTGGTGGTGGTCCTTCTCCTTGAACAGCTGCAGTCCTTGTGGTGATGGTGGTCCAATGATGGTGTTAGCTAGGGACCATCGGCGTGAGAGTCGCTCTCAACGTTCTCACGCACATCTCCAAAAAAAATAACAGGATAACCATCACCTTCAGCTTTAGGGTTAGGCATGACTTCGACACAAACAGGAGAAGTGAGGGAGATGAGAAGAGAGTGGGCGAGAATTTACTGAAAACATAACAGAGTGTGAAAGACGCACACCATTATTAATGTGGGAATCAGCCAGAAACTTCTGGGTAGTTAGAGATACCCTGTGAATTGCGAATCGCCACAAGTTGCTGGACGATTTGCACCGTTCCGCCGTTAGCTTTATGAAAATGGCATTTCACCATTAATCTCCCCGTGGGTTTCATGAAGTTGCTGCATTTGCACATTAATGGCCCGTTAAACTCACTACAGAAAGCTAAGTCTAATAACTAATAGCGCAGGTACCCTTTTAACAAGCTAATCATCAATAATGGCTGCCAATAAACCTCTCTGCCCAGAAAGTGAACAATTAAAAGTGTGGAGTCTCATTCCTTCAGGTAGTGAATTGTTGTTGGAGATTTTAAAAATGTCAAATTATAAAATTCACACTTTTTTCTTACTTTTCTTTTCTCTCTCTCTCAATCCAATCTCTTTCTGTACCTGATCTGACATTGAATTCACCCACTCTAATTCATCCTCCTTCGCGGTCCTTCCTCTGCTTATTTCTCAATCTGAATTCTCATTGGTCCCATTGTTTACTCAGGTCCCAAATGCCCTGCTGCCCTTGATGCACCGTTACCAGCTCGTACTTCCAGCAACTTTGTGGGCAAACATTTTTGGAGCTGAAGGCTGCAGGAACGAGTCTAACTAACAAGACATGCCATGAGATGCCCTGCTCCAGCAAATTCTGGGCCATTGAGCGCCATTGTGACATCCATGTTTCATTGTTTCCCAGATTAACGCCAAGTGTCCCATCAGACACTGAAAGCCACTGAGCTCTATCAAGTTGGTGAATAATAACAAGGATTGATAATTCGGGCGAAAATCATATTAGCATTGCCAACTGAGCGATGGCCAATTTGTAAGAAATACATAGCAGTTTGAGATATTAACCAAAGTGATCTCACTGAGTTACTACTGTACTTGAAAGTCTACAACCCCTAAGCAATGAAGGTATCTGGTCATGCTCAACACTACAAAACACAGGCATTAGCCAGTTTCATTATTAATTCTCTTTACTTGGACACAATTTGAGCAGCGCAAAAGGTGATTTAAACAGTACTTCCTCTTGAAACCTTTGCAGTAAAGAATGGACTACAATATAAAGCACGAATGCCACCTAGAGGCACAATTAAGCACTCAGTGCAATGGTAAGCTAACTTTCTGCTGCATATACAAGATGAAAAGCAAATATAGCAGGAATGACTTTCCAAAGTGAAGCACTGCACCGATCCAGTCACAAGCAGCTCTGACTGCAGTAACCCACCATTTCAGGACTCCGTCTCACCAGGGTGCCTATCAAATACAGGTCGCAATCAACTTCAAAACTAAGTGACCCCAGTAAGCTACGTAGCCCCTCAGCAGTGACATTTCAGTCATTAATCTCCCAGTTACCATCCAGGACTCAAAGGATACTGGCTTTCACTGGCACTCATTAAAAACTTTCTAATTAAATTCATATGGACATGTCACACTGCTCACACTTAAGTTCTCTTTTAAAGGCCAATATTGTCCCAATGGGGAGCTTTCCAGCAAGTGCCCCCCACCCCCCTCGATCACGGCCAGAGACCCTCCTCGATCACAGCCAACCCCCACTGCCCCGCCCTGCCCCCCCACCCACCGATTGCAGCCAGAAGCCCTCCCCCACCCAACCCCCTCGATTGCGGCCACAACCCTCCCCACCCCACCCCCTTTATCGCAGTCAGAAGCCCTCCCCCACCCTCCCCCCTCGATCAAGGGCAGGGCCCCTCTGCCATCCCCCCCCCCGTGGCCAGAGGCCACACCCCGATCGCGGCCAGAACCCCTCCCCCACCACTTCTCCATCGTGGCCCGAGCCCCCCAAGATCATGTTTATATCATAATCCCACAGGGATTGCAGTATCCTCCTCTTGTGGACTGAAACGAGTGAGCAGCCAACTTGTAAGTTTGCATAATCGCTTTCGATTGCGGTACGGAGAGAAGTTTTGCACCTACCTCCGCGTGTTTCTGGTCAAGCAATAATCGAATGGCACTAAGCTCCTGTTCTCGGACCTTCAGCCTGGTTTCCACTGACTGGAACTGCACTTCCCATTCAGACTTCTTCTGGGCTACCATGATATCGATCTGCTTCATCAGCTCTTGTAATTCAGCCTCGCAGGTGGTAAGGGCACTTCTGCAACTTGATTTAGTCAAAGCCAGTAGAATCAGAGAGAGAAAGAAATTCAGAAGTTTACAAACAGATTCCATTCTTTAATGACTTGGGGTGTAAAGGCACCATCTAGTGAAACACTGAGCCACAGGGCCTGGAATGTCAATGTTCATTCTTGGTCTGTGCTGACCTAGTTGTGGGGTTACAACTGGCCTCAGAGACCCTGGCCAAGGGAGGGAGGAACAACAAAATTAGCCAGAACCCCTGATCCTGAGCGCTCTGCAGTGAACCTTGCTGGAAAGCGGGTGTGCAGACGTACACGAGGCCAGGACAAGGCTCAGTTGCGATACCTTCTACAGTCAAAAAAGTTGCTGCCTTCACTCATGCGCTCGCACTGTGTGTGTAGGCTCATGTGAGGAACTGCTACTTTGGTGAAATACTAGAGCACTGTTGATTCAATAGAAATATACCCAGTGCCTTCAACAGAGGAAGCGAAAAACAAATTGTCAAGAAAAAGGTTTCTTCACAGCTTTTCTCAGTTATTTAGGTTAGTTTCATTCTTGCTTGTTATCTTTCAGTTTTCTATATGATATTTCTCATTGGCCCTTAATGTGGTGACTTGTGCAGGGGAATATTTTATAGGCAACAACAATGCTTCAAGTGGTCATTTTTCACATCTCAACAGTAAATTATAACCTATTCGACTGTCGGGGCCATCATATCTAAAGGTAACATCATGGTTCTGGTACTGGACTAACAACCCAGAGGTTGAGTTCAAACCCCACTGTGGCAAATTGGGAACTTGGATTAAATAATCTGGTCATTTGTGGGCCTGCTCCAGAAAGAAGGACCATGAAAGCTGGTTCACTAATGTCCTTTAGGAACGAGAATTTGACACCTTAAGTGGTCTGGCCTACGTGACACCCGTCCCACACCAAGTGGTTAACTCTTAATACCCTCAGGACAATTAGGAAGACAACAAATGCTGCATTGGCAGCATCACGCACTTCCCAAGAACAAAATTTAAAAAATCCCTGTCCACTTGAGCACAAGTCCAGCTGAGGCAACAGTGGATCCACCACAAATACAATCTCATGACCCAATCCTTGGATCAAAGATGTCAAGACCAACTGCAGAATTACTGAGATGGACCAGGAGTGAAACCCATACCTTTCCTCATTACAGGAAACTTTGGTTTAACCGGAGGTTGTATGTCCGGAAAACTCGCTCTACCGGCAGAATTCACCCCCCGAAAACAGCGCCTGAGTAACCGGCAATGTTGCCGGTTCCGAGTCCGAGTCTCCAACGGTTGCCGAGTTCGTCAGTGGGGGTAGTTCTACAAACTGCCACTACTCGGCCTCTTGGCGCCAGCGGAACTCGGAACACCTCAGAAACCCTGCATCAGGAGTCTCCCCCTCCCACGCTGCCGGTAGCCTCTTCTGATCCGCCAGTTTTTTGGGTTCCAGTACAGTACTGTGTGTCTCCAACGCTGTTGCAACTCATTGGACTGCATTATGGAAATCCCAAAAGTTGATCCAACCAAAAGGAAGAGAGTGGTGTTAACTTTAATGCAGAAAATTGATATATGCAAACAACTAGAAATGGGAGCGAAGCGTATGCACATTATGAAAGAATTCAAAATCGGTTCAACAATGTACGACATCAAAGCGCAGAAGGATAAGCTGCTCAAGTTTTATGCAAGCTCGGAGACATCTAAGAGTGTAGAGAAACGGCGCACGCTTCGTAAGCCTAAGCTTGAAGAGCTGGATACCGTGCTTTGAGTGGTTTGCTCTGAAGCGTTCAGAGGGTGTTCCGATTTCCGGACCCATGCTAATATCAAAAGCGAAGGATTTTTATGCAAAGATGGAGCTCACTGACAAGTGCGCTTTCTCTGATGGATGGCTATCGTGCTTCAAGGCACGGCATGGGATACGACGACTCGATGTTTGCGGGGAGAAGAAATCAGCTGATCACGACGCCGCAGAAGAATACTGCGATTATTTCAATCGGATTGTGCAGCAACATGATTTGTCGCCAGCACAGCTATACAATGCCGATGAAACGGGCTTATTTTGGAGGTGTTTGCCAGAATCAACACTTGCTGGGGCTAGTGAGGCTAATGCTTCAGGTTACAAGAAAAATAAAGATCGTGTAACCATGCTAACATGTGCGAATGCTGCTGGATCACACCGGGTTAAACTTCTCGTCATTGGAAAGTATAAAAATCCCCGTGCATTTAAAAATGTGAGGCACTTACCTGTTGAGTACAAAGCTCAAGCAAATGCTTGGATGGATAAGGAAATCTTTTCAAATTGGTTCCATCATACCTTTGCTCCATCTGTGAGGGAACATTTCTGTAGAATAAGGAAACCTGAAGATAGCAAATGCATTTTATTGCTGGATAATTGTAGAGCCCATCCGCATGAATCCGAGTTGGTTTCTGGAAATATTTTCACCATTTATTTGCCACCAAATGTAACTTCTCTCATACAACTCATGGACCAGGGCGTCATCCAAAATCTCAAGTGTCATTACAAGAAAGACTTCCTACGTTGACGGATAAGCCAAGATGACAATACAGGTATTCAGGCATTTCAGAAGGAATACAATCTTAAAGATGCCATCTTTAATGTTGCATGTTCCTGGAAATTGGTGAAAGGTCACACTTTGAGACAAGCCTGGTGCAAATTGTGGCCTTCTGTAATGTTTGCTGATGGTTCTTCTTCAGAGGAGGAATTTCGTGGGTTCAATGTTCGTCCGCGGAAGACTGCAGTAATGGAAATGGCTGACATGATGAAAGGTGTAGGCCCAGCAAACCCTCTACATCACCTCAGTGAAAGTGATATTGAGCAGTGGGTTGATGCCGATAGAGAAGTTGCTGTTGTGCATTTGCTAAGTGATGATGAAATAATGGAGAATGTTTTGAATCCAAGGAAAGAAAAGGAAAAAGTGTGATGGAAAATGAAGACGATGAGATTTCTGAAGTGAACAAGATTTCTTGGGCTAAAGCTGCAGCAGATCTTGCTTCATTCATCAAATTTGCTGAAAGCCGTTCTTGCTATTCTGCCCAAGAAGTTATGCAGCTCCATATTCTGCAGTCTACCTTTCTGCAAAGAAGGCAAGAGTCCACTAAGCAAGCAGACATCCGGGACATGTTTAAGAAAGCTTCCAAAAGAGTTGGAGCACTGGAAGTGCCTGAAGAATCTGTTGAAGTGCATGATCCTGATGAACCAGTTGGCTTGGAATAAGTGTACAGTCAACCACCGTACAGTACTTTATACTGTACTGTACAGTCGTTTAAGTTTTGGTGCACTGCACAGTCGTTTATAAGTTTTGTTTTACTGTTAAGTCGTTTATAAGTTTTGTTTTACTGTTGTTATTAAAGAGTTATGGATTACCATCAACTGGCAGTACTGTACTTAATCAAGCATCTTTCACCATCCATTTAACACAACATTCTGTAGGTGAGTACCCAATTACTGTATATTGCACATTTCTTGATTTTTAAATTTTTCTTAGTTAAAAACAGCCTGGGTAGATAATCCGCTCACCACTCCGGAACTTTTGATAAGATCGGCATCACGCCGGTCCCGTCGGTGCCGGATATCAGAACTTTTCCTGTATTATTCTTGCACTCTTTGTAGCCTCGTCTCAGTTTTCTTGCTATTTAACCCTCCCACAAATTTACATTTTCCCCTCCTTTCCCTTTTATCATGGAATCATACAGCACAGAAGGAGGCCATTCGGCCCATTGTCTCTGTGCCAGCTCTTTGAAAGAGCAATCCAATTAGTCCCACTCCCCTGCTCTTTCCCCATAGCCCTGCAAATTTCTGGGTCTTCTTGTAAGATGATGTCAACTGAAAGAAAAATCTAATGTGGTAGGTATTCATGTTTCATAAATATGAGCAATGATTGCAGAGCAATGTAGTTTAGATGTTTACCAGGGTGACAAAAAAGACATTAATCCCCCAAACATAAGACTTTCGAGGCACAACTGAACACTATACCCATCAGAACAAATTATTCTGCTCACCCATCTTGGCCAAGGTTTTGCACTGCTTCCAGTAAAGCCTCCATTTCCTCCCAGCTTCAGAGGGGCAACTGTTGAGACAAAGGACAGAAAGAGTTAGCAAGTTTCCTTTAAAAAAAGTCGAAACCGTATCTGCCCTATTGGTTAAACTTACAGTTTCTACATTTGTCGCAGCTCTCAAATTTGGAGTCATCCCACCCTTACCTTTTCCTTCTCACTGAAACCAGTTTCATCTTCAGGACTCTTCCCCCTTACTCCTTCTAATGTCCCCATTAGACTTCCTACTCTGACTCACCAATCCAAAGGAGGAGCGTGTGTTAAATTCACTTTAATATCTCACTGCAGCTTTCAAATCACCTGATTTAGATCTTCTAAGGCAAAATATGCGTGGCTATGGGGAAAGAGCAGGGGACTGGGACTAATTGGAACGCTCTTCAAAGAGCCAGCACAGACATGATGGGCCGAATGGTTCTATGATTCAGTAGCTGAAAATCTTTCCCCCATTTCATTAAATCAATCTGCTGTGCCTGTTGAACCGATAACTTCAAAGCCAGAAAATGTGATTTTAGGAACATAGGAAAACCATTCAGCACCTGAAGCCTGTTCCGTCATTCAATGAGATCATGGCTGATCTGCGATCTAACTCCATTCACCCGCCTTTGCCCCATATCCCTTAATAACTTTGGTTAACAAAAGTCTTATCAATCTGGGCAGCACGGTGGCATAGTGGTTAGCACTGTTGCCTCACAGCGCCAGGGACCCGGGTTCGAATCCGGCCTCGGGTGACTGTCTGTGTGGAGTTTGCACATTCTCCCCGTGTTTGCGTGGGTTTCCTCCGGGTGCTCCGGTTTCCTCCCACAGTCCAAAGATGTGTAGGTTAGGTTGATTGGCTATGATAAATTGACCCTTAGTGTTAGGGGGATTAAATACGTTGGTTTACGGGGATAGGGTGGGATATGTGTTGGCATAGGGGTTACGGGGATCGGGTGGGATATGTGTCGGTGCAGGCTCGATGGGCCGAAATGGCCTCTATCTGCACTGTGGGGTTTCTGTGATTCTGTGAATCTCAGATTTAAAATTAACAGTTGATCCAGCATCAATTGCCGTTTGCGGAAGAGTGCCAAACTTCTACCACCCTTTGTGTGTAGAAGTGTTTCCGAATTTCACTCCTGAATGGTCTGGCTCTAATTTTTAGACTATGCCCCCTAGTCCTAGAATCCCCAACCAGCAGAAATAGTTTCTCTATCTACCCTATATGTTCCCCTTAATATCCTGAAAACTTCAATCAGATCACCCCTTAACCTTCTAAATTCCAGGGAATACAACCCTAATTTGTGAAATCTCTCCACATAACTTAACCCTTGAAGTCCGGGTATATTCTGGTAAACCTACACTGCGCTCCCTCCAAGGCCGATATCTCCTTCCTAAGGTGTGGTGCCCAGAACTGCTCACAGTACTCCAAGTGTGGTCTAACCAGGGCTTTGTATAGCTGCAGCAAAACTTCTGCCCCCTTGTACTCTAGTCCTCTAGATATAGCCTTTTTGATTATTTTCCATACCTGTTCATGACATTTTAATGATCTATGTACCTGAACCCCCAAGTCTCTTTGGGCATCCACTGTTTTTAGCTTTTCACCATTTAGAAAGTACCCTGTTCTGTCCTTGTTAGGTCCAAAGTGGATGACCTCACATTTACTTACATTGAAATCCATTTGCCACAGTTTTGCCCATTCACAATCTATCAATATCTCTTTGTAATTTTATGCTTTCATCTACACTGCCTACAATGCCGCCTATCTTTGTGTCATCGGCAAATTTGGATAAATGACCTTCTATGCCATCATCTAAGTCGTTAATAAATATTGTGAATAGTTACGGCCCCAACACAGATCCCTGCGGGACACCACGAGTCACATCCTGCCAATTAGAGTACCTGCCCATTATCCCTACTCTCTGTCTCCTGCCGCTCAGCCAATTTCCTAACCAGGTCAATAATTTGTGCCAAACTAATGCGAATACACCAACTCTAACTACCTGCCTGCTGAATCACCATTATTAGCACCTTTAACCTTCACCATTAGCTCTGCCTCTCCTTACCAATCAACCTGGCACTAATGCAAAGTCCTTTATTTAAAAAAATCTTGAATGACTGCATCAGCTTCCTTATATCCGATTGCCCTGTTAATCCAGCTAATCCCAGACATTTTTGACGAGCGTCCCATATCTCTCTTACAGAATAGCTTGCAAAAAATTACACTCTGTAATCCAGACCCATCTCATTCAGTTCTGTAAGGTTCACTCTGTAACCCAGCTCCATCTCATTCAACGAGAAGTTGCATTTATATAGCACCTTTAACATAGTAAAACGTCTCAAGGCACTTCACAGGAGCATTATCAAACAAAATTTGACACCAAGCCATATAAGACAATATTAGGACAGATGCCCAAAAGCTTGGTCAAAGAGTTAGGTTTTAAGGAGCATCTTATAGGAAGAAAGAGATGCAGAGAGATTTAGGGAGGCAATTCCAGAGCTTCGGGTCCAGGCAGCTGAAGGCACAGCAGCCAATGGTGGAGCGATGAAAATCAGGGAAGCGCAAGAGGCCAGAATTGGAAGAGCGCAGAGATCTGAGAGTTGTAGGACTGGAGAAGGTTACAGAGATAGGGAGGGGCGAGGCCATGAAGGGATTTGAAAACGAGGATAAGAATTTTAAAATTGAGGTGTTGCTGGATCAGGAGCCAATGTAGGTCAGCAAGCACAGGGGTGATGGGTGAACGGGACTTGGTGCGAGTTAGGATACGGGTTCACAGTTTGGATGAGTTGAAGTTTATGTAGGGTTGAAGATGACTGTCTGGCCAGGAGAGCACTGGAATAGTCAAGTCCAGAGATAACAAAGGCATGGATGAGAGTTTCAGCAGCAGATGTGCTGAAGCAAGGTTGGAGACAGGTGATGTTGCAGAGGTGGAAGTAGGCGGTCTTGGTGATGGAGCGGATGTGTGGTTGGAAGCTCATCTCAGGGTCAAATAGGACAGCAAGGTTGCCGCAGCCTCAAACAGTTGCCAGGGAGAGGGATCGAGTTGGTGGCTAGGGAACGGAGTTTGTGGTGGAGACTGACAACAATGGATTTGGTCTTCCCAATATTTAGTTGGAGGAAGTTTCTGCTCCTCCAGTACAAGCAGCATGACAAGGATCTATCCTTGGCCCCCATCTATTTGTCATCTACCTGCTGCCCCTCGACGACATCATCCGCAAACACGACGTCAGGTTCCACATGTACGCTGATGACACCCAGCTCTACCTCACCACCACCTCTCCCGACCCCTCCACTGCCACTGATTTATCATGCTGCTTGTCCGACATCTAGTCCTGGATAGGCAGAAATTTCCTCCAACTAAATATTGGGAAGACTGAAGTCATTGTCTTCGGTCCCTTCCCTGCCACCACCTCCATTCCCTATTCAGCACTAAGGTCCACTCCCTGTAATCCAGTCCCATCTCATTCAACACTGTAAATCTGTCAACTAGCAGTTAATCTTTGTTCCTTTTCACTGGTCTAAATGCTGCTTTCACTCTTCTGATGCTTCTCCGTCACTGTATGTTACCTGATTTAAGTGTACTTGGTATAGAAGGATTTGCATTGTTCTGTTAGATCCTGGTTCAATCATATCTTAGTAACAATTCACACCTGGCCATTGATTAGTCTGAAACCAACCTGTGAACTTTTCTAAATCTACTGTTACTAAATGCAACTTTGAACTGTCAACTGCTGTCTTCTACCCTTGGCAATGCTGTTTCCCTTCATTTCTATGATTCTTCTTTTTCACCTCTTCCATTCTGATATCCTAAAGAGAAAACTGACTTTTATTTAATCAATTTTTTATACTTTAAAAGGCACGATATAAAATGCAAGTAGTTGTTGTTTAGCCTGTAGTAGGTGGCTCATACCCGACTATATTCCTCTTTCCGCCGATAGCACGTAAAACCCACATTTGGTGTTATCTAATCATTATGTTCCGATTTACCTCTTTTGTTCTTTTCAACCTGCGCAATGGGCCGTGGACCATCACCGTAAGCCTTGATCCTTCAGCTTAGTTTCTCAGTGACAGACGACAGTATCACACCTGCCCTCTATTTCCTGCTCCTGGAGTTGACATGTAACTGGGTTTGATTTTTAAATACACTAAAAGATCACAGCTGACTCTTCTCTGAACCTATTTAAAAGCCTCGCTGTCAGTTCCAGCAAACTCACACACCACTGGCACTTTTGGTGATCATCCCCTCTCCCCACCACCAAGCATTTGGACCAATTATAAACTTCAGTGCTTCCAGCACTCTGACACAATTGTTGCACATTGCTAAGGGAGGGAGAATATTGGGGATACGTTAAAATGGCCACACGAAAATAAACAACGTGCTCAATGAAATTAGTGATCCAACCTTAGGTAAGGGCAATGTTGATCCACACATTTTGCAACTCTACTGGTTTGCCTTGTTTAAATATCTGTCATCTGTTACCTCAATGCGTACTGAATAGATCATCAGTCAGTCATCCGCCTGGTTCACGCGGCGAGACATGTTACGGAACAAAGGATAAATCAGTATCGCACATAGAACGCATGCACAGAGTAAAAAGAAAGAAAGAAAGCAAAGGAAAGACACAAAAATAATGAAAAAAAGCATTTGTGATAAATTGTTTGAAATGGGAAGTTATACTTTCAGGTCAATGGTCATAATCAGCTTTGTTTCCTTTTCACTGACATCACGCCACCTCACACCTCCAGTGCACTGAACAAAGTCAGAAGAAAATAAAAGTTTTATTTTGTAAATTATATTACGAGAGGTCTGCAGATTAGGAGTCGAGAACGGAATGCCAGAGAATGGTAGGAGTCACCTTTGACTGGCTTCATGGCAATTGACTGGCTCCATCGGAAGAGGAGGTAAGCAGAGGGGCAGGACAAGCAAATATAGAAACCTTGTTGAAGCCTTGAGACTCTCTACCCCACCCCCTGATCGCCGGGTGCACTTTAACCCCCTCTCCCCCTGATCTCCAGGTTCAGTTTAACCCCCCTCTCCCCCTGATCTCCAGGTTCAGTTTAACCCCCCTCTCCCCCTGATCTCCGGGTGCAGTTTAACCCCCCTCTCCCCTCGATCTCGGGGTTCAGTTTAACCCCCCTCTCCCCCTGATCTCCGGGTTCAGTTTAACCCCCCTCTCCCCTCGATCTCGGGGTTCAGTTTAACCCCCCCCTCTGCCCTCGATCTCCGGGTTCAGTTTAACCCCCCTCTCCCCTCGATCTCCGGGTTCAGTTTAACCCCCCTCTCCCCCTGATCTCCGGGTTCAGTTTAACCCCCTCTCCCCTCGATCTCCGGATTCAGTTTAACCCCCCTCTCCCCTCGATCTCGGGGTTCAGTTTAACCCCCCTCTCCCCTTGATCTCGGGGTTCAGTTTAACCCCCTCTCCCCCTGATCTCCGGGTTCAGTTTAACCCCCTCTCCCCTCGATCACCGGATTCAGTTTAACCCCCCTCTCCCCTCGATCTCGGGGTTCAGTTTAACCCCCCTCTCCCCTTGATCTCGGGGTTCAGTTTAACCCCTCTCCCCCTGATCTCCGGGTTCAGTTTAACCCCCTCTCCCCTCGATCTCGGGGTTCAGTTTAACCTCCTCTCCCCCTGATCTCCGGGTTCAGTTTAACCCCCTCTCCCCCTGATCTCGGGGTTCAGTTTAACCCCCCTCTCCCCTCAATCTCCGGGTTCAGTTTAACCCCCCTCTCCCCTCGATCTCCGGGTTGTTTAACCCCCCTCTCCCCCTGATCTCCGGGTGCAGTTTAACCCCCCTCTCCCCCTGATCTCCGGGTGCAGTTTAACCCCCCTCTCCCCCTGATCTCCGGGTTCAGTTTAAACCCCCCTCCCCCTGATCTCCGGGTTCAGTTTAACCCCATTCTCCCCTCGATCTCGGGGTTCAGTTTAACCCCCCCCTCTCCCCTCGATCTCCGGGTTCAGTTTAACCCCCTCTCCCCTCGATCTCCGGGTTCAGTTTAACCCCCTCTCCCCCTGATCTCCGGGTGCAGTTTAACCCCCCCCTCCCCTCAATCTCCGGATTCAGTTTAACCCCCCTCTCCCCTCGATCTCCGGGTTGTTTAACCCCCCTCTCCCCCTGATCTCCGGGTGCAGTTTAACCCCCCTCTCCCCCTGATCTCCGGGTTCAGTTTAACCCCCTCTCCCCCTGATCTCCGGGTGCAGTTTAACCCCCTCTCCCCCTGATCTCCGGGTGCAGTTTAACCCCCCTCTCCCCTCGATCTCCGGGTGCAGTTTAACCCCCTCTCCCCTCGATCTCCGGGTGCAGTTTAACCCCCTCTCCCCCTGATCTCCGGGTGCAGTTTAACCCCCCTCTCCCACTGATCTCCGGGTGCAGTTTAACCCCCCTCTCCCACTGATCTCCGGGTTCAGTTTAACCCCCCTCTCCCCCTGATCTCCGGGTTCAGTTTAACCCCCTCTCCCCTCGATCTCCGGGTGCAGTTTAACCCCCTCTCCCCCTGATCTCCGGGTTCAGTTTAACCCCCCTCTCCCCTCGATCTCCGGGTGCAGTTTAAGCCCCCCCCCCCCGCCCGAGTCACAGTGGGCCCACTCTACCCTCCCCCCCCGGGTCACAGTGGGCTCTCTCTCCCCTCCCCCCCGGGTCACAGTGGGCTCTCTCTCCCCTCCCCCCCGGGTCACAGTGGGCTCTCTCTCCCCCTGCACCCCCCCCCCCCCCGGGTCACAGTGTGCTCTCTCTCCCCTCCCCCCCTGGGTCACAGTGGGCTCTCTCTCCCCTCCCCCCCGGGTCAAAGTGGGCTCTCTCTCCCCCTCCCCCCCGGGTCACAGTGGGCTCTCTCTCCCCTCCCCCACAGCTCACAGTGGGCTCTCTCTCCCCTCCCCCCCGGGGTCACAGTGGGCTCTCTCTCCCCTCCCCCCCCGGGGTCACAGTGGGCTCTCTCTCCCCTACCCCCCGGGGTCACAGTGGGCTCTCTCTCCCCCTAACCCCCCAGGTCAGTAGTCTCTCTCTCTCCCCCCTCCCCCCCCCCGGGTCACAGAGGGCTCTCTCTCCCCTCCGTTCCCCCCACGGGTCACAGTGGGCTCTCTCTCCCCTCCCCCCCGGGTCACAGTGGGCTCTCTCGCCCCTACCCCCGCGGCTCACAGTGGGCTCTCTCGCCCCTCCCCCCGGGTCACAGTGGGCTCTCACTCCCCTCCCCCCCGGGTCACAGTGGGCACTCTCTCCCCTCCCCCCCGGGTCACAGCGGGCTCTCTCTCCCCTCCCCCCTGGGTCACAGTGGGCTCTCTCTCCCCTCCCCCACAGCTCACAGTGGGCTCTCTCTCCCCTCCCCCACGGCTCACAGTGGGCTCTCTCTCCCCTCCCCCCCGGCTCACAGTGGGCTCTCTCTCCTCTGCTCTCCCCCCGGGGTCACAGTAGGCTCTCCCTCCCCTCCCCCCCGGTCACAGTGGGCTCTCTCTCCCCTCCCCCCGTCTCACAGTGGGCTCTCTCTCCTCTCCTCTCCCCCCGGGGTCACAGTGGGCTCTCCCTCCCCTCCCCCCGGCTCACAGTGGGCTCTCTCTCCTCTCCCCTCCCCCCGGGGTCACAGTGGTCTCTCTCTCTACCCTCCCCCCAGGGTCACAGTGGGCTCTCTACCCCCATCCCCCCCCCCAAGGCCAAAGTGGGCTCTCTCTCCCCTCCCCCCCGGGGTCACAGTGGGCTCTCTCTCTCCCCTCCCCCCAGGGTCACAGTGGGCTCTCTCTCTCCCCTCCCCTCCCCTCCCCCTGGGTCACAGTGGGCTCTCTCTCCCCTCCCTCCCCGGGTCACAGTGGGCTCTCTTTCTCCCCTCCCCCTGGGTCACAGTGGGCTCTCTCTCCCCTCCCCCCCCCGGGTCACAGTGGGCTCTCTCCCCCCCCCCCAGGTCACAGTGGGCTCTCTCCCCCCCCGGGTCACAGTGGGCTCTCTCTCCCCTCCCCCCGGCTCACAGTGGGCTCTCTCTCCCCTCCCCGGGTCACAGCGGGCTGTCTCTCCCCCCCCCTCCCCCTGGGTCACAGTGGGCTGTCTGTCCCCCCCCTCCCCCTGGGTCACAGTGGGCTGTCTGTCCCCCCCCTCCCCCTGGGTCACAGTGGGCTGTCTCTCCCCCCCCTCCCCCTGGGTCACAGTGGGCTGTCTCTCCCCCCCCCCCGGGTCACAGTGGGCTCTCTCTCCCCTCCCCGCCCGGGTCACAGTGGGCTCTGTCTCTCCCCTCCCCCCCCAGGTCACAGTGGGCTCTGTCTCTCCCCTCCCCCCCCGGGTCACAGTGGGCTCTGTCTCTCCCCTCCCCCCCTCCCCCCCGGGTCACAGTGGGCTCTCCCCTCCCCCCCCGGGTCACAGTGGGCTCTCCCCTCCCCCCCGCGTCACAGTGGGCTCTCCTCTCCCCTCCGCGTCACAGTGGGCTCTCTCTCTCCTCCCCCCCGGGTCACAGTGGGCTCTGTGTCTCGTCTCCCCTCCGGGTCACAGTGGGCTCTCTCACCCCTCCCCGGGTCTCAGTGGGCTCTCTCACCCCTCCCCCCCCCCCCGGTCACAGTGGGCTCTCTCACCCCTCCCCCCCGGGTCACAGTGGGCTCTGTGTCTCGTCTCCCCTCCGGGTCATAGTGGGCTCTCTGTCCCCTCCCCGGGTCTCAGTGGGCTCTCTCACCCCTCCCCCCCGGTCACAGTGGGCTCTCTCACCCCTCCCCCCACCGGATCACAGTGGGCTCTCTCTCCACTCCCCCCCCCCGGGTCACAGTGGGCCCTCTCTCCACTACCCCCCCCCCAGGGTCACAGTGGGCTCTCCCCCTCTCCGGGACTCTTATGCCTCGGGCTGCCCTCGAAAGCCGAATGCCAGGCGCTAGCCTGTTGCTGACTGTAAGCCCAGGTCCCCCTCGGCCCGGTGCTGATGTCGGTGCCGCTTGTTCTATCCCCGCCCCGCCGTTACCTTAAGGCCACAGTCCCGCCAACCGAGTCAGGGCCTCACCGCGCCTGCGCGCACTCTCAACGCCACGTATTCTGGGAGTTGCAGTCCTAACCCGGACTGCGCAGCCGCAGCGTTCCCCGCACAGCCCGGCAGAGGCGCTGTTTTGAACTCTCAGCCCCGCCTCTCCCTGCCCTGTACAAGCTCCTATACAGGATCTTCTCCATATTGTGTTAGTAATTCACAGCAGGATCTGCCCTGTACTGTCAGTAATTAACAGCAGGATCTGCCCTGTACTGTCAGTAATTCACAGCAGGATCTGCTCTGTACTGTCAGTGATTAACAGCAGGATCTGCTCTGTACTGTCAGTGATTCACAGCAGGATCTGCTCTGTACTGTCAGTAATTCACAGCAGGATCTGCTCTGTACTGTCAGTAATTCACAGCAGGATCTGCTCTGTACTGTCAGTAATTCACAGCAGGATCTGCTCTGTACTGTCAGTGATTAACAGCAGGATCTGCTCTGTACTGTCAGTAATTCACAGCAGGATCTGCTCTACTGTCAGTGATTAACAGCAGGATCTGCTCTGTACTGTCAGTAATTCACAGCAGGATCTGCTCTGTACTGTCAGTAATTCACAGCAGGATCTGCTCTGTACTGTCAGTAATTCACAGCAGGATCTGCTCTACTGTCAGTGATTAACAGCAGGATCTGCTCTGTACTGTCAGTAATTCACAGCAGGATCTGCTCTGTACTGTCAGTAATTCACAGCAGGATCTGCTCTGTACTGTCAGTGATTAACAGCAGGATCTGCTCTGTACTGTCAGTAATTCACAGCAGGATCTGCTCTACTGTCAGTGATTAACAGCAGGATCTGCTCTGTACTGTCAGTAATTCACAGCAGGATCTGCTCTGTACTGTCAGTAATTCACAGCAGGATCTGCTCTGTACTGTCAGTAATTCACAGCAGGATCTGCTCTACTGTCAGTGATTAACAGCAGGATCTGCTCTGTACTGTCAGTAATTCACAGCAGGATCTGCTCTGTACTGTCAGTAATTCACAGTAGGATCTGCTCTGTACTGGCAATAAGTCACAGAATCATAAAGTGATACAGCACTTGTAGGAAGCCATCCTCCTTTCGTGTCTGTGACAGCACTTTTAACCAGTTTCCCAATAAGTTCCACTCCCCCTTCTCTTTTTCCCATAGCCCTGTAAAAAAAAATTCCCTTCCAGCCTTTCTCCAGTTCCCATTTGACATTATTATTGAATCTTCTTCCATCACCCTTTCAGGCATTGCATTCCAGATCACAACAACTTGCTGTGTAAAAAAGATAATCCCCATATAATTTTGCCAATCACTTTAACTCTGTGCTGGATTTTGCCAGCCCTGGGGAGGCGTGTTTGGAGGCGGGACTGCAGGGAAAATGGCAGAATCTGGGGGCGGGGGCCCATCCCGCCCCAGCCCGCCTCCATGCCATCTTCCCAGCAGGCGGGTAGCCGACCGCGCTGGGTCCCGTCTCCTGGAGGCAGAAAGGGGATTACAGCCACTTAACTGCCTGTTAACAGGTAGCTAACAGGCAGTTAAAAGAATTATCCCTATTTTGCCACCAGAGGTGCGGGCTTCCCAACATCAGGAAACCCCGCCAGGGTCACCGAGGCAAGCAGCGGGTCTGCGGGGGTCGGAGGGGTGCAAAAGTGCACTGTGGAGTTAAGTGATGGGTGCAAGTGTGGAGAGGTAAGTATGTGAGGTGAGTGAAATGTGATAGAAAAAGTTTACTTACCTTTTTTTCTTCCTGCAGCCTTCAACAGTTGGGGATGCGGAGAGCCTCATATCTCACCGGCAGAGATGACAGATGGCTGCTGCATTCTCCGATACAACAGCCATCTAATTTCTGCTCATAAAAGAGGTTTGATGTGTCTTGAATACAAGAACTCATCAAACAACAGAGAATGTCAGTGTTTGACAGCTTCACAGAGCTGTCAAACGATGACAAAAAGATGAAACATCATACGCTGACATTCTCTGTAACCGGCTTCCCCTTAGTTGGCCTGCTAATCAAGGGAAAATAGTGTGTGTTGGCCACAAGTCGATGGAGGCAGGACTGAAACCCGACAAGCAGCAGTCCCGCCTCCAACGCGCCCCCATTGACAAAATCACGCCCTCTGTTTCCTTTGGTTACCACCCCTTCTGCCACTGGCAACAATTTTTCCTTGTTTACTTTATCTAAACCATTCATGATTTTGAACACCTCTATCAAATCACCTCTTAACCATCTCTGCTTTGAGGAGAACAACCACAACTTCTCCAGTCTCTCCACATAACTGAAGTCCCTCACCTCTGGCACCATTCTAGTAAATGTCTCCTGCACCCTCTCCAAGACCTTGACGTCCTTCCTAAAGTGTGGGGCCCAGAATTGAACACAATACTCCAGCTGATTTATTAGCCCGTATTTTCCAATCGGAGGCTTCCTGCGTGCGGAGGCCCCTGATCTGGAAAAAATCTACTCCCTTACCTGAGGGCTCCGGAGGTCTGGACATTTCCGCTCCTGGGCTTCTGCTGTACGAAATGCGCAGGGCCCAGGTGTCCCAGGAGCGCAGGCGGTTCGCAAGCACCCCTGGGATTGCATGGGCCATGGGGAAGTAATGAAAGAAGGGAATCCCCCTGCACACTTTTGACAGGTCTCTCAGCTTAGACCTGTCAAAAGTATGAATGGGGATCACTCAAAAAACACGTCAAAACATTAAATAATTGTTTTTTTAAAAATCACGTTTTTAAAATTAGTTAAAATTACATTAAATTAAACATTTTAAACAAAAATTTAAATTTTTGGAAAATAATTAAAGTTTTTTACGGAGCTAAAAATAAACTTCCCTTTTTTAAAAGTATTTTTTTTAATTATAAATGAGTGAAAAAACATTTAAAAAATTTTTTTTTAAACTCTTATGCTGGTAAAAGCAGGCCTTACACATACTTTTACCAGGCGTAAGGTTTTTAAGGGTTTTCAGCGGGTGGAGGTTGTGCAGACAGCGGAAATCCCTGCCCGCAGAGGCCCTTCTCCCGGGCAGGTGGAGGATCTGTCAAGAGGATTCTTGATAGATCAGAAGTGAAGGTTTTCAGCTAATGCGCTTCGCATGCCCGAAACCGGCACTTGCGAGGTCCCTACGGGTGTGTACACAGCTCGTACCCACCCATAGGGATCGGAAAATACGGGCGGGCCATAATGTTTCAGCATAACTTTTGTGCTTTTCCTATTCCTCTATTAATAAAAGCAAGGACCCCGTGTGCTTTTTTATCAACCTTCTCAACTTGTCCTGCCACCCCCAGGTCTCTCTGTTCCTGCACCCCCTTTAAAACTGTACTATTTCAATTGTATTGACTCTCCACATTTTTCCTACCAAATGCAGCACCTCACACTTTTCCAGAAAAAGTTTCATCTGTCATGTGTCTGCGCATTTCACCAGTCTGTCTACGTCCTCCTGAAGTCTATCACTATCCTCCTCACTGTTCAGAACATTTCCAAGCTTTGTGTCAGGGGAAAGGAAGGGCATCCAAAGCATCCTCGCCTCTAGTAAAGAACCATGCAAAGTACTCGTTTAGTACCTCAGCCATTCCCTTTTCATCCACAAGAACATTTCCTTTTTACTACCTAATCGGGCACGCCCTTCCTTTGACTACCCTTTCACTTTTTATATCTTTATAAAGTACTTTAGTGTTTCCTTTTATGTTACCCACGAATCTTTTCTCATACACTCTCTTTGCTCCCTTATTTCTTTTTCCAGTTCTGCACTGCACCTTCTGTATTCAGCTTGATTCTCGACTGTATTATGTATCTGACATTTATCATAAGCCTCTTTTCTCTGTTTCATTTTAATCCCAATTTCTTTAGTGATCCAGGGAACTCTAGCTTTGGAAGACCTGTGGCAACACGCCACCATTGGACATAATCCGCTCACGGCGGCACGGACAGTTTACGCAGGCGCACTGCCGGCAGCAGCCGCCCCCAGCCGGGGGCCCTTTCCTCCGGCAACTTGTTTCCCACAGGGACAGGCTGCCGGGAGCACTTCCTGTCTGGGGAGTATTTAAGTGGTTGCGCGGGCTTTTCAAGCTCTCTCTTTGCCATGATGTAGATTAAAGCAGTTGTGTTTCACCAACTCTGGTCTCGACTCCCACGTTTGCCGCGGTATCTCAGCAGACCGTTCTTTCCCACTGATTGGAAGGTGTCTAGTCTGTACCCAAACTATCTTTTCCTTGAAGGCCTCCCATTACACATTTCCCTCATCTCGGAGGGACTGAAGGATTATTCGGTTGGCTCTCCTCAGGATCTTTCTGAATATGTGAGATCTGTTCTCCCACTGATAGCTGGTAACCAGGATCCCGTTCTCATACCATTTGAGAAGCTGGTGTGCATGTGTGTGTCTCAGAGGCTGCTTCCCCTCACAGCAGCAGTACAGAGGAGCACTCCATCAGCTCCCCGCAGAAACCTTCACCTTTGCAAGTCTGGTGCCAAGGAGGCCACTGTTGCATTTGCAAAGATAATCCAGAGGCCGTATGCAGAGCTCAGTTCATGTTGCTTTTAATGGCTGATCCAAACACACTCTCACAGGCAAAAGCAATCGAACACCTATATCCAATGTCAGACACAATACAACGCTAACAGCACTATCAAACTCCATGTGCTCAGGCCAAGGCAATCGAGTACCTATCACCAATGTCAGACATAACATTTCATCCCCCCTCACAGAATTTCAAACATGATATGTAGTGACAAAGTCCTGTAGGTGGCCAGGGCGAGAACGTGTACGAACAGGCCGAGGTGCGGACTGGTGAAGAGCAGGCCGAAGTGGGGACTGGTGAGGAGCAGGCTGAGGCACAATATCTGCTTGAGGGTTGGCTGGCTGAGCTACATGTGCATCCCGCCACTCTGGGGTAAGGCTTGGGGATTAGGTCCGTATAATCCCGCATCAGGGGGTGCTGGCACCTTCCGAAGGCGGCTGGCATGCCACCGAGAGCCGTCAGTAAGGCAGAAAGTGGCTGGTCCAAGTTGGCGGCTGATTTGGAGAGGGGAGGACCAGAATGAGGCCATCTTATTGTTGCGGTGAGGCCTGCGGACTCTGACCCAATCGGAGACTGAGATGTTGGACGCCTTGGCCTAACAGCACTATCACACTCCATGTGCTCAGGCCAAGGCAATCGAGTACCTATCACCAATGTCAGACATAACAGCCATGACAGAGTCTGCCTGTCCTGTGTCCATCTCAGGACTTGGGGGCCCTGTGAGAAGGGCCCCCTCCATCCCAACAGGCTCATAATATTTTGCACCAGCTGTCTACATTCCCAACTCCAGCCCCTCAGGTGGCACAGAGAACAATTTGAAATAGAGCAGAGAGAAACTTGCGTAGGCACAAGGGGTGTGACAGAGCCAAGTGAGGTTTTTGTAAATAGCTGTAATAAATCAGTGGAATGTTTGATGTAAGGACTGCTTGGTGTTTGGTTCTGTTATGGAACAATAGGGAACAGGTAATGTGCTGATGTTGAGGCTCAGGATCAGGATGTGATGTCTCACTGTGACAATCAAGAATTTCCAATACACCACAGGGATTTTGGTGAGAGGAGGCAGATCTTTGATGGTCTGTGACCTACAAATAACAGTGCTCTAATCATCAATGAGGGTGTGCCAAATGAGTCTGTCTCTCAGTGGCCTCTCCACCGGTTTCCTTTTCTTCGTGGGTGGATCTACAACAACAGCAGTGTAATCATCAGGCTCTTTGGCCTCCTTCAAGACATTTACCATCACTCATTCCTTGATCACAAAGTTGGGAAGCACGTGACATCTGCTGTGGTAGGTAATACAAGGCACCCTCACACCTATCCATGCACAGGAATCTTCCTTTGTGCCACCCAATCGCTTGCTCAATTCTTATCCTTGTCATCTCGTGTGTTTTATTGTTCTACATCTCTGGTAATGCTATGAACAGTGACTGAGCATTTGGATAAGCTGATCAGAGAGATCCAGCATGGATTGTAAAGGGTAAGTCATGTCTAACGAAGCTAGTTGAATTTTTTGTGGAGGTAACTAATGGGCCAAAAATTCGGGTCGGGGGCTTCCCGCGGGTGCAAGCCCCCGATCTGCACTCACCCTGCGCGCTGACATCTGAAGCCCGGGCCTGCTTGCATTTCCTGTCACAGGCCCGGTTCAGATGTCAGCGCGCAGTGCTTACCTGATCCAGCGGCGTAGTTAGTGCGATGTGCCGGCTGGGATCAGGTGAGCACTGTACAACCAATCAGGGGAGGGGAAGGTTCATTCATGAGTTTGAGAGTAAGAACTGTCAAACTCATGAAAACTACGGGGGCCCAAAACACTATTTAAACTTTAAATAAAAATTTAAAAAACATCCCAATCATTAAATTAAGTATAAATAAGTTAAAAAAAATAATTTAAACAATAATTTTTTTTTTTGAAAAAAATAAATTTTTAATAAAAAGGGTCTAAAACTAAACTTACCTTATTGTAGATTATTTAAAATAATAAACCTGTGGAAAAAAAATTCTAAATTACACTAAAACACCACTTACCTGTAAAAGTAAATACTTACGTGTGCTTTTTACAAGCGTAAAGACCAGAGGCCTTTACACATGCGCAAATCCCCTAAAACAGAGGAAATCCAAGACGCACGCGCTGCCCCCTACAGCGCACGCGCTAGCCTCTTCACCTCTTGGGTTAGAGGAGAGGAAATGCCGGTTTTCAGCGCATGCGCTGTGCATGCTGAAAACCGGCATTTCCTCCGGCCAGACGCGTGAGTACCCCTTCCGTACTCACGCGTTTGGGGAGGAATTTCTGCCCCAATGTGTCTACGGAAATTATTTATATGGACTTCCAGAAGGAATTTGGTAAGGTTCCACATAAGAGACTGTCAACAAAAGTGAGAGTGCATTGAATTGGAGGCAACCTATTGACTTGGGTAGGGAATTGGTCAGGAGATAGAAGACAGAGTGTAGGGATAATGGGTACGTACTCCGATTGGCAGGATGTGACTGGTGGTGTCCCCTAGGGATCTGTCATGTGGCCTCAGCTTTTCACTATATTTATCATTGATTTAGATGAAGGAATAGAGAGCCGTATAATCAAGTTTGCTGATGACACCAAGTTAGGTGGCTCAGTAAATAGTGTAGATGGGAGCAGAAAGTTGCAAAGGGACATTGCTGGATGAAGTGAGTGGGGAAAACTGTGGCAGATGGAGTCCACTGTGGGGAAGTGTGAGGTCATCCAATTTGGACCTAAGAAAGATAGATCAGAGTATTTTCTAAATGGTGAGAAGCTAGGAACTGTGGAGGACCAGAGAGATTTAGGGGAACAGAATCACTAAAATCTAGTGGACAGTTACAAAAATAATTAAAAAGGCTAAAGGAATGTTGGCCTTTATCTCGAGGGGGCTGGAATACAAAGGGGTGGAAGTTATGTCACAGATCGCTGTCTGCAGGTCAGATTTGTGAGGAGATTATTGCCTTGCTGTCGGATCACGCACAAGATGTCAGAACGAAAGCAGCCAAGGTGGTGCGATACCTGTACATGTATTAGGCACCATCAGAACAAAATTATTGTCAGCGATTTGTTTGTATTGTGTTTGGGAGCGAGTCTGAAGTAGAGGAACTTACATATCAAAATGGGCAAAAGGAGGAAAACATCACCATGGAAACAACCTGAGCTGTTCTGCAGACAACCCGAATACCCCAAATGGAGAGCTGTGGGGTTTTTACCCGATTTTATACACTAATTCTCTGTTCGAGAAAATTCTGATGGAATTATCATCAGCAACATGCTCCAATCTCACTTATTGGAAAATTAAATTTTCAATAATGAAAAGATTTTATTGGATTTTATTGCCTTAATTTTACAAATAATGTTTATTTATTAAGGAAACCCTTTTAAGTTTCCTTTCCTTCCCTACTTTGTGTTGTTCACTTTAGATCCATGCACACAACCCATCCCATTCCCCAACCGAGATGGAACGTGGACTACCCACTCCCTGGTCTCGAACAGTGCAATTCTACAATGACCTGCGCTATTTCACCCTCTCAATTTTACTCCCTGTGGGGAAGGGTCTATCTCCTGCCTGATCCCCTCCCTCCCCCGATAGCCCAGTGGAGATTGAGGGCTTACTGTGGGCACAAACCCACCGCGCACTACTCCTTGATGCAGTTTGTTGAATCACCAACATGTTCACCCACCTGTCTCAGTGAATTCTTTCTTATCCTCAGTTTGGTGAAGCAGAAAGCAGTGTCCACAAAGAACCACGTGTACTTCAAAACCTAATATACATCTGCAAGGAGCTGGTGGGTTGTGTGGGGAGAACTGTCATGTTTATTCTCAGTCAGTATCTAAACTGGCTGCAAGCCTTCCCTTGCCAAATTCCTGCTTTTGTCAGTTTTTACAGTGCAATCAAACTTTCCACCAATACCCTTTATAGATAAGCTGACTGTATGTTTTCCTCATCGTCAACTATTGATTATCACTCAATTAATTTACGTTAGAATTGTTCATCCTTCAGTCTGGGTGTCAGTCTGGCTGCATCAGTGGCACTGAATTGAGTCCATTGGCATCGACCATGATACTGGCGAAAGAAACGAGCCAAAACTAAATGACATCATCTGAGTTCCCGAGTCTGATTCTAGCCCCGTCATTGGGGCTCTCCGACCTGGCTCTCGCCCACTGTCAGCGCAGGTCGGAGGTCGTCACGCCGGATTCGTGGTGCTCCTGATTATTCCCGGGTGTTGATTTTAATGGCCATATAACTGGGAGCGCCACGGGCCAGGTGCACTTGTCCTCAGTGCCTGATTCACCGATCTGTCCACCCATCTAGCGAGACTCAGACCCAGGGGCAAAGTCATGGTTTTTTGTCCCTCAGGTATACAGGCAGGGTTCGTGCAGGTGAGTGAGTACTGGGCATGGCTCGGCAGAAGGACGCGACATTAAGTGTGGGGTCTGATTGCCATTATTAAAGTATTAAAATCAGACCTGCGCTGACCTCTCGCTGAGGATTTCCTTGCCCCAAGATTGGACGCTGCAGGCTTTCCCTCCCAATCACCCAGCCCCTGAAGAGGCTCAACGCTGCCAGAGGCACCTCACACATCAGCACTTGGACCTTGCGGGATCCGGGGGAAGGACGGGGAAAGGGGACTGGAGCAAGTAGCTCCAGTTGAAGAACGAGCAGCAGGCACGATGGGCGGAACGGCCTGCTGGAGCTTTTATCATTCAGCTCTATAGGTTTGGTCAACAGTCCTAATGTCTCAGTGGTGATGGGTGAATGAGATTTCGGGCTGGGAATGAACACAAGTAGGCCTGTGAGCCAGCATCCCTTTTTTCCCTGTGTGTACAGTGAAAGAAATAACTTGGATTTATGCAGCACCTCTCCCGACCTCCGGAAATCCCAAAGCGCTTTACAGCCAATTAATTACTATATTCCTGACTGGATAGTCAGGTATTAGATAGACAGACTGAAGGGATAATTACTAGTCCTAGCCCCTTTAGGGCTACCCAGGATCAGGCGTATTTCTCAGACGTTCACTTTCAACTAAAGTTTGAGGTAGCCGAATCCTAAAGACGCTTAATTGGGTCTAAAGGTCCGGACTATCTCTCCCTAAAGGAAAGGAACAACCTGAAAACGTTACTGTCCTCCAGATAGCACTTTTAATAAGTTTAGCTAGACTGTGACGTTCCAGAAAACTCCCCCAGAATTCTGCAACACCTCACCAAAGAGTGTATAGAGATTGAGTTCGCGAGTTTGATACATAGAAACATAGAAGATAGGAGCAGGAGTAGGCCAATCGGCCCCTAGAGCCTGCTCCACCATTCAATGAGATCATGGCTGATCATCCAAATTCAGTACCCTGTCCCTGATTTCTCCCCATATCCCTTGGTCCCTTTAGACTTAAGAAATATATCCAATTCCTTCTTGAATATATTTAATAAATTGGCCTCTACTGCCTTCTGTGGTAGAGAATTCCACATGTTCACCACTCTCTGGGTGAAGAAATTCCTCCTCATCTCTGTCCTAAATGGCTTACCCCTTATCCTTAGACTGTGTCCCCTGGTTCTGGACTCCCCGACCATCGGGAACATCCTTCCTGCATCTAGTCTGTCTAGTCCTGTTAGAATTTTGTAAGTTTCAATGAGATCCCCTCTCATTCTTCTAAACTCCAGCGAGTACAAGCCCAATCGACCCAATCTCTCCTCATACGTCATTCCTGCCATCCCAGGTATCAGCCTGGTGAATCTTTGCTGAACTCCTTCCATGGCAAGAACATCCTTCCTCAGATAAGGCGGCCAAAACTGCACACAATACACAAGATGTGGTCTCACCAAGGTCCTGTACAACTGCAGCAAGACATCCTTGTTACTGTACTCAAACCCTCTCACTACGAAGGCCAACATATCATTTGCCTTCTTAACCACCTGCTGCACCTGCATGCTTACCTTCAGTGACTGGTGCACAAGGACACCCAGGTCTCGTTGCACTTCCCCTTCTCCCAATCTATTGCCATTCAGATAATAATCTGCCTTTGTAGGAGTCTACCTACTCCTAGCAAAAAATACTGAACTCGGAGAGGTTCAACAGGAAAAGTTTAATTGTTGAGGCTGCATGCTGAACACAACACTGGAGTCAGAGACTACACAAAGTATGACTGCCTTTCATCAGCGCACAGCTTCGACTGCTCCTCCCCCGCTCTGGGCTTAACTATGTTGCAGATCGAGTTTCTTAAAGGTGTGATCCTTCTTAAAGGCATGACGCCTGATTTATAGTCTACGGACCGGAAAGCGGATTGTGTCCTTTCTGTGATCGGTACGCCAAACAGCTCCCCCCAGAATCCGCTAGTAGGGAGTGTACGAACCGGCATGGCGGCTTGATGGCACGGCCGGAACGGCTCTTGGCGGTTGGTGTCGGGAGCGGGGCGGTCGGACGCGTCGAGCTCTTAGGCGGTCTGCCCCGCGGTGGGGTTTGGCCCACTTGAACGGGTTCGTCAGGCTCTAGGTGCGCCAGCTTGAGCCGGTCGACCGACACCTTGTCAGTTCTGCCGCCCGCTTCGAGGAGGAAGAACTTGTTCCACGTCTAGAGTACCTTGTAGGGTCCATCGTATGGGGGCTGTAGAGGTCCTCGGTGGGCGTCATGGTGCACGAAAACAAATTTGGCCATGTGCAGGCTAGGTGGTACGCGGGTTGCTGGTTCGCTGTGCCGGCCGGTGGGTACCAGAGTGAACTGTTGTGCTCGGTTGGCGAAAGCGCGGCGTTGCTGGTCAGCCGACCAGGGGGTCGTGGTGGTGGGCAGGAACTCTCCGGGTACGCGCAGCGGCTGGCCGTACACGAGTTCCGCCGCCGAGGCTTGCAGGTCTTCCTTGACCGTGGAGCGTAGGCCGGCGCAGAGGGACGCCTTCATGGACTTGTGGAATCACTCGCACAGTCCATTGGCTTGGGGGTGGTAAGCCGTGGTGCGGTGAATGGCCACCCCGAGGTTTCGGGTGATGGCGGCCCACAGATCAGAGGTGAACTGCGGGCCTCTATCCGACGTCATGTCGGAGGGGACGCCGAACCGAGTGAACCAGGTACCGATGAACGCCCTCGCGATGTCGGCGGTGGTGGTGGACGTCAGTGGAATGGCCTCGGGCCAGCGGGTGGTACGGTCCACGATTGTCAGCAGGTGCGTGTGACCTTGTGATGGCGGCAGGGGGTTGACGAGGTCGATGTGGACGTGGTCAAACCTTCTTTCTGGCACGGTGAACTCCTCGAGTGGGGCTTTGACGTGCTGGTGGATTTTGGCACGCTGGCAAGCTATGCAGGATCTGGACCAGATGCGCACATCTTTGCGCAAGCCACGCCAGACAAATCGGTTGGCCACCAGTCTAATGGACGCGCGGGTGCCGGGGTGTGAGAGGCCATGGACGATGTCGAACACCCGTTTTCGCCAGGACGCCGGGACTACGGGGCGGGGTTGCGCCAAGGAGGTGTCGCATTTGACTGTGACGGCGGACGGGCCGCAGGCGACATCGGTCAGTCGCAGCCCTGGGAGGGTTGTGGACGCGGAGAGCAGGTCGGGGTCGGTGCGTTGCTCCGCTGCCAGTTGAGCATAGTCCACTGCCAGGTGGGCGCCGTGGATGGCGGGGCGGGATAGGCAGTCGGCCACCACGTTGTCTCGACCGGAGACGTGCCGGATGTCCGTGGTGAATTCGGACACTGCGGCGAGCTGGCGTTGTTGCCTGGCTGACCACGGGTCCGCAGATTTTGCCATCGCAAATGTCAGGGGTTTGTGGCCGACAAACGCGGTGAAGGGGTGGCCCTCCAGAAGAAATCTAAAATGGCAGACTGCCAGGCACAGTGCGAGGAGCTCACGGTCAAAGGCACTGTATTTGGCCTCCGGGGGGCGCAGTTGGCGGCTGAAAAAGGCCAGCGGTTGCCAGGCCCCGTTGACCCCTGTTCGTACACGGCGCCGACTGCGTGGTCGGAGGCATCCGTGGTGAGGGCCACCCTGGCGTTGGGCTGTGGGTGAGCGAGCATGGTGGCGTCGGCGAGCGCCTTTTTGGTCGAGTCGAAAGCGGTCAACATGGCCGCCGACCACTCGATCGCCATTCTGTCTTTCTTACCCCGGAGGGCTTCGTATAGGGGCCACATGAGGGAGGCCGCTCCAGGAATGAAGCGGTTGTAAAAGTTGATCATCCCCAAGAACTCCTGGAGGCCTTTGATGGTGGTAGGCCGGGGGAACTGCTGGACGGCTTGCACCTTGGCGGGCAGGGGAATGGCTCCGTCCTGCGTGATGTGGTGGCCGAGGAATTCGATCCTGCTGAGGCCGAATTGGCACTTGGCTGGGCTGATGATGAGCCCGTGCTCACTGAGCCGCTGGAACAGGGTGCGGAGGTGCTCGATGTGTTCCTGCTTGGAGGAACTAGCTACCAGGATGTCATCCAGGTAGACAAAGAGGAACTTCAGGTCCCGGAGGACCGAGTCCATGAGCCGCTGGAAGGCCTGGGCCGCGTTTTTGAGGCCGAAGGGCATTCGGAGGAACTCGAATAGCCCAAAAGGGGTGATTATGGCCATCTTGGGAACGTCCGTGGGGTGGACTGGCACCTGATGGTAACCGCGCACCAGGTCGACTTTGGAGAAGACTGAGCAGCCGGCCAGTCTAGCAGAGAAGTCTTGAATATATGGTATGGGGTACCGATCCGGCGTGGTGGCGTCGTTTAGGCGCCGGTAGTTCCCGCAGGGGCGCCATCCCCCGTCGGGTTTGCTGACGATGTGGAGTGGGGAGGCCCAGGGGCTGTTGGAGCGGCGGATGATGCCGAGCTGTTCCATTGTGGCGAACTCGGCCCGCGCGATCTCCAGCTTGGCCGGGTCCAACCTGCGGGCGTGGGCATACACCGGTGGGCCTGTGGTGGGGATGAAGTGTTCTACCCCGTGCTTAGCAACCTTCGCGGAGAAGGTCGGGTTGGTGAGGGCTGGAAACTCAGCCAGGAGTGCTGAGTAGTCATCCGTTGAGTGGGCGCGGCACTGCCACGCCATTTTGGCGGGTTGGGGGGGGGCCATGGTGTTCATGTCCACGAGGCGGCGCTGAGGCATGTCGACCAACAGGCCGTGGGCGCACAGGAAATCTGCACCGAGGAGCGGGGAGAGCACCTTGGCGGTGATAAACTCCCAGTGGTAGCGGCAGCCTGCGAGGTCGATGGTGACGGTGCGGGTGCCATACGTCCGGATGTCGGTGCCGTTGGCGGCAGCCAGCGCAGGGCCGCAGCCGCCTCGCTGGATCTCGAGGGCGGACGCGGGGATGATGCTGCACTGCGCGCCCGTGTCGCATAGGAAACGGCGTCCGGAGGCGCTGTCCGTAACGTACAGCAGCGCGCCTGCTTGCCCCACGGCCATCGTGTAGGCCGGTGTGGGGGTGGATGGAAACGTGCAGGGATGGCTGCAGTGGCGTGCCCGTGCGCCGAACCGGGTATGGAAGTAGCAGTAGCCCTGGGTCAGAGGGCTTGGGGGACGTGGGGGCCTGGGGGGCCTCGTGGCCGAACTGTGTGGCCGCGCGATAGAGGGTGGAGCGCGCGCCGACGCTGCGGAGGCCAGGTCAGGGGTGACGGCGTGGTTGGAGCTGGCGGACAGGAGCTTATCGGCTTCGTCGGCCAGGGCCTCGTGGTTCGTGAGGCTGGACGCCACGATCGCCGGGTGGATGCTGGGAGGTAGTTGGCGGATAAAGAGCGTGCGGAAGAGGGAGTCGGGCGGTTTCTCGTTGGTCAGAGCAAGCATGTGTGAGAGCAAGTCTGACAGCGTGGAGTCACCGAGGCCCGGGAGGTCGAGGAGGTGGCAGTTGCGCAAGAATTGGGAGGCTGTGAATTTTTTAATGAGCGCGGCCTTGAGATGTGCGTACTTGCCTTCCTCCGGAGGGTTTTGTAGTGTTGTCCAGACTTTCGTGATTGTGGAGCTGCCCAGGGAGGCGAGAAGGTAGTCGTACATCGTTGCGTCAGCGGTGATGCCGTGGAGTCGGAATTGCGATTCGGCTTGAAGGAACCAGGCGGTGGCCAGGTTCTCCCAGAACTCCGGCAGCTTCACAGAAACTGCGTTTGTGTCAGCCATGGTTACGCTTAGGAGTCGTCCTGAGCGTCGGGGTCACCAATGTAGGAGTCTACGTACTCCTAGCAAAAAATACTGAACTCGGAGAGGTTCAACAGAAAAGGTTTAATTGTTGAGGCTGCATGCTGAACACAAAACTGGAGTCAGAGACTACACAAAGTACGACTGCCTTTCATCAGTGCACAGCTTCGACTGCTCCTCCCCCGCTCTGGGCTTAACTATGTTGCAGATCGAGTTTCTTAAAGGTGTGATCCTTCTTAAAGGCATGACGCCTGATTTATAGTCTACTGAGCGGAAAGCGGATTGTGTCCTTTCTGTGATCGGTACGCCACACTTTCTTGTTTTTGACACTAAAGTGGATAACCTCGCATTTATCCATGTTATATTGCATCTGCCATGCTTCTGCCCAATCACCCAACCTGTCCAAATCATACTGGAGTTTCTCTGCATCCTCCTCACAGCACACACGCCCACCCAGCTTTGTGTCGTCTGCAAACTTGGAGATATTACATCTAGTTCCCTCGTCCAGATCATTAATATATATTGTGAATAGCTGGGGTCCAAGGACCGATCCCTGCGGTACCCCACTAGTCACTGCCTGCCACTCGGAAAAAGAGCCGTTTATTCCAACTTTTTGCTTTCTGTCTGCCAACCAGTTCTCTATCCAAGTCAATACTGATTTCTTTCAGTTCCTCCCTTTCATCAGACCCTATGTTCCCCGGCATCTCTGGGAGGTTATTTGTGTCCTCCTTTTTGAAGACAGAACCAAAATATGTATTTAGTTGGTCTACCATTTCTTTGTTCCCATTATAAATTCCCCTGATTCTGACTGCAAGGGAACTACGCTTGACTTCACCAATCTTTTTCTCTTCACATATCTATAAAAGCTTTTACAGTCAGTTTTTATGTTCTCTGCAAGCTTACTCTCACACTCTATTTTTCCCCTCTTAATTAATCCCTTTGTCCTCCTTTGTTGAATCCTAAATTGCTCCCAATCCTCAGGTTTACTGCTTTTTCTGGCCAATTTATATGTCGTCTCCTTGGATCTTATGCTATCTCTAATTTCCCTTGTTAGCCACAGTTGAGTCACCTTTTTTGTCTTATTTTTATGCCAAACTGGGATGAACAAATTCTGTAGTTCATCCATGCGATCTTTGAATGTTTGCCATTGCCTATCCACCGTCAACCCTTTGAGGGACATTCCCCAATCAATCCTACCCAACTCGTGCCTCATACCATAGTAGTTTCATTAATTTTAATTCAGGACCCTAGTCTCTGAGTCAACTACTTCATTCTCCATCTTAATGAAGAATTCGATCATATTATGATCACTTCGACCCAAGGGGCCTCGTACAACAAGATCGCTAATTAATCCTTTCTCGTTACATAATACCCAGTCTAAGATGGCCTGATCTCTGGTTGGTTCCTCAACATATTGGTCCAGGAAACCATCCCGTAAACACTCCAGGAATTCCTCCTCCACGGTATTGTTACTAATTTGGTTAGCCCAATCTATATGTAGATTAAAGTCACCCATGATGACTGCTGTGCCCTTATTGCACGCTTCTTTAATTTCCCTTTCAATGCCATCCCCGACCTCCGCATTACTGTTTGGAGGTCCATATACCACTCCCACTAACGTTTTCTGCCCCTTGGTATTTCTCAGTTCTACCCATACAGATTCCACATCATCAGAGCTAATAACCTTCCTTACAATTGTGGTAATCCCCTCTTTAACCAGCAATACTACCACACCTCCTTTTCCTTTTTGCCTATCTTTCCTGAATATTGAATACCCCTGGATGTTGAGTTCCCAGCCTTGGCCACCCTGGAGCCATGTTTCCGTAATCCCAATCATATCATATTCGTTTACCTCTATTTGCATAGCTAATTCAGCCACCTTATTACGAATGCTCCTCGCATTAAGACATAAAGCCTTCAGGCTTGTTTTTTTAACGCTCTTAGATCTTTTAGAATTATTAATGGCCCAGAAATTCAGGTCTCCACGGGTGAGTACGCACGGGGTACTCACCCGTAGGCCCGATGGAAGTGCCGGTTTCCTGCATGCACTGTGCATGCGCGGGAAACCGGCACTTCCATTCCTCTGAACGAAGGGGTTCAGAGGTCTAACGCATGCGCGGGGGAGGCTGCGCGTGTGCGTCGAACTTACATTTTTTTTTACAGGTTTTCCTGTGAGGGTAAGCCTGCAGAATTTAGAAATGTAAAAAGCAGGCATAAGGCCTGCTTTTTGAAAGGTAAGTGGTGAATTAATTAAAATTAAAACATTTTTTCTACAGGTTTATTATTTTTAAATACTTTAAAGCAAGGTAAGTTTATTTTTAGCCCCGTTAGAAAATTAAAAAAAATTTCAAAAATTTAAATTATTGTTTAAAATAATGTTTCATTTAATTTATAGTTTACTTAAAAAATGTGATGTTTTTTAAAATTTATTTGAAGATTTTGTGATGTTTTGTAAGAAGAAAGGGCCCGTAGTATTTCTAAGTTTGACAGCACTTCCTGTCAGACTTATGAATGGAGCATTCCCTGCTCCGATTGGCTGCCCATGGCCCACATGATCCCAGGGGACACATCGAACTAACTGCGCCCCTGGGATACGCAAGCACTGCGTGCCGGCAGCTGGAGCAGGCCCCGGATCGGAATTCCACGCGGGCCCACAGCTCAACGGCCGGCGCGCAAGGTAAGTGCGGGTCGGGGGCTTGCACCCGCGGGAAGCCTCTGACCCGAATTTCTGAGCCATTATTTACTGTGGCCATGATTGTTTTAAACCCTTGATTTCTCTGTCTGCCACTTTTGTTTTTCTCCTTCCTGTCTTTTGCTTTTATCCTTGTTTCCCTTTCCTCTGTCTCCCCGCTCAGGTTCCCAACCCCCTGCCATTTTATTTAAACCCTCCTCCAGAGCACTTGCAAGCACTCCCCCTAGGACATCGGTCCCGGCCCTGCCCAGGTGCAAACCGTCTGTTTTGTACTGGTCCCACCTCCCCCAGAAGCGGTTCCAATGTCCCAGGAATTTGAATCCCTCCCCCTTGCACCATCTGAAATATCCTTCTATTTCTACTCTGACTAGCACGTGGCACTGATAGCAATCCTGAGATTACTGCAGGAAACTCGATTTACCAGCACCTAAATAACCGGAAATCTCTGTTAACCGGCAGGTAAGTTTTACTTCATATTAGTGGCCATTCCTCGATCTGTGGCTGTGCAACCGGGGTCCCTGCACCTGTTGCTAAGCAACAGGGACGCCTATATCTTGTGGCCGGGGTTCCTGCACCTGTTGCTAAGCAACAGGGATGCCTGGAACATGTGGCCGGGGTTCCTGCACCTGTTGCTAAGCAACAGGGATGCCTGGACCTTGTGGCCGGGGTTCCTACACCTGTTGCTAAGCAACAGGGAAGCCTGGATCTGCTGCTGTGTACGGGGCTCATGTACCTTTTACTATACCTCTCTGTAATCCGGACTTTTTGATAAACCGGCACCACGCCGGTCCCGTCGGTGTCGGATAAAAAAGAGTTTCCTGTACCTTTGAGGTCCTTTTTTTTAATTAACCCCCTAACTCGCTATATTCAGCTTTTAGGACCTCATCCCGGTTTTTACCTATATCGTTGGTACCTATATGAACCACGACAACTGGCTGTTCACACTCCCCTTCCAAAATGTTCTGCAGCCGCTCTGAGACATCCTTGACCCTTGCACCAGGGAGGCAACACAACCTCCTGGAGTCTCGTTTGTGGCCGCAGAAACGCCTATCTATTCCCCTTACAATAGAATCCCCTATCACTATAGCTCTCCCCCTCTTTTTCCTCCTGTCCTGTGCAGCAGAACCACCCCTGGTGCCAGGAAGTTGGCTGCTGCTGCCTTCCCCTGGTAAGCCATCCCCCCCATCCGTATCCAAAGTGGCATATCTGTTTGAGAGGGGGATGGCCACAGGGGACTCCTGCACTACCTGCCTGTGCCTACTACTCTGCCTGCTGGTAACCCATTCCCTTTCTGCCTGTGCAACCTTTGCCTGCGGTGTGACCAACTGCTTAAACGTGATATCCACGACGTCCTGAGCATTGCGAATGGTCCAGTATGTATCCAATTGCAGCTCCAGCGTTGCAGTGCAGTCTGCCAGTAGTTGCAGCTGGATACTCTTCCTGCACACATGGTTGTTAGGGTCCCACATAGCGCAGGAGGAGCATGCCATGGGGCCGAGCTCTCCTGTCATGACTTACCCTTTATTTAATTCAAATTAAATTAAATCAAATCAATCCCACCAATTACACTACAGTTAAATGATATATTTAAGGGCCCTGGTTTACAAAGAGTCCCCGCTACACCACAGAGAGCTTAGAAACTATAAACCACAGAGTTAAAGTTTAAAAAAGAGAGAAATACTCACCAACCAATCACTTGCCTGCTTTCTGGTGACGTCGCACTTCGATTACATTTTACTTCGCTCTCGGATTGGTAAACCTACCTGGTCCTGAGGCTCGCTTTTTATACTGCTGCCGCCGCCGCTCCCGCTCCTCACAGGTCCTCTCAGCCGCTCTGAGGCCTACCTGGTCCTGGGGCTCTCTTTTTGTACTGCCGCCGCCACCGCTCCAGCTCCTCACAGAGCCGCTCAGCCGCTCTGAGCCCTACCTGGTCCAGGGCTCCCTTTTTGTACTGCCGCTGCCGCCGCTCCCGCTCCTCACAGAGCCGCTCAGCCGCTCTGAGGCCTACCTGGTCCAGGGCTCCCTTTTTGTCCTGCCGCCACCGCCGCTCCCGCTGCTCACAGGTCCACTCAGCTGCTCTGAGGCCTACCTGGTCCAGGGCTCCCTTTTTGTCCTGCCGCTGCCGCCGCTCCCGCTGCTCACAGGTCCACTCAGCCGCTCTGAGGCCTACCTGGTCCAGGGGCTCGCTTTTTGTCCTGCCGCCACCGCCGCTCCCGCTCCTCACAGGTCCACTCAGCTGCTCTGAGGCCTACCTGGTCCTGGGGCTCGCTTTTTGTCCTGCCGCCACCGCCGCTCCCGCTGCTCACAGGTCCACTCAGCCGCTCTGAGGCCTACCTGGTCCAGGGGCTCGCTTTTTGTACTGCCGCTGCCACTGCTCCTGTTCCTCACAGGTCCACTCATCCGCTCTGAGGCCTACCTGGTCCTGGGGCTCGCTTTTTGTACTGCCGCCGCCACTGCTCCCACTCCTCACAGGTCCACTCAGCCACTCTGAGGCCTACCTGGCCCTGGGGTTCGCTTTTTGTACTGCCGCCGCTGCCGCTCCCGCACCTCACAGGTCCGCTCAGCCGCTCTGAGGCCTACCTGGTCCTGGGGCTGGCTTTTTGTACTGCCGCCGCTGCCGCTCCTGCTCCTCACAGGTCCGCTCAGCTGCTCTGAAGTATTATGTGAGACAATTCTAAAAATATATAGATTATTAAAGAACGGACATATAATTTACAGTTGGTGAGTCAGTCGCAGCATTAACAGTTCCAAAAAGAGAAAGCTTTTAATTCTATTATGAGAGAACCTAATCTCAAATCTTAACTTCGCTACAGTTTTACAGTTCTTAGTTTTCTACAGGATATCCACCAAAATCAAATACAGTACCTTTGATCCCCGAGGTACAAAGAGTTGGAGACTTACAGAGCTGGCTCTGAAACTGAGAATCGCTTTGCCCCTTTAACGTGAGTCTACTATCCCATTTGAGAGTTCAATATTTATACCCTTTTCCAGTGGTATTTCCTTTAAGGTTTTCTGCTGATGTAAGCTAATTATCTCCAGTCATTTTTCTGCTGACCCCTGCAATTCTTACAGTCACCTCAGCTGGTAGCATTACAGAAATATGTCTCTCCTCTAGATGTTCTAAGTTTATCATAAAAAACAGTGTAACAGCAGGTGCGTTTTACTTGATGTCATTTTTACGAAGGAAGATGTTTGTGCTTCTTTATGAGGTGTAAATTAGAACACCTTGTACAGGATGAACTATTGTCTTGTTCCCAAAGGTTCAGACTGTCAGGAGCCTTTAACCTTCTGTTTCAATAAGGTTTTTGATTCAGTGTCAACAACTACCTTATCTCAATAGCCAGAATGCTATCACAACTTTTTCATAGTTAGGTTTCTAGATTTCCAGACCCAGCTTGTCATGTTTTAATAAGGCCAGAATTATTTCATATAACGGTGTATTTTTTTGAATAGGTTATATGGTTTATTCCTTCACACCCTGTACGGGGTGGTGTGTGCCCAGTCAGCTCCGCCCCTGACTGTCTCTGAGCAGTTCGAATCGCTCCCACACCACTGGGTTCTAGACACCGGACTTAGGTACAGGCGGCGATACAGAAAATAGAGCAGACAAATGGTTTGGTACAAGAAAAAAGTAATTTTTATTAAAGGCACAATAAAGTCACAACACTGAGAATTACTGGAATAATTACAGGCATATAAAATTACATTTATTTGGGAATGGGGAACACACGGCACATCAAGGGAAACAAACACATTAAAAATCTCCCTACCCTTATCCCATCCCCAATACCTAACTAGATTAAGCTATGAGGGGCCAGGGATTTATGCTCACCAATAGCGTTTCCTTGACAGTTCAAAACCTGTTGATTAAGCTGGTTGTGGTTTTGGGGTTCGCTCTTGTTGTCCTTGGGGGCCTGCCATCGTCACGTGGTCCCAAGGCGTGGCAGTGGAGTCATCTGTGTAAAGTACCCTCCTTTTCCTCCGTTAGAGAATAGGGAGTAAAGTCTTTGTTGGGTACTTTACCTCGCAGAAATCGTTGTTCTTCTGGTGGTGGTTTGGTCGCCGACGGTTTTGTTGTGGTTGGGGTTCGGTTGGCGGTCTATGGTGTTGGCTTGATCCTTCTACCCATGCTTTGAACACCCACTTATAACTGGACCGAGGAGTGTGCCCGCTCGTCCCCAATGCTTCTTCACGCTGACCTTCTCTGCTTATCGGTTTTTGCCGTTCGTCTCGTCTCGCCTGCCCGCTCGCTGCCCCGTGTGTCCTGTGCATGTTCGAATTCGGGTCCCGTTCTCCTCCCGCGTTTGGCCCCTGGTGTTGTAATGGGCGTCCTTGGTGTTGAGCAGCGCAGGGAGGAAGGAAAGGAAGAAGAGAGCCAGCGAAGAGGCAAGCGGCAAGAGACCTTGACTACCGGTGGGCCTACAATTATACTCAGTCCTTCACCCCTTATCTGCACGCCAAATCAGGTCAGTTCTTTGTTTAATTTTGGCGGGCTCGTCTAAAGTGATTACAGTCATCCACTTTAACTGTTTTTGGGGCGGTTGTCTTCTTGTTTAATGGCTTCAATATACTGGCTGATTGTTATTTATGAAATGTAATCATCTTTTCCTGGCTTGGTAGCTACCTGTGAGCTGTTACCGATTATTTATGCAAAAGGTTAATGGCCTCAAAATTAGGTCCATCCTGAGTCGATCTGTTTCAAGATGAAGAATGCATATTCTGTGTTTACCTAGCTGTTTGGCTTTAGAAAAGGACGATGTCTTTCACAGATCCATGCAAGTTAGGTTTTGTTTCAGGATTTTGAATGGGCCTGCCTTCTGTAGGGCCTTGCTTTAAAAATCCTGCAGGCCTTGGTCACGAGGTTTCAGAAGCCATTTTGGGTACCCTTTTTAATAACTGGTCCATACAGGGTCCCTTTATCCATAAGTTTTGGGGAATGTGGGAATTTTGAAAACCCTACACTCCCCCTTGTTGCTACTAAACTCGCTTTAAGTACCATCCTGACAAGGTGAGCAAAATTCCCAACCCTCCATAGTCAATCTTCCCCTGTAATTACCTATCTATGATCCCACGACTCATGTATTTCTCATTCTGTAAAAATGTAGTGTACATAAGCATACATAGACAGAATACAGTCGTTTACACACATCCAAGCATGGAGGGGGTCCAACACCCCTGCACCACTTGGTACACATACATCTTTATTGAAACAATACATCAAAAATCTTTATTAAAAACAATAAAAACACAAAAACAACAATCTTTATTGAGAAATACAAAAATAAAAAGATTCAAACAGTTGTACCTCCCTCCACCTTAACATAATGTTCCTTCCAGGTCCTTTGGTTTTGGAATTCTAGTATTTGGCCTTTTCCCTTGCACTGAGTGCACACTGGGTACAATAATATTCCCAGCTGGCAAACCACGAGGATGTGGGAAGCCAGTCTAATTCATGAAGGGACCTCTATGTTTTCAAAAATGTCCCACCAGGGTGGAACTACAATGTCCAGTATCTTGGCCCCTATCTCTACCGTCTTCTGCTCCAGAGTGTAGAAATGTTTCTGTGAGACTATTACTGCTCTAAGTATTTTGGTAAGGTGTTCTGGGAGAGGGGGGATTTCATAGCCGAAATGCGCTACATACTTTTGCAGGTTGGTGAAATTCTCTTTTACAGTGAGGTGAACAGTGGCGGGTTCAGGAATGGGGACAATCCGTTCCTGGGCCACTTGAACTCCTGCCTCGGGTTTAAAGCAGAAACTGCTGTCACTTACCGGACACCAGCTATGCTGCCCATGCTGGTAGTGGGGCGCCCCTGTGGTGACACAATGGCCCTGAAATTAGGATCGGGGGCTTGCCGCGCGTGCAAGCCCCCGATCTGCACTCACCCTGCGCGCTGACATCTGAAGCCTGGGCCTGCTTGCATTTCCTTTCACAGGCCCGGTTCAGATGTCAGCGCGCAGTGCTTACCTGATCCAGCGGCGTAGTTAGTGCGATGTGCCGGCTGGGATCAGGTGAGCACTGTACAACCAATCAGGGGAGGGGAAGGTTCATTCATGAGTTTGAGAGTAAGAACTGTCAAACTCATGAAAACTACGGGGGCCCAAAACACTATTTAAACTTTAAATAAAAATTTAAAAAACATCCCAATCATTAAATTAAGTATAAATAAGTTAAAAAAATAATTTAAACAATAATTTTGTTTTTTGAAAAAAATAAATTTTTAATAAAAAGGGTCTAAAACTAAACTTACCTTATTGTAGATTCTTTAAAATAATAAACCTGTGGGAAAAAAATTCTAAATTGCACTAAAACACCACTTACCTGTAAAAATAAATACTTACGTGTGCTTTTTACAAGCGTTTACACATGCGCAAACCCCCCAAAACAGAGGAAATCCAAGACGCACGCGCTGCCCCCTACAGCGCACGCGCTAGCCTCTTCAACTCTTGGGTTAGAGGAGAGGAAATGCTGGTTTTCAGCGCATGCGCTGTGCATGCTGAAAACCGGCATTTCCTCCAGCCAGACGCGTGAGTACCCCTTCCGTACTCACGCGTTTGGGGAGGAATTACTGCCCCAATATGTCCCAACTCCTACATATGCTACCTGTGGGGGAACATGGTCTTGTGCCATTACCTCCATGGTACAGTTTATAGGTTTTGCGCCAGCAGCTTTAAAGCCGCACTATGGTTTTGAATAGGCGTTCAAGTGCTGGGGACACAGTATTATGTATGCTCCCCGGCTCCGGCACCCCGAGAGGTCAGTACCTGTCATAGCATGCGCCCACTTTATGAATTAAGGTGGGACCGCCGTGAAACGAATGTGTGCACCCCCTTGAATGACTCCAATGTTCTCTACCCTGTATACCGGTGCGGGTCGGGCTGTCCCACCCATGACCGGCATTCTTACTGCTATACCCATGATAGTATGATTTGAATGTCCACAATCTACTGGGACTGGGTAGGCCTCAGAAGCTAGCCGGAGTTGACACGGGCTTAATGCATTCTCAAACGGGTGGAGGGCTGCAAGGTGTTTGTTGCTCATCCAGGAGGGGACTAAACCCTGTTTTAAATCCTCCAGGTTACTGCGGCCCTCACCCAGCAACCATGCCCCCTACAGCACGCACACCTCATTCTGTGCAGCCTGGTCAGAAGCATTTCTGTCCTCTCTTATGAGGGCATTTACAGTCTTTGCATGCTTCTCCAGATAGACTATAATCTCTTTTAAGTGGACCATCATGGCCTGGTCCTCATGTAACACTGAGCCTACTACCTTATTTTCATCCATTAAGATCTTCCTCAATTGTGTTTTTAGACCATTTATCTGTGTCTGCAATTCTATGTCATCCAGACTGTTGATGACAGAGGACCCTGTGTTAAACGCTGTAAAAACATCATTCCAGGCTCCCCTTCTTTGTCTCCCCGCATTACCAAAATACTCATTGTGTGTGGTGTACAGTTCGGTTTTGTCTACATTGGCAAAATTGAACTCGTAGAATTTCCTAAACATGTCTTTCAACAGAGCCTGGTATAGCTGTTCTGTCTCTTTGGGGCACCACTCAGGTAAGTGTACCTCGGTGAGGTTCAGGATCATGGAAGCTACCGCATAGTGTACCCCCTGGTATAGCACATGTTCCGTCGGCACTAGTACCAGCCCATTCCCTGGCCCCTTGGTGGTGGCAGGGCATCCTTCTCTGTATGTCCTTGCTGCCTGAGTCGTGGGCACAGGGGCTTCCGGGCACATGCCACTAGCTCAGTGGCTTTAACTGGGGCTGGGAAATGCGGGACTATGCAAGTGTGTAGGTGGGAATCCCAGCACTACCCCCTTAATTACCACCCCCCAACTCCTTACTAGGTTGCCTTGCTGAGGAGTCAGAAACCCTGCTCACCTGTGGTCCAGCGAAGTAAGAGCTAAGCGAGAGATAGCTTCTCAGGAGCTATCTTTATACCTGGAAAAGTCTGTCTGCAAAATTCGCGTCCAAAGTTCCAATACACAAGAGAAACGCTGTGATTGGCTGTTTCAAAGTGGTTGGAATGGGTTAATGTGTCTGCACTGTGGGGCTGAAATGTTCCCGCCCACATCTGGAGCTCACCTGGGCTGAAACAAAAGGGAATCCAACTGCCCTATTGTCCAGAATGATGGGTGCTTCAAAAACCCATTCAATTCCTAAACTGTTGCATATCAAAATCCGTTCCATGGCTTCAGTATCTCATTGTCTGTGAGTGCTTTGAATGGCTGAATTGCTGTGTAAACAGAAGCAGTTTCAATCGATTGTCCTGCGGTTAGTCTCAAGTTGGCTAACCTCTTATGTCAATAAACAACATTGATTGCTTAGAAGGGAGCCTCCCTTTGATTGGCAGGTCTTTGACTGCCACTGTAGATCCTCCCACACAGACATACTCCAAGCTGCTTCTTTGTCCTTTTGCCATGCTTTCTCTGCCATGTTTTTGCTGATGGCCATTTTAAAACCTCTTTGAAATATACAGTTCAAAACTCAGAGGTACCATTTTAATAAAAATGTAATGTCTTAGATCCTGATGTTGCCCAAGTGCTGCTCTGTCCAACGCAGCTTTTCACGATTCTGGGTATGTTTAAAAAAAACACTGTCCTACCCAGAGGCAATTCAAAACATATAATTCTTCATCCACGATGTGGAACAGTATTTTCAATCTTCAGGGAAAAATAGGGGAATTTTGCAAACCCCTACAGTTAGCAGACAGTCATTAAGGTAAACAAAGATGGAGACTGGAGGACGCATTTTTCACACCTACCCGCACTGATCACAAGATCCTTACCCGTGAGGAACGCCATTCAGCCCATTCTAACTCAACCCTCCAGAACAACGATGGCAGGAAAGACGTATGAGGAGAGATTGGGTCGATTGGGCTTCTACTCGCTGGAGTTTAGAAGGATGAGAGGGATCTCATTGAAACTTATAAAATTCTAACAGGACTAAACAGACTAGATGCAGGAATGATGTTCCCGATGGTCGGGGAGTCCAGAACCAGGGGTCAGAGTCTAAGGATAAGGGGTAAGCCATTTAGGGCAGAGATGAGGAGGAATTTCTTCACCCAGAGAGTGGTGAACCTTTGGAATTCTCTACCACAGAAGGCAGTAGAGGCCAATTCATTAAATATATTCAAGAAGGAGTTGGATATATTTCTTAAGGCTAAAGGGATCAAGGGATATGGGGAGAAAGCAGGGACAGGGTACTGAATTTGGAGGATCAGCCATGATCGCATTGAATGGCAGAGCAGGCTTGAGGGGTCGAATGGCCTACTCCTGCTCCTATCTTCTATGTTTCTATGTTTCTATGTAAACAATTCCAGGTGTACTGTTGCCCTTTAAACGTAAAGGCAAACTTGTACTGATCCTCCCTCCTTAAAGGGATGGACCAAAACCCGTTGGAAATATCCAGCACTGTGAAAGTGGTCGCGGATGCTGGGATACTTCCTATCAGGTCGGCAACTGCTGCTACCGTGGGTGCACAGGCTGGGATGTTGCTGTTGAGCACCCGATAGTCCAGCGTGGCCCTCCAGGAATTGTCCGGCTTTCTAACCGGCCACAGCGGAGAGTTTACGTGGGTGGCTATCGGTCTCAGGACTCACTGCTGTACTAAGGAGGACATGGCTGCTTCCATGTCTGGCTCTGTTTCCCTGGGGAAGTTGTACTGTTTTTGTGGTTGGGCCATGGGGTCCCCGTCTCCGCTGACCAAAAACCCTGTGACCCTCCCGCAGTCGTGTTTATGTGTGGCAAATGTGGCTATGTGGGCTAACACAAATGCCTGGAACTCCTTTGGGGTGTTACTGACCATGAGCTCGAGGTTATAACCCTCTTTAGGCTTCATGGTGCACAGGGTCCCCTTCCCTTCTTTCCCTGGGATAACTACTACTTCGCCTTCCTTTCCTGTACTTGCCCCCCATAGGCAAATGTTTCTTAAATCCACCAGGATCCCGTGGCCTACAATAAAGTCGGCTCCCAGGATCCCTTTTTTCACCCTCTTGTTTCCACTTCATCAGGATACAGGTCCACTTAGAGCGGAGCGTACCCAAACGAATGGAGAGCGGGATGGGAAATGAGCCGGCCTGCTCTCTGCCTGTGAATCCCGCCAGACTGTATGGGACCCCGCTAGATAGAGGTGATGTGGTGGGGTTAGCTGAATGGACCACGGCGCATGATGCCCCCGTGTCCAACAGATAGGTCTCCTTCACCTTTTCTACCTCCATCTCAACGAGGGGTCTCTTCCATACATCGTACCGAAGGGAACACAGGTAAACAGGCTGCGCTGGCTCTAGTCAGGGCTGTGGGTTGGATGGGGCTGACGGGGTCAGAGCACCGGTAGCGGCTGCTACTCTCCCGTGGCCAGTCAATAAGGACCTCATGGTGTTCAAAAATGACTCGACCGCGGCGGGAGGGATTCCTGCCTCTGCCTTTTGGGCTGGGGCTGTGGAATTCTTTCCCTTGTTATCCTTCCAAGGGTTTTTGCACTCCTTCCTCCAGTGACCATTCTTCCCACACCTGTAACAATTGAGCTTTGTGGTAGAATGGTTATTCCCTTCCTGATGCCACTCCTTCCTACCCTGTCCGGGTTTTACCTCATGCACCTTCCCCTTAGGTGGGTGTGCATCGGTTCCCCTACCGTTCTTATAGGCTAGGGTCAACTGTCTGATCACCATAAGTTCGGTGGTCAGTGGATTCTTAGGGTCGAACCAGACTTCCGCCTTGGCCCGGACCTGTGGCAAGCTGTTCGCCACCAGGCAACGGAGCCAGTGTGCCAGCTGATCCCGGTCCAGGAATGTTCGGTTAGGTGCCCCAGGACAGGCGCTCCTACATACCGGCCATAACCTGTACGCGAAAGCCTGCGGGGTTTCCCCTGCGAGCTGCACTGTCTTCTCCACATGGGAGAAAGGACTTCCCTCATTCATCCCCATGGCCTCCAGAACTTCATCGCTGAGCTCCTCATACCCGCTCTGCCCCCTCTTACACTCGTCAGAGAGGAATTGGAGGAGCTTACTCTCCAAAGAGAACAGCAGCATTTTGGTCTGCTCAGCATCATCGCATTCGTTGATGCTGGCTGTCTGTTCCACTTCCCTGAAGTGGACCGAGGGGTCCCCTTTTTCGGTGAGCTTTGGGATATGGCTCACCATAGTCCTAAGCTGTTGGGTGCTGTAGGGTAATACGAACTGGTTTTGGAGGGGTCCCTCGTCCTCATCATTAACGGGTGGGCCGAACCTCCAATGCCGGGCTGGGCACATCGGCCCTGGTTCCAGCCTCTCTTGCGGGGGTAGTTCCACCTCCGCTTCTACCCCTGACTTCACCCCCCCTTGCCACCAGACCTCGTTAAAATCTGGCGCTACGGGTGGTGGTCGTGAGACCTCCTGTTCCTCAACCGGGTCGTCCCTTGGCACTACCTGTGGTGTCTGAACCGTTCTCCCCTCGTTCCCTGTAAAATCCGCCTGGCCTGCCTTCAGGCTTATGAGGCACACCATGCCCTTTGCCTTCCTTAGGGCAAGGCTCAGATTCTCTATCTTTTCCTTGCAGGGGCCGTGATCTGTATCTTCAAACCCCTGTTCGCTTGCCAACTTATAGGCTGCCTTTACTTCTTTTACTTTCTCCTCTTGCTCTCTTACTTGTCTCGCTAGGCGGGCGTTCTTTTCCCGCAACCTGTGGTAAACCACTTTTATCGTTCACTCGTTACACTATGGTTATCACTGTTTATATCGTTACACTATGGTTATCACTGTTTACACTGTTGTATCACTACACAAGGTCACCTCTTGCCACGCTGTTATACCTGGGCTGACCACAGCTGACTCCGCCCATGGCTCCGCCTGCTTGCCCAGGTATAAAGGTGGTCGACTGGCTGGTATTCCTCCTTGTTGGATCCGATCACCCACGAGAGTGGGCTCTGTTATTTAGCCAATAAAAACCTATAGTTACTAACTTAACTCGTCGCTTTTCATGAACTGAATTGATAGGTATATCAATTTTATTGGCTAAATTTTGAAATGTTTACAACGGAGCAGCCAAACGACCAGTCAGACGTACAGCCCCAGCCAAACGGCCATCTACAACAGCCCCAGCAGTCGGCCTGGCTACGAGCCCTCCGGCCGCCGTACCTGGATCTAAACCCACAGGCTGCGAATTCAGCCCTCGACTTCGAACACTGGCTGAGCTGCTTCGAAGCCTACCTGGGAGAATCCGGCGTGCCTCCGGCATCCAAACTAAGAGTTCTGACCGCTCAGGTGAGCCCTAAAGTATTTGCACTCATCCGGGACATTGCCACATACGAGGACGCCCTCAACCTGCTAAAAGAACAGTATCGGAGCCCTGTAAACTCAATGTACGCCAGGCATCTCCTAAGATCCCGCTCGCAACAGCCAGGAGAGTCGGTTGATGATTTCTTACGGGCGCTGCAAGTACTCGGCAGGGACTGTGACTTTAAAGCCGTAACAGCTGCAGAACATACAGATGGAAACATCCGAGATGCCTTCGTGAAAGGCCTTCGGTCAGACTACTCACGGCAAAGACTGCTGGAATCAAAGGACCTCGACCTGAAAACAGCTGCTATCCTCGCTCGCTCCTTGGAAGTGGCCCATCGGGACCTCGAGGCGTACTCCAGGTACTGTGCTGCGCGACCCTGGGACTCGGGCCCGACCCCGGCCGCTATACCCCTCGCACCGCCGCCTCTGGGACCTACCACAGCGTCGGTGTCCCGGAACCGATCGGGACCGCCACCCCCGGTACCGGCTGCGACATCGGAGCCCCGCGATCGGGCCGCCGGCTGCTTCTTCTGTGGCCAGGCGAAACACCCGAGGGCGCGCTGCCCTGCAAGAAACGCGACCTGCTCCGACTGCCACAAGAAAGGCCACTTCGCGAAGGCCTGCAGGGGGAAAGCCACAGATGCCAGCAGTGCCTCATGCGAGTTGTGGGGGCGGCCATCTTTCATCAAGGCCACAGATGCCAGTATCCCCTCGTGTGAGTCGTGGGGGCGGCCATCTTTGATCAAGGCCACCGACGCCGGCAGTGCCTCATGTGAGTTGTGGGGGCGGCCATCTTCTCCGCCATTTTATTCAACGTCGTGGGCGCCGCCATTTTGTTCACCACACTTGACCGCCACCTTGTCTCCAGACCTGACCACCGCCTCACCCGCAGACTACAGCAGCTCGCTCAGCCATACACCAGCCTCCGTCACACTTGACCAAGCTCGCCCGCATCACCTGTCCAAGTCCATGATGGACATCAAAGTAAACGGCCACGCCACGACCTGCCTGTTCGACAGCGGAAGCACGGAGAGTTTCATCCATCCAGACACGGTGAGCCACTACTCCCTCACTGTCCGGCCAACGCGCAACCGGATCTCGATGGCGTCGAGGTCCCATTCTACAGACATCAGCGGCTACTGTGTTGTGACCCTGTCGGTTAGGGGCACGGAGTATAAAAATTTTAAACTTCTCATCCTGCCCCAGCTCTGCGCTGCCGTCCTACTAGGGCTGGATTTCCAATCCCACCTTCAAAGTGTCACTTTGGCATACGGTGGACCCCTCCCCCCACTCACAGTCTACAACCAGCAGCTTTTAAACCGCCCACCGCGTACCACCTGCGGCCTATCCACCCTCAAGGTCCCGCCCCCCTCCCTGTTCGCTAACCTCACCCGTGACTGTAAACCCGTCGCTACCAAGAGCAGGCGGTACAGCGCCGGGGACAGAGCTTTTATTAGCTCCGAGGTGCAGCGACTCCTGAAGGAGGGCATCATCGAGAGAAGCAACAGCCCCTGGCGTGCCCAGGTCGTAGTCGTTAAGACCGGCGATAAACACCGCCTGGTCATCGACTACAGCCAAACCATAAACCGTTACACCCAGCTGGACGCATACCCCCTTCCCCGCATATCTGATATGGTCAATCAGATTGCATAGTACCGGGTATTCTCTACCATCGACCTTAAGTCGGCCTATCACCAACTCCCTATCCGCCCTGAGGACCGCCAGTATACCGCCTTCGAGGCGAATGGCCGCCTCTACCACTTCCTTAGGGTTCCCTTCGGCGTCACCAACGGGGTTTCGGTCTTCCAAAGGGAGATGGACCGGATGGTTGACCAGAACGGGCTGCATGCCACGTTCCCTTATCTAGATAACGTCACCATCTGCGGCCGCGACCGGCAGGACCATGATGTTAATCTGGAGAGATTCCTCCGTACGGCCCAACGGCTGAACCTCACCTACAATAAGGAGAAATGTGTGTTTAACACCTCGCGCCTTGCCATCCTCGGCTGCGTAGTAGAGAACGGAGTCATCGGCCCCGACCCCGAAAGAATGCGACCCCTCATGGAGCTTCCCCTCCCCCACTGTCCAAAGGCGCTGAAGAGAACCCTGGGGCTCTTCGCCTACTATGCCCAATGGGTGCCCAATTATGCGGACAAAGCCAGACCCCTCATGAAGTCCACCTCCTTCCCCCTGACGGCAGAAGCATGCGCAGCCTTCTCCCTCATAAAGGGAGACATTGCTAAGGCCACAATGCACGCGGTGGATGAGTCTATCCCTTTCCAAGTGGAGAGCGATGCATCCGACTTCGCCCTAGCTGCAACCCTTAACCAGGCGGGGAGACCTGTGGCCTTCTTCTCAAGGACCCTCCAGGGTCCTGAGATCCGACACTCTTCGGTCGAGAAGGAGGCCCAGGCGATCGTGGAGGCAGTACGACGCTGGAAGCATTACCTGGCAGGCAAACGATTTACCCTCCTCACCGACCAGCGCTCGGTCGCTTTTATGTTTAATAACAAGCTGAGGGGCAAAATCAAGAACGACAAGATCTTGAGGTGGAGAATCGAGCTCTCCACCTACGATTATGATATCTTGTACCGGCCTGGTAAACTGAACGAACCCCCAGATGCTCTATCACGAAGTACATGCGCCAACACGCAAATTGATAGACTGCAGACCCTCCACAACGACCTCTGCCACCCCGGGGTCACCAGACTTTACCACTTCATTAAGGCCCGCAACCTGCCCTACTCCATCGAGGAGGTCAGGACCATGACCAGGAACTGCCAAACCTGTGCCGAATGCAAACCGCATTTCTTTAGGCCGGACAGAACAAGCCTGATCAAGGCCACCCGCCCCTTCGAGCGCTTGAGCATCGATTTTAAGGGGCCCCTCCCGTCCTCTGACCGTAATGTGTACTTCCTCAACATTATTGATGAGTACTCCCGTTTCCCCTTTGCCTTCCCCTGCCCAGACATGACCAGTACCACGGTCATCAAATGCCTGAACGACCTCTTCGCCTTGTTCGGGTTCCCGAACTATATACATAGCGACCGGGGCTCATCCTTCATGAGCGAGGAACTTCGCCAGTTCCTACTAGCGGAGGTATTGCTGCAAGCAGGACCACCAGCTACAACCCCCGAGGGAACGGCCAGGTGGAAAGAGAGAACGCGACTGTCTGGAAGGCCATTCTCTTAGCCTTAAAGTCTAAGGGCCTCCCAACCTCTCGCTGGCAGGAAGTCCTCCCGGCAGCACTGCATTCCATCCGGTCACTGCTTTGCACTGCCATTAACGCCACCCCCCATGAATGAATGTTTGTTTTCCCCAGGAAGTCGACTACGGGAACCTCGCTACCAACATGGCTGACTTCTCCGGGGCCCGTCTTGCTGCGAAAGCACGTGAGGGCCCATAAAATGGACCCCCTGGTAGAGAGGGTGGACCTCCTGCACGCCAACCCCCAGTACGCCTATGTGGCATACCCAGACGGGCGGGAGGACACAGTCTCCTTACGAGACCTCGCACCCTCGGGCACCCCTGAGACACCAACGTTACCCCCCACCACCACCCCAAATCCAGCCCAGGTAGACGGCATGCCGGAACCCCACGAGCCTTCGCCGACCACGCAGACACCAGCATTAACATCGGATACTGCACAACCGCCGCCGCTGCTGCGCCGATCAGAAAGGCTTACGAGGCCTCCGGACAGACTGACATACCCGAACTGGTAGTACACTTCACCCCGCCGGACTCAAATTTAAACAAGGGGTGAATGTGGTAAACCACTTTTATCGTTCACTATCGTTACACTATGGTTATCACTGTTTATATCGTTACACTATGGTTATCACTGTTTACACTGTTGTATCACTACACAAGGTCACCTCTTGCCACGCTGTTATACCTGGGCTGACCACAGCTGACTCCGCCCATGGCTCTGCCTGCTTGCCCAGGTATAAAGGTGGTCGACTGGCTGGTATTCCTCCTTGTTGGATCCGATCACCCACGAGGGTGGCTCTGTTATTTAGCCGATAAAAACCTATAGTTACTAACTTAACTCGTCGCTTTTCATGAACTGAATTGATAGGTATATCACAACCTCAACTCACTGCTCTTGGCTTTGATGACCTGGCACTGTAGGTATTCCAACCTGGCCTTATGTTCTCCCATTAACTGTACCCTTTCCTGATTCAGGGCCTGCAAGGCTACCAGTAACTTCTCCCCTGCTAGAGCCTTGTCCTGGATCTCCAGTGCTGACTTCCTTATCTTGGCTGCCTGTGCTGCAAAGAGCCTGTCCAAAAGCTCGACCTGCTTCTTGAAGCACATCAGCCAGACTGCTGTCTCTAGGGATTTCTTGTGTTCCTTCCCTTCTGTCCACTTAGCTGCGGCATCGACTGGACGTCCAGCCTTTAACAGATTGGTGATCCACTTCTTCGTGATATTCACCTTGCTGAACACATAATCAGAAATCCTTTCCTCCATCATGGTTTGCTCTTCCGATCCATTGTCTACTGTATCGCACCCCTGTTACCGGTGTCCTGCCGCGGTCACCATTTCTGTAGAGGGTGGCGTGTGCCCAGTCAGCTCTGTCCCTGACTGTCTCTGAGCAGTTCAAACCGCTCCCACACTCCTGGGTTCTAGATGCCATACGTAGATACAGGTGGCGATACAGAAAATAGAGTAGACAACTGGTTTGGTACAAGAAAACCGTAATTTTTATTAAAGGCACAATAAAGTCACAACACTGAGAATTACTGGAATAATGACAAGCATATAAAATTACACTTATTTGGGATTGTGGAGCACATAGAAACATAGAAGATAAGAGCAGGAGTAGGCCATTCGGCCCTTCGAGCCTGCTCCGTCATTCAATGAGATCATGGCTGATCATCCAAATGCAGTACCCTGTCCCTGCCTTCTCCCCACATCCCTTGATCCCTTTAGCCTTAAGAAATATATTCAACTCTTTTTTGAATATACTTAATGAACTGGCCTCCACCGCCCTCTGTGGCAGAGAATTCCACAGGTTCACCACTCTCTTGGTGAAGAAATTCCTCCTCATTTCAGTCCTAAATGGCTTACCCCTTATCCTTAGACTATGACCCCTGGTTCTGGACTCCCCGGCCATCAGAAACATCCTTCCTGCATCTAGTCTGTCCAGACCTGACAGAATTTTATAGGTTTCGATGAGATCCCCTCTCAATCTTCTAAACTCCAGTGAGTATAAGCCCAATCGACACAATCTCTCCTCATACATCATTCCTGCCATCCCAGGTATCAGCCTGGTGAATCTTCGCTGCACTCCTTCCATGGCAAGAACGTCCTTCCTCAGGTAAGGCGACCAAAACTGCACACAATACTCAAGGTGTGGTCTCACCAAGGCCCTGTACAACTGCTGGAAGACATCCTTGTTCCTGTACTCGAACCCTCTTGCTACGAAGGCCAACACACCATTTGCCTTCTTAACCGCCTGCTGCACCTGCATGCTTACCTTCAGCGACTGGTGCACAAGAACACCCAGGTCTCTTTGCACTTCCCCTTCTCCCAATCTATTGCCATTCAAATAATAATCTGCCTTCCTGTTTTTGCCACCAAAGTGGATAACCTCACATTTATCCACATTATAGTGCATTTGCCATGTTTCTGCCCAATCACTCAACCTGTCCAAATCGTACTGGAGTTTCACGACATCCTCCTCACAGCATACCCTCCCACCCAGCTTTGTGTCTTCTGCAAATTTGGAGATATTACATCCAATTCCCTCGTCCATATCATTAATATATATTGTGAACAGCTGGGGTCCTAGGACTGATCCTTGCGGTACCCCACTAGTCACTGCCTGCCACTCGGAAAACGACCCGTTTATTCCAACTCTTTGCTTTCTGTCTGCCAACCAGTTCTCTATCCAAATCAATACCTTGCCCCCAATCCCATGTGCCTTAATTTTGCACGCTAATCTATTATGCGGGACCTTATCGAAAGCCTTCTGAAAGTCCAAATACACCACATCCACTGGTTCTCCCTTATCTATTTTACCAGTTACATCCTCAAAAAATTCCAGTAGATTAGTCAAGCATGATTTACCTTTTGTAAATCCATGTTGACTTTGTCCGATCCAGTCACTGCTTTCCAAGTGCTCTGCTATTACATCTTTTATAATGGACTCTAGCATTTTCCCCACTACCGATGTCAAGCTTACCGGTCTATAATTCCCCGCCTTTACTCTATCACCTTTTTTGAATAGTGGGGTAACATTAGCTACCCGCCAATCCATGGGTACCGTTCCAGAGTCTATCGAGTTCCGGAAGATGACCAGCAATGCATCTACTATTTCTCGGGCCACTTCCTTAAATACCCTGGGATGTAGATTATCAGGCCCTTCGGGATTTATCGGCCTTCAGTCCCATCAATTTTCCTAACACCATTTCCCTACAAATACTGATTTCTTTCAGTTCCACCCTTTAATCAGATTCCCCGGCATCTCTGGGAGGTTATTTGTGTCCTCCTTTGTGAAGACAGAACCAAAATATGTATTTAGTTGGTCTGCCATTTCTTTGTTCCCCATTATAAATTCCCCTGATTCTGACTGCAAGGGACCTACACTTGACTTCACCAATCTTTTTCTCTTCACATATCTATAAAAGCTTTTACAGTCAGTTTTTATGTTCCCTGCAAGCTTACTCTCATATTCTATTTTCCCTTTCTTAATTAATCCCTTTGTCCTCCTTTGTTGAATACTAAACTGCTCCCAATCCTCAGGATTATTGCTTTTTCTGGCCAATTTATATGCCCTCTCCTTGGACCTTATGCTATCCCTAATTTCCCTTGTTAGCCACGGTTGGGTCACCTTTTTTGTTTTATTCTTATGCCAAACTGGGATGAACAACATTCGGTCTTTGAATGTTTGCCATTGCCTATCCACCGTCAACCCTTTGAGTGCCATTCCCCAATCAATCCTACCCAACTCGCTCCTCAGACCATCGTAGTTTCCTTTATTTAAATTGAAGACCCTAGTCTCCGAGTCAACTACTTCATTCTCCATCTTAATGAAGAATTCGATCATATTATGATCGCTCCGACCCAAGGGGCCTCGTACAACAAGATTGCTAATTAATCCTTTCTCGTTACATAATACCCAGTCTAAGATGGCCTGATCTCTGCTTGGTTCCTCGACATATTGGTCCAGGAAACCATCCCGTAAACACTCCAGGAATTCCTCCTCCACAGTATTGTTACTAATTTGGTTGGCCCAATCTATATGTAGATTAAAGTCACCCATGATGACTGCTGTGCCCTTACTGCACGCTTCTTTAATTTCCCTTTTAAAGCCATCCCCAACCTCCGCCTTACTGTTTGGAGGTCTATAAACCACTCCCACTAACGCTTTTTTCCCCTTAGTGTTTCTCAATTCTACCCATACAGAGTCCACCTCATCAGAGCTAATATCCTTCATTACAATTGTGTTAATCCCTTCTTTAACCAGTAATGCTACCCCACCTCCCTTTCCTTTTTGCCTATCTTTCCTGAATATCGAATACCCCTGGATGTTGAGTTCCCAGTCCTGGCCTTCCTTGAGCCACGTTTCCGTAATCCCAACCAAATCGTATTTGTTTACTTCTATTTGCGCAGCCAATTCATCCACCTTATTACAAATTCTCCTCGCATTAAGACACAAAGCCTTCAGGCTTGTTTTTTTAACGCTCTTAGACCTATTAGAATTATTATTTACTGTGGCCATGTTTGATTTAAACCGTTGATTTCTCTGACTGCCACTTTTGTTTTTCTCCTTCCTATCTTTTGCTTTTATCCTTGTTTCCCTTTCCTCTGTCTCCCTGCTCAGGTTCCCAACCCCCTGCCATTTTAGTTTAAACCCTCCCCCAGAGCACTAGCAAACACTCCCCCTAGGACATCGGTTCCAGCCCTGCCCAGGTGCAAACCGTCTGGTTTGAACTGGTCCCACCTCCCCCAGAACCGGTTCCAATATCCCAGGAACTTGAATCCCTCCCCCTGGAACCATTCCTCTAGCCACGTATTCATCTGAAGTATCCTTCTATTTCTACTCTGACTAGCACGTGGCACTGGTAGCAATCATGAGATTACTACCATTAAGGTCCTGTTTTTTAATTTATCTCCTAACTCCCTATATTCCGCTTTTAGGACCTCATCCTGCTTTTTACCTATGTCGTTGGTGCCTATATGCACCACGACAACTGGCTGTTCACCCTCCCGTTCCAAGATGTTCTGCAGCCGCTCGGAGACATCCTTGACCCTTGCACCAGGGAGGCAACACACCATCCTGGAGTCTCGTTTGCGGCCACAGAAATGCCTATCTATTCCCCTTACAATTGAATCCCCTATTACTATAGCTCTACCCCTCTTTTTCCTCCCATTCTGTGCAGCAGAGCCACCCCTGGTGCCAGGAAGTTGGCTGCTGCTGCCTTCCTCTGATAAGCCATCCCCCCCAACAGTACTCAAAGTGGTGTATCTGTTGGAGAGGGGGATGGCCACAGGGGACCCCTGCACTACCTGCCTGCGCCTAGTACTCTGCCTGTTGGTCACCCGTTCCCTTTCTTCCTGTCCAACCTCTACCTGCGGTGTGTCCAACTCCGTAAATGTGCTATTCACGTTGTCCTGAGCATCGTGAACACTCCAGTATGTATCCAATCACAGCTCCAGTGCCGCAATGCGGTCTGTCAGTAGCTGCAGCTGGATGCACTTCCTGCACATGTAGTTGTCAGGGACACAGGAATTGTCCCTGAGTTCCCACATATCGCAGGAGGAGCAGATCACGGGGCCCGGCTGTCCTGCCATGACTTACCCTTTAATTAATTGAATTGGCACTTCGAGGGAAACAAACACATTAAAAATCCCCCTACCCTTATCCCACCCGCAATACCTAACAAGGGGCCAGGGATTTACGCTCACCAATGGGGTTTCCTTGACAGTTCGAAACCTGTCGATTAAGCCGGTTGTGGTTTTGAGGTTCGCTCTTGTTGTCCTTGGGGGCCTGCCGTCGTCACATGGTCCCAGGGCGCGGCGGTGGAGTCGTCTGTGTAAAGAACCCTTCTTTACCTCTGTTAGAGAATAGGGAGTAAAGTCTTTGTTGGGTACTTTACCTTGCAGAAATGGTTGTTCTTCTGGTGGTGGTTTGGTCACCGATGGTTTTGTTGTGGTTGGGGTTCGGTTGGCGGTCTATGGTGTTGGCTTGATCCTTCTACCCATGCTTCGAACACCCACTTATAACTAGACCGGGGTGTGTGCCCGCTCGTCCCCAACGCTTCTTCAAGCTGCCCTTCTCTGCTTATCGGTTTGTGCCGTTCGTCTCGTCTCACCTGCCCACTTGCGGCCCTGTGTGTCCTGTGCGTGTTCGAATTCGGGTCCTGTTCTCCTCCCGCGTTTGGCCCCTGGTGTTGTCATGGGCGTCCTCGGTGTCGAGCAGCATGGGGAGGGAGGAAAGGAAGAAGAGAGCCAGCGAAGAGGCATGAGGCAAGAGACCTTGGCTACCGGTGGGCCTACAATTATACCCAGTTCTTCACCCCTTATCTGCGCGCCAAATCAGGTCAGTTCTTTGTTTAATTTTGGTGGGCTCGTCTAAAATCATCCACTTTAACTGTTTTTGGGGCAGTTGTCTCCTTGTTTAATAGCTGATTGTTATTTATGAAATTTAATCGTCTTTTCCTGGCTTTGTAGCTACCTTGAGCTGTTACCGATTATTTATGCAAAAGGTTAATGGCTTCAAGATTAGGTCCATCCTGAGTCGATCTGTTTCAAGATGAAGAATGCATATTCTGTGTTTACCTAGCTGTCTGGCTTTAGAAAAGGACAAAGTCTTTCACAGATCCATGCATGTTAGGTTTCGTTTCAGGATTTGAATGGGCCTGCCTTCTGCAGGGCCTTGCTTTCAAAATCCTGCAGACCTTGGTCACAAGGTTTCAGAAGCCATTTTGGGTACCCTTTTAAATAACTGGTCCATACAGGGTCCCTTTATCCATAACTTTTGGTTAATGTGGGAATTTTGAGAACCCTACAACCCCCCTCTTGACCAAAAAATGAACTTGAGCATCAAGACAGATTTTGGTCAATGTTACTAATAAGTTTACAATAGCACATTAATTTCACGAGATTCACAAGTGCCTAATCATTGTGCTACATGAAAAGTCCTTTTAAGTCACCCCAGGACAATGTATTGCCTTATTTTAAATTGAACACAAACTAAAAGGATGATAGATACATTGTCATGCAATTGGCGAAACAACATGTACAGGAAATGTTCTGATATCCGGCACTGACGGGACCGGCGTGTTGCCGATCTATCAAAAGTGTCGGACATGCAAAGTCAACGTTGAAGCACACGGAGATGAAAATCTCCTTATTTGACAACAAACACTGTTGCTCAGCAACAGCTTGTAAACACTCGGCCCGTACCTTGAAGCGTCTCTGAAGCTGTTGCTAAGCTACAAAGACGCTTTCCAGAGCCTGCCTGTTAACAGAATGCTAGGAGAAGAAAAAAAAACTAACTAAAACGGCTGCTGATTTCTGCCGTTAGAGCAAAGTTTCCGGCCATACAACCTCCGGATAAACCAAAGTTTCCTGTACATAGAATGTCCAATTGGCATATGTACGTTCCGTAGAGGTGAATTATTCATATGAGTCAAGGAGACGTCATTTGGAGTTGGCTGAAGCTTGACACACTGTTCCATTGATCCAGCATGAGGACAGATTCTTGTTTTCGTAAAGGTCTTGCCAAGAGCTCAGTTGATACCTTCTTCATCCGCAGTGTTTTCCTCCTTCAGTGAAGTAAGTCGTTGATCTTTACTTGTTTTGGTTGTGGCTTTTTGCGAATCCTTGTTGCTTTTTGCGAATCCAATTCCTGAGGCGTTGCCAAGCATCATGTGGAGGAGTCGGTGACACTGTCTGGCTGACCATCGTCAGTAGTTTGATCATGAAGTGGATTTTTAGTGAAGTGTAGCATGGGCGCTCTTCAGGACTTAAGGGGTTAACAGTGCAGCTTGCACACGAGATAACAGCAGAGACGGAAGCACCAGCTACGAACTAGGGAACCTAAAGACAAGTAAAACCACATGGAGAACAACAGATGAGATCATAAAGATCATGTTGTGGTAAAACCACCAATGAACTCCTGTACAAATGAATAACTGTCTTTGAAGCAATGTTACAGCACCTATGTCCGTTTGCTGAGTGTAAACAAGCTTTCTGTAAAAACCCTGAAACAACGCGATGACGTCATCACATTGGTCACGTGGTGCCCCGAGTGGCGGGAAACGTGATGATGTCATGACGTCAGAGGTGGGAGGTTCTGAGTTCAGACCTCGTGGAACAAGCTACTGTATAGACCTGTTTGCTGTTGCTCCTGCATGTTTTTGTTTTGTTCACCAGTTTAATTAAATTCAGTTAATTTACTGAACTGACTCGACCTTAGTGATTTAGATAGGAATCCGTTGATTCCTACATTGGTGACCCCGAAGCTTTGCGGACGATTTTCGCGGAGGCAAGCTCGAGAACAAGATGGATGTAAATGCAGCGACTTTGAAGCTCCCTCAATTTTGGGAACAACAGGCAGCCTCCTGGTTCGTTCAAGCGGAGGCTCAGTTCCAACTGCGAAACATAGTGCTGGATCAGACCCATTACCTGTATGTGGTCTCCGCACTGGACAGCTCGACGGCTTCCCGCATTATCAGCCTGCTGGAGACCCCGCCCATGGAGAACAAGTACGAAACGCTCAAGGCGTGCCTCATGCAAGTATTCGGTCTCACAAAGGCAGAGCGCGCACGAAGCTGGCTCGCACTCCCCGGGTTAGGCGATGCTAAGCATTCCGAGTTGGTGAGCCACATGCTCACCCTCCTCGGGTCTGAGCCGCAGTGTTTTATATTTCGTGAACTGTTCCTGAGCCAGCTCCCTGAGCAGGTACAAGCAGCCCTGGCCAGGCCGACGGCTACGGACGGTGTGGTGCTCGCGGCCGAAGCCGACACCATTTATGCGGTGATGCAACAGTATTGCGCCACCTCGACGCGCCCCGCCTCCAAGAACCCCGCCTCGGCACCTCCACAGACCGGCCTTTGCTATAACCACGCCCGTTTCGGTCAGAAAGCCAGATGCTGCCGACCCCTGTGTAAACTTGTGCCGCCAGCACCGAGAAAGCAGCAACACCGATTGCGCGACCGGAAGGGAAGCCCCGAGGTCGGTTTCACCTCCACAATGACAGTTTGTGATTCTGGGAAATTGTTGTACATCACCGACTCCATTTCGGGCCGGCGTTTCTTATGCGACACGGGCGCTCAGTGCAGCATCCTCCCCGCTTCGGTTCTCGATGTCCGATCTGGGCGGCGCGGTCCTCCACTACAGACCGCCAATGGCAGCGCCATCCGTACGTACGGGAAGCGACGTATCTGATTGTGTCTCGGCGGCCAACTCTTCCACTGGGAGTTTACCACTGGCAATCCTCGGTGCCGATTTTTTCTGCACGCATGACCTACTGGTCAACGTACGTAATCGCCGCCTGATCCATGCCGCCTCACGAGCCCCCATCCCCTGTTTTCGGGGCTCCGGCACGACCCACGCGGTTGCCCGCACCGAGTCGCCGCCCGACGAGTTCGCCCGCCTGCTCAAGGAATTTCCGTAGCTCGCTCGACCCACTTTCTCTGCGACGACCGCCAAACACGGTGTTGAACACCACATCACGATGACCGGCCCCCCGGTTTACGCCCGGGCTCGGCGATTAGAGGCCAGTAAACTCGAGGCCGCGAAGGCGGAATTCGGCACTATGGAGCGGTTGGGCATCGTTCGCCGATCTGATAGCCCCTGGTCGTCTCCGCTACACATCGTGCCAAAGCCCGGTGGTGGGTGGTGGCCCTGTGGTGATTATCAGTGCCTCAACGAGGTCACAACTCCAGACTGGTACCCGATACCGTATATTCAAGATTTTTCCACCCATTTGGCCGGCACGTCGTGGTTCTCCAAGATCGACCTCGTCCGCGGATACCACCAGGTGCCCGTCCACCTTCAGGACGCCAAGAAAATGGCGGTCATTACCCCATTTGGCCTTTTTGAATTTTTACGGATGCCTGTCAGGCTTAAAAATGGGGCGCAGGCGTTCCAACGCCTCATGCATTCGGTGCTCCGGGATCTCAAATTCCTTTTTGTATACCTCGATGACATCCTCGTCGCCAGCGCGTCAAAGGAAGAACACCTACGTCATCTGCGCGTCCTTTTCCGCCATCTCCAGGAGCATGGCCTTATAGTTAACCCAAACAAGTGCCAATTTGGACTGAGGCAGATCGATTTTCTGGGCCACCGCATCACCGCAGAAGGGGCACTGCCACTCAAGGCGAAAGTGGCAGCCGTCGCGGCGTTCCCACGGCCGCAATCCGTCAAGGCGCTCCAAGAATTCCTCAGCATGGTAAACTTTTACCATCGCTTTGTCCCCCGGGCCGCCCAGCTCATGCGGCCGCTCTACGAGGCACTCCGAGGGAAACCGGGGAAAGAACCGGTGATCTGGTTGTCGGTCATGGACCGCGCATTTGGGGACACGAAGGAGGCCCTCACCAATGCGACGATGTTAGCGCACCCGCTGCCTGGCGCCACCATCGCGCTCACGACAGATGCGTCGGACTACGCCGTCGGCGCCGTGCAAGAGCAATGGGTCGACGGGGCATGGCAACCGCTGGCGTTTTTTAGCTGCCAGTTACGTATTAACGAACGTAGCTATAGCACATTTGACCGAGAGCTGTTGGCGTTGTTCCTGCCCATCCACCACTTTCATTTTTTATTGGAAGGACGCCAATTCGTCGCTTTCGTGGATCACAAGCCCCTGACGTTTGCCATGGCCAAGACGACTGAGCCGTGGTCGGCCCGACAGCAACGGCAACTCACTTTCATCTCCGAGTTTACCACCGACATCCGTCATGTGGCCGGCAAGGAGAATGTGGTTGCCGACTGCCTTTCGCGTGCGGCCGTCCAGGCTGTCCAACTGGGTCTCGACTATTCACTAATGGCGGTCGTCCAAGCGGCTGACCCGGAGACGCACGCTTTCCGTTCCGATTCTTCCGGCCTGCAGCCAGTAGACGTACTTTTCCACTCAGACGGCACATCCTTGCTCTGCGATGTCTCCCTGGGAGACCCATGCCTGATCGTTCCGTCATCCTGGCGCAGGAAAGTCTTCGATATCATGCACAACCTCGCACACCCGGGTGTGCGGGCTTCACAGAAGTTGTTAGCATCCAAGTTTGTCTGGAGGGGAATGCGAAAAGATGTGCGTGACTGGGCCAACACCTGTGTCGTGTGCCAGAGAGCGAAGGTGCAGCGCCACATTAAAGCTCCTGTCGCGGTTTTCAAGGTACCGGAGCGGCGATTCGATCATGTTCATATCGACCTCGTGGGCCCACTACCACCGTCACAAGGGTTCACGCATCTGCTGACGATCGTCGACCGTACCACCAGATGGCCGGAGGCCATTCCATTGACGTCCACCACCTCCGCGGACGTCGCCCGGGCTTTTCTTTCATCCTGGGTTGCCCGTTTCGGCGTGCCGTCGGACATTTCATCGGACCGCAGGCCGCAGTTCTCCTCTGCTTTGCGGAACGCCGTGGCTTCAGAATTGGGCACCAAGCTCCATCGCACCACGGCTTACCACCCGCAGGCCAATGGGTTATGCGAACGCTTCCATCGTTCTCTGAAGGCATCGCTGCGGGCCACCCTCCAAGGGACCGCGTGGATGGATAAGTTGCCATGGGTAATGCTCGGGTTGCGCACGGCGCCTAAAGAGGACCTGCAGGCGTCGGCCGCCGAATAGGTCTACGGCCAGCTGCTCAGGGTCCCCGGCGAGTTTCTCCCGTCGCTGACGCGTCCGTGGTCCGCCACTGAACAACTGGAGGCTCACCGAGCCGCGGCGCATGCTTTCCGGCCCATTCCGACTTCACAGCATGGACTGCCTGCGTCACACGTTCCGCCAAAGCTCATGAGGGCTAAATTCGTTTTTGTATGGCACGATGCCCACCGTAGTCCCCTCATGCTTCCATACACGGGCCCCTTCCGGGTACTGAAGGTGGGCGCCAAGAGTTTTCTGGTAGACGTCGGCGGGACGCCCGACTACATTTCCATGGACCGCCTCAAGGCTGCACCCCTGGACCTTGGCCAGCCAGTTGAAACAGCGCAGCCGCCGCGTCGTGGGCGACCGCCCGCGGCCGCTACACCTGGCCCATCGGCCCTGCGGCCCAGCTCCTCTACTGCACGATCCATTCCTCTCCGGGAATATCGGAGTTGCTCCGACAGGATTGTCCGACCTCCTCTGCGATTGACTTTGATGATTAAAGACACTTCTGGGGGGGGCGCATGTGGTAAAACCACCAATGAACTCCTGTAGAAATGAATAACTGCCTTTAAAGCAATGTTACAGCACCTATGTCCGTTTGCTGAGTGTAAACCAGCTTTCTGTAAAAACCCTGAAACAACGCGATGACGTCATCACATTGGTCACATGGTGCCCCGAGTGGCGGGAAACGTGATGACGTCATGACGTCAGAGGTGGGAGGTTCTGAGCTCAGACCTCGTGGAACAAGCTACTGTATAGACCTGTTTGCTGTTGCTCCTGCATGTTTTTGTTTTGTTCACCAGTTTAATTAAATTCGGTTAATTTACTGAACTGACTCGACCTCAGTGATTTAGATAGGAATCCGTTGATTCCTACAATGTGACAATTAGCAAGTGTGCACGCGGGCTTTAAGCCAATTAAAACAATGTAATGAATTGTGCACGCGTGCTTTAAGCCAATTAAAACAATGTAATGAATTGTGCACAAGGCATCCACGGCTTTTGTGCACTTAAATAATATTGTACTGTTGAATAATTTTGTGTTTTAAATAAACTGCTTGGCTCGTTACCATTTACAGACTAGTGTGCGGACTTAATTATTTAATTTTGCCACAACAGATCGCATCCATTTCCTGTGTCATGCTCCAAGCTGGGTCTTGAAAGACAGTGTGCGACTGCACCTTGTATTGTTCCTCCACTTCGATATCCCACAGGACATCTTTTGAGATTGTCTATGGAGACAGTTTTAAGAATATACTTGTCATTCGGCTGATTAATATGTATTTTAACTGTTCTTTCATTAATAACAGGTTTTTTCCACTTCGATCTTAAAACTTCTTTTCCTGTACCCATTCTCCTGCTACGGGTTGCCATGCTTTGTTTGTCAATTTTTTCTGCCTATTTTCCTCCCTTATCCTCTGATCAATTTGATGAACCTCCTCTGTTACTTCTTTTTTTAAATCTAACTGCCGCTGTCGGGTCAAGGAATCAGAGAGTGTAGAGGCAATAAAAGAACCATGGGTAAGCGCTGTATGCATCTCAATCCCATACATCAAATAATATGGGGTTTTAGGGGACACTGTCCCTGATGCAGATGCAGGCACATTATTAAGTGATAGCTGGACCTCCGGAATGACGGTGGTCCACTTATTTCCCCTGATTCTCAACAGTTTGACCAATAGCTTTTTTACTTCCTGGTTTTTACGTTCCACCAGCCCCGCTGATTGCGGATGACGTGGTGTGCTGTGCTCTAACCCAATCCCCCTTTGTTCGCAGTAGTCTTTGAAGACCTTGGAGACAAAGGCTCTGCCTTGATCGGAGTGTAAGATTTTGGGTGCACCAGCTACAGTAATTATGTCAGAAATAGCCTTGGTTCGTGCGTTTTTCGAAACAGTTTTTGTGGGGACCAGCCGGCAGAAGGAAGTGCATCCATCTACACAAACGAGAACATGCCTGTATCCCAAAGACGGGGGAAGTGGTCCAATAAAGTCAATAAAGAATTTCCCCATTGGCTCATCAGCTTTCACAGGAGCCAATGATGGTGGCTTAATTAGTGATGACTTATTGGTTAAATAGCATGGCTCACAATTTGCTACGTATGTTTTACAGGCCTTAAGCATGCCTGGCCACCAATATAAGGGAGTCAATTTTCAGAATGTTGTTCTGGCACCACAATGTGCTAGACCTATGCCCACGTGAGCTTCTTTTACAAGCTGTTCTCGTTTGTGTCTCGGGGGTACTTCTCGGTTTCCCTTGGGCAACTTAACTAGCACAATACCTGTAGGGGTTTCCGAGTAAAAGTACTTTGGTGAATATCCTGGTGGATTCTCTTTTGTTGGGTCTAATAGCTGAATCAGTTCCTTATCCTGATTAGCTGCCCGTTCTGCCCTAGTGATTACACTAATATTGGCAGGCCCCTCTCGGGGGGGGGGGGTGTCATGCAGACCGAATGTTTCGCTTGTTCATCTGCAAGACTGTTTCCTTTTGAGTGCACTGTCCCAGTGGTATGCCTGTTTACATGAATCACCTGACAATTCTGTTTCGCCATTCTCGAACGGAGAATGGCTTCCCACAATGACTTATGTTTTATGGGTTTATCCTTATGATTGGTAAAATTTGTTTGTTCCCAGAAAACTAGATCTTGGTTATATCCTCTTTTACAATGGTCACTATCCGTGCAGATTAGTGTGGGTTTAATAAGGTCTGCCTTTTCTAAAGCATACCGTAATGCTGTAGCTTCAGCATGTTGCGCTGTCTTATGGCCAAGGGGTATGGACAGTAATTCTTCTGGATAAAAAGAATAGGAATCTCAAAAAGTCCCTACTACTATCCCCATCCCAGCTGAGGATTGTTGGGATGTCTCTTTTTTAATCATCAGTGAAGAACCATCACAGTAAATGACTTGATGGTATTCTGTAAGCGGTCTCGTAGGTCTTTGTCTGATTCCCTCCTCCGTATCATCATCCTCCATGATGGGGAGATGCTCTGAGTCCATTTCCGGGGAGAAGAATTTAAAAATGAGTGTAGGATCATTTAAGAATGATGCCCATTTATCATATTGGATCTGGGTGGCTCTTTTTTCATCAGAGGCCATCCTCAATACTGAACTTAAATCTGGAATCTCAGTATAGATGGTGTTGAGTCTGTGTTTTCCAAATGTAGTTATGCTGAATAACTGGACACAGACAACAGAATACTTAAACAGGTCTTTAGTAATTGAGGGTCAGGGCTGAACTGAAATACAAACTGCTCCACAGGGTTTATATACCGGTGTGGTCACCACCGGTACTACAATATACAGGAGCCATCAGAAAGTAGTTCATCACCTTAAGGTAGTCTCTTAAGGTGGTACAGGTTACATACACTACAATTCCTCCCCTTTTAGCTTAACAGTGTACACCCCAATTTAAACATAACATGGATAACATATATACAATTTTCATACAAAACTGTTCAAAGATTCAGTCTCTGAGGAGGCCTCCTGATCCGGGCCGGATAATGCCTTTCAGGGGTCTCTGGTTCTCGTTGCTGGGGTGACTCATCCATTTGATCTCTTATGGATTGAACATCATCATGTACATTCGAGTCTGAGGTAGATGCTACAGGCTCAATAACTTCATCAACTGGTGTCTCTGCCGTAGACATGGGGTCGACCCTTGTTCTCGATTCCACAAGTTGGTCAGCATGACGTCGTATTACGTTCTCACCAACGTCTACCGTGTACATCAAGGGTCCTTGTCGGGCACGAATTGTTCCGGATTGCCATTTATCATTCCTATAGTCCCTGGCCAACACTGGTTGTCCTATTTCGAAACTCCGAGTGCCCTTGTTATTTACGTGCTGGAATTGTTTGTTTTCGACTTCCCTACGCACATTGGGTTTTAACAAATCCAATCGGGACCGCAACCTCCTGTTATAGAACATTATGGCAGGGCTTTGATTTGTCACTGCATGCGTGGCGTTTCGATATGCCATCAGGAAATTGTCCACCTTGTGTTGTAGTGGAATATGGTCTTCGCTCATGGCATTTATCGCCTTTTTGAACGTTTGTACAAATCTCTCGGCCAACCCATTTGTAGCCGGATGATATGGGGCAGATGTATAGTGTTTCACCCCATTCTTCTTCATGAATTTCTGGAATTCTTCTGACACGAACTGTGGTCCGTTGTCTGAACATATTTGTTCCGGCAGCCCATTCCTTGCAAATATGGTTCTTAGAACTGCGATCGTCTTTTCAGAGGTAGTGGTCGACATCTTAATCACTTCTGGCCATTTAGAATGTGCGTCTACCGCTATCAAAAACATGGAATCCATGAATGGGCCTGCAAAGTCAATATGCACACGTTGCCATGGGGTTGAAGGCCATTCCCACGGATGCAGCGGTGCAATTGGAGGTGCATTTTGAACTTTTTGGCACCCTGAGCAGCTTTTAGTCAGATCCTCTATTTGTTTGTCGATACCTGGCCACCACACATAAGCCCTAGCAAGGCCTTTCATCTTGACTCCCCCCAGATGACCTTCATGCAGTTCCTTTAGAACTCTCTCCCTTAATTTAGGAGGAATAATCACCCTTGTTCCAGACATCAATGTTCCTTGACAGACGGACAGCTGTTCTCGTCTGGCTGAGAATGCCGGTAACAGTGGTTCGCCATGTGTTGGCCATCCCTTCACTGTCAAATCGTAGACCCGAGACAGTGTCGGGTCGTTTCTGGTCTCTCTCTCAATACTCGCATTGGTGACTGGTAAGCATTCGATGATGGTCGAGTGAAATATCTCGACAGGGTCAACTGCCGGTGCCTCTTCCGCTGTAGGTAGTGGCAGGCGCGACAGCCCATCAGCATTACCATGTTGCTTTGTACCTTTGAATTCGATATCATATTGATGTGCCCCTAGGAAAAGGGACCATCTCTGAAGCCTCTGCGCCGTCATAACCGGAACACCCTTCTTAGGGTTAAAGGTGGAAACCAACGGCTGGTGATCTGTCAGCAGCGTAAACCTTTGGCCTTGCAGGTAATGGTTAAATTTCTTAACTCCCCGCATGAGGCTGAGAGCCTCCCTATCTATCTGAGCATAGTTGCGCTCAGCGGAGGTCAATGATCTGGATGCGAACGCGACTGGCCTTTCCAAGCCATTTGGCAACTTATGTGAGAGCACTGCCCTGATACCATATGGAGAAGCATCACAAGCTAAACGAATAGGCAGCGTTGGGTTAAAGTGAGCCAACACTTCCTTAGAGGTGATCAGTGCCTTGCTTTTTTGAAAAGCCCGCTTACAGTCCTCGCTCCACTTCCATGGTACTCCCATTTGCAAAGAGTGTTCAGCGGGTGTAACACCGTGGATAAATTTGGAAGAAACTTGTGGTAATAGTTAATCAACCCAAGGAACGACCTAAACTGGGATACATTTTCCGGAGCGGGAGCTTTCACAACAGCTTCGATCTTGTCAGGTGGCTTATGAAGCCCCTCCTGGTCAATGACGTGACCGCAGTACGAGATTCGCTTCTGAAAGAACTCACATTTCTGGCGATTAACTCTGAGTCCATATTCTTTCAATCTGGTGAGCACCTGCTCCAAATTCGCGAGGTGTTCCTTATCATCATCTTCTGTAATCAGAATGTCGTCCAGGTAGCATTGTGTGCCTGGAATTCCCTGTAATACCTGCTCCATGGCCCTTTGCCAAATCGCTGGAGCCGATGCCACTCCAAAAACCAGTCTATTATACCGATATAAGCCCTTATGTGTGTTGATCGTGAGATACTGGCGTGACGCTTCATCAACTTCCATCTGTAAGTACGCCTGTGCCAGGTCTATCTTGGTGAAGTGTTTCCCGCCAGACAGCGAAGCGAAGATATCCTCAATCCGCGGAAGCGGATATTGCACCGTGTGAAGAACTGGATTAACAGTGATCTTGAAATCGCCACAGATGCGAACCTTCCCAGGTTCCCCCGGCTTGTTGCTCAACGAACGCTTCATGATGGGAACAATGGGCGTGGCCCATTCGCTCCAGTCCACCTTTGACAGTGCTCCTGAACATTCTAGCCCTTCCAGCTCAGCTTCCACAGCAGGTCGTATCGCATAAGGTACCGGTCTGGCTTTGAAAAATTTTGGGTTTGCATGTTCTTCAACCTTGATGTTTGCCGTAATTCCTTTCAGTGTTCCCAGTCCCTGTTGGAACACCTCCTTAGCATCGTCCAATATTTTGGATAGTCGTTTAGGTTTGACGTCGTCCTCTTTACAGGAATCTACAGTTAGTGCTTGTAAGGAATGCCAGTCCATATTTATTCTCCGGATCCATTCCCGTCCCAGTAGTGGTGGACCTCCCTCAGGTAACACATACAATTCCATTCCCTGACTTTCTTTACCATTGTAGACCACCTTTACCTTTATCTTTCCGATGGGGTATACTCTTTGCCCCGTGTATGTTTTCAATACAATCTCCGTATCCCTCAGGGGAATGTGTGAGAATAACCTTTTGTACTCTTGCTTATTCATGACCGTCAATGCCGATCCAGTGTCCAATTCCATCTTCACTTGGACTCCTGCTATCCAAAGCATGACCCAGATAGTTTGGTGGTCTGCTGTGTTACCCACATTATGTATTTTTAGACAACCCAGTTCCTTACTGCTGGAGTCTGAATCCGTCTTTTGTTCATCCGAACTGTTCTCTGTCACCTTCTGTACTTTCTTGTACTTCTCCTGCGGTGACTTTTTGTTGCTGGTCTTCTTTCTTGACCGGCATACTTTCGCTATGTGACCAAGTCTGCCACATTTCCTGCATTCTTTATCTTTGAACCAGCACTGGTTCTGATCATGCGTTGTCCTTCCGCAACGATAACACTTTACTGCACCCAATACCATTTCATTGGTGCTGAATTCCGATGGCCTTTGCTGCATTTCCGCAGTGCCTCGTGCTGCTGCCTCGTGCGATGCTGCAATGCTGAAAGCTTTGTCCAGCATAAGATCCTTTTCCTCTAGCAGTCGCTTCTGAGTTCCTTCCTTTAGTAGCCCACACACGAACTTATCTCTCAGAGCGTCTGCTAGTCCTGTACCGAACTGACAGTACTTTGATAACTTGCACAGTTCGATTAAGAATTCAGCGTTGCTTTCCTCTTTAAGCTGAATTCTTTTGTAAAATTTAAATCGTTCCGCTATCAGCAGCGGCGTGGGGTTTAAATGCTCTTGCAGGATAGTAACAATCTCCGCGAAACTCTTTCCTACCGGTTTATCTGGTGTTACAAGGTGCCTTAATAACCCGTACGTCTTCGCACCCATCGAGTTTAATATGGTTAGTGCTTTCTTATCCGCCGGTACCTCATTCGCTGTACAGTAAACTTCAACGCGTTCCACATAAGTGGCCCAATCTTCTACATCGCTATCAAAAGCAGTGATGTTACCCGTTTTTGGCATCTTGTTGAGTTTCCTTTATTTTATTTATTTTTCCAAAATGGTGGCTTCCCGCGCTTGGCGGCTTTTCCCGCACTTATCTTCTTCCCCCGCCGACTAAAATGACGATTACCGCGCTGTTGCCGTTCTCGCCTCCCAGCGGTCCTTATTTCCCCCGACGCAGGTGCTCTTGTTCCCCGCCACTCCCGCGGTCCTCGTGGACATTAACGCTTTTCTGGCTGCTGCGCATCTCTGCCCGATTGCAGTCCGGCCCTTTTCACCGGCTGCGGTCGTGTTCTCCGCCCTTTTCTTCGGTTTCCCTCCCCTTCTCCCACTGACAACTCGGCCGACTTTCTCTCCATGTCGCTAGATCGGGCTTACCCGCTGCTGTCGTAGAAGGGATGATCACTGCCTATTGCTGATGGTGGACTTCGTGGCCAGTAAATCCAAACCGGGTTCTCGATGTCTCCCGTGCGATGCGGTGCTCAGCAGGATGATGAGGGCGGATGCCCCTTTTCGACGCCCGTTCCGAGGACGAAGCTTCCTTGGATGCAAAACTGCCGCTAGGTATGATCAGACTCGTCGCCACTGTTGAGTCTGTGTTTTCCAAATGTAGTTATGCTGAATAACTGGACACAGACAACAGAATACTTAAACAGGTCTTTCGTAATTGAGGGTCAGGGCTGAACTGAAATACAAACTGCTCCACAGGGTTTATATACCGGTGTGGTCACCACCGGTACTACAATATACAGGAGCCATCAGAAAGTAGTTCATCACCTTAAGGTAGTCTCTTAAGGTGGTACAGGTTACATACACTACAGATGGTAATGGGGTATTTCCCTTGAAGGGTTCCTGCCTTGATGAGGCATTGGACTACCATAGTCATGATCCTTTCTTTTTTAATGTACCTCCTTTCGATGTTGGAAAAGTTATAAGAATGAAACTGAATGGGCACTATTCTCTTTTCATTATAGAAAACTGCAACTGCCACTTTAGGTGATGACCTGAGATGAATATTGAGGGGAACTTGTAAGTCCCTCTGTTCCAGGTCTATGGCTTTTTGTACCTCTCGGCATAATTGTTGCAATTTTGAGTAATTGTCTGGTGAAAATATGACTGGTCCTTTTGCTGCTTCACCTACTCTAGCATACAGGGGTACTGTGAGCTCGGCAAAGGTTGATGTAAAGGAGCAAGCAAAATTCAGGAGTCCTAAACTTGCTTGCAGATTTTTCAGAGTTTTAGGATATTGAATGGTGGCTAATCTTTCATTATAGGATTGAGTTAATCCTCTACCGTTGCCAGTTATTTGCAGGCCTAGAAAATCTACCTCTTCCCTAACTAGTTAACTCTTTTTTATGTTAATTAAGTATCCAGCAGTTGTAAGTCTGGATAAAACACTATCAGTGGCTTTCAAGTGATCTTGGAGATCATCATGTGACAGATAAGAATTGACGTTAGGTAGGTCTTTTAAAAGATCAATGATGTGGGCTGGAACGAGAACGGGACTGTTTGGAAATCCCTGGGGCAATCTGGTCCAGCAGTACTGATAACCATCGGGTCCAGTCATCGCTGTTTTTGGCCAATCAGCTTTTTCGATTGGATGGGACCAGAAACCGTTTGCTAGATCAATACAAGATTTATATTTTTCCCTCATAATTCCAGAGAGAAGGGCTGTGGAATTTTGCTGTTGTGCAGTATGTGGTGCCGTTACCCTATTTAAGGCTGTATAATCGACCACTAATCTCCACCTCCCATCTGGATTAGCAACACTAAACAATGGTGAATTAGTTCTAGGTGACATTTTGATTAAGACACCTTGTTCTGTTAGTTCTTTGAGCATTGTTAGGAGATCTATTTTTCCCTTGTGGTCTTGAATAGGTCACTGTTTTTTAGGTTTGTGGCATCAAGTGGGTGGGGTTTGATGTCTATCTTTCCACATTGATTTGGATGGTGTTGTAGATAAGGGTAGTATCTATTAATGAGTTGCTCGACGAGGTCTTTGCCTCCCCCCTCTAGGCAAGTTCGATCAAGCTGTGTCCGAACATGTTTTTCCCTGTCATCCTGGTCTGTGCATGCTTCTACAGGTCTGGTTGAGATTTTAAGGTAATGTTTCATGTCTGGTTGTCCTATAATGAGGGAACAGGCCAATTGTGGTACCAGTCCTACATCTAGGGTCACCGTAATTCCATATATAGTAATAGGTATTTTGTAAAAATTAATTATTTGGGTTTTATCTTGTGTGAATCCCCCTAATGGTCTTTTACAAATTGGGCTTCCCAAATCTGTCCACTTAGTTTTTATTATTGCAGGATGTTTACAGTGTAATCAGCTCCTGTCTCAAACAGGGCCTTCACTTGTGTGTTTGTGGGCAAGGTTGCCAGGGCATAGGGGAATTCAAGGGGTGCTGGCTGGGTGCCAGGCCTTCAATCCTGGGATTGTTCATCCCCAAACTAAACCTATAATGGGACCAGAAACTAGGGATAAAAAAAACGGAGAAAGTACCTTTGGTATTCAGAAACAAGGACTGCATAGACCCAAGTCTCAAGTCCACCCGCCCAGACACAAACTCGTGGCTCGGGTATCCCAGATGGTTTATATACCCAACTCGCCCACAACGCGAGAAAGATTTCTCCCTGGAAAGATGGGATAGACGAAGGGCCAGACCTCGAAAGGAAAGTGAAGGACAGTGGACTCCCTATGGGGACAACTTTTACACTGGCCAAAACTATCAGAGATCCATGGGAGGATACCGGGAAAACCGAAATAGGGATCAAAAAGTTTCCCAACAGAACCAACGTCCACCCCAACAGGAGGATCGTCAAGATAATAAATGGTCCGACAAACCCCCTAAGGGATCTGGAAAGCATGATACCCCCAAGAGGGAGGAACAAAAAATAGTTAAATTGATTAAAGGCAAAGCAACAAATGAAACTCAGGATTGGCCTTGGCTCTGATCCATGGCAAGCTGTTTGCCACCAGACTTCGGAGCCAGTGAACCAGCTCATCCTGGTTCAAGTTAGCCCGGTCGGGATCCCCATTACAGGCACTCCTGGACACAGGCCACAGCCTGTCTGCGAAAGCCTGTGGGGTCTCCCCTGCTAACTGGGAAGTCTTCTCCACCCGGGAGAACGGACAACCATCATTCATCCCCATCGCCTCCAGAACTTGATCACGGATGGCAGCGTACCCTCCCTGTCCATTCTTGTACTCAGCAGAGAGGGACTGGTACAGCTTGCCATCCAAGGTGAACAGGATCATCTTGGCCATTTCTGAGTCGTCACACTCATTAATGCCTGCTGCTTGTTCCACTTCCATAAAGTGGACTGAGGGGTCTCCCTTGTGTGTGAGCTTATTCAAGTGACTTACCATAGCCCTAAGCTGTTGGGTCCCATGGGGAATCACGAACTGACTTTAAAGGGGCCCCTGGCCCCCACCTACCCCAGGTGGGCCAAACTTTTGCTGTCAAGCTGGGCACATTGGCCCCGGCTCCGACCTTTCCTGCATTTGTTTGCCAACTTCTGCCTGCTGCCAAACTGAGTCAAAACCCGGCGCCACAGGTGGTGTTGGTGTGCAATCCTCCCTGTCTTCCCTACAGATTGCTTGTCCCTCCTGCTGCCAAACTGAGTCAAAACCCGGCGCCACAGGTGGTGTTGGTGTGCAATCCTCCCTGTCTTCCCTACAGATTGCTTGTCCCTCCTGCTGCCTAACTGAGTTGCTCCCCGGTGCCACAGGTGACGCCTGCACAGTTTCTACTTCTATTTCCAGGTCCACCCGGGTTCACTAGGCATACCATGCCTTTTGCCCTGGACAGAGCAAGTTTTAATCTGTCTATCTGCTTTTGACAGGGGCCGTGATCTCCCGCTTCAAAATCCCTAGTGCTTGCTACTTTATAAGGTGCCTTTATGTTTCTGTACTGCTCCTCCTGTTCCCTTAACTGTCTGGTTAGGCGAGCATTCTCCTCTTTCAGTACCAGCTCATTTCCTTTTGCCTCGGTGACTTGACACCGAAAATACTCATGCCTGTCTCTGTGTTTCTCTACTAGCTGTAATTTCTCTTGATTCTGGGCTTATAATTCCTGCTATAGTTCCTCCCCTGCTAAAGCTCTTGCCTGAGACAGTTTGGCTACCTCCTGCAGCTCTGCTGTCAAAGCTTCAACCTGCTGGTCTAAAAGCTGGATCTGTCGTATGGCACAGACCAACCAAATGGCCTTCTCTACCGACTTCTTATGATCCTTGTTGTGTATGTACCTTTAAGGGACTAACTGGTCTTAGACTGCAGTACCGGCAGTGACCACCCCTATATAAAAGGCCCTAGCAGGCTTCTGTAGTTTCAGTTTCAAGCTGCCTCTTGTTCAGTAAAGTACCTGTTAAACTGTTCTCCTGAAGTCCGTGTATTATTGAGGCGCGGACTTTACAGTGGCGACGAGTAAGTTCGAACTCACCTGCAGTGTGGCATCGCCTCACGGGGATCTCGCCTGAAAGGAAGGTCCTGGAAGGTCGTAGTCTGAGCAACGGGTGCCAACCGAGGGCAACCGCCCAAAGAATCCATCGGTGTTTGGAGAATTGCGGGATAGACTGTGGTTCCAGCGAATCGTGCTGGTAGCAGGTAGCGCGCTGACCTTTCCGGACTGCGGCGGGCTCAAGCTCGATCGAGCAGCTCTACAAATCGGGCCGCGCAGCATCGCCAGGAAAAGAAAACAAGAGAGAGAGGGTGGAGCGCACAGGGCGCGGTCGGTGCTCGAGAACAGGACAGTGGAGAGAAACTAAACAGGGGGGAAGGAAAGCGAGATGCGCCAAAGCTGCGGGTCGCCGCCATTACCCCGTAGAACGCTAGGAGCAGCGTGGCAGTAAGGGGAAGAAGCAAAAGCATGGGAGGCGCCATTTTATCCCGTTGGGGAAGAAGCAAAAGCACGGGAGGCGCCATTTTATTCCATTGGGGAAGAAGCAAAAGCGCGGGAGGCGCCATTTTAAATCACCCAAGATGCCGAAAAGTGGCAGTATCACTGCTTTCGACAACGAGGTAGAAGACTGGACCACGTATGTGGAAAGAATTGAAGTGTACTGCAAGGCAAATGAGGTGGCTGATGGAAAGAGGGCGTCGGTATTATTAAATCTGATGGATGCGAGTACGTACGGCCTATTGCGGAATTTAATTACCCCAGCTAAACCAATGGAGAAAAGTTTTGAGGAGATTGTTCATATCTTACAGGAACATCTAAGCCCTACACCACTGCTGATAGCAGAAAGATTCAAGTTCCATAAAAGAAACCAGCACAAAGATGAGAGCAATGCTGAATATCTTACGAACTACGCAAGTTATCGAAGCACTGCCAGTTCGGAGCAGGACTGGCAGACACCTTACGGGATAAGTTTGTCTGTGGGCTCCAGAGTGAAGGAACCCAGAAATGACTTCTTTCAAAAAAAGACCTGACGCTAGAACAGGCTTTCAGCGTGGCAGTATCCTACGAAGCAGCAGCACGGGGAGCTGCGGAAATACAGCAGAAACCACAAGAATACAGCGCTAACGAAATGGCGTATGGAGCCGAAAAGTGCTATCGCTGCGGCAGAACAACCCATGAGCAGAAGGACTGCTGGTTTAAAGACAAAATGTGCAGGCAATGCGGGAAAATGGGACATATAGCAAGAGTCTGCAGGTCGGGAAAGAAGACCAACATGAAAAGAACTACTAAGGAACAGTACAGGAAAGTAAAGAAACTGACAGATAGTAGTTCAGAAGATCAGGAGAGTGATAAGGACTCTGGGAGCAGGCGACTAAGTTGTTTAAAGTTACACAACGTGATCGCAAAAGAAGATCACCGAACCATTTGGGTCACCCTCATGATAGCAGGGTCCCCAGTGAAGATGGAATTGGACACAGGATCAGCCCTAACTGTCATGAATCGACGAGACTATGAGTGGCTATTCTCGCACATACCCTTAAAGGACACGTCCATTGTATTGAAGACATACACGGGGCAAAAGGTCTACCCCAGAGGAAAAATAAGGGTGCCAGTTGAATATAACGGAAAGGAAACACATAAACTATACATGTATATACTACGAGATGGAGGACCACCATTATTGGGACGTGAATGGATCCGAAGACTACAATTGGATTGGCATTCCATTCTGGCACTAACTGTGACTGACAAAAAAGATGATGACGTCGCACCTGGACGTCTGTCATAAATTCTATCTGACGTGGAAGAGGTGTTCCAACAAGGACTTGGGACTCTAAAAGGAGTAAAGGCAACCATAAAGATTGAGGATAACGCATCCCCAACATTTTTCAAGGCCAGACCGGTGCCATACGCGATACGCCCAGCTGTGGAAGTTGAACTGGAGAGTCTGGAGCGTTCGGGGGTGCTGTCTAAGGTGGACTGGAGCGAGTGGGCCACACCCATCGTTCCTGTAATGAAGAAAGCATTGAGCAGCACGCCTGGGGAGCCAAGGAAGGTTCGCATCTGTGGGCTCTTCAAGGTGACTGTGAACCCAATCCTGCACACAGTACAATCCGCTTCCACGGATAGAAGATATTTTCGCCTCACTATCTGGAGGGAAACGTTTTACAAAGATTGACCTGGCTCAAGTGTATCTACAAATGGAGGTGGAAGAAGCATCTAGGAAATACCTCACAATAAACACTCATAAAGGCCTTTACCAGTACAATCGACTGGTATTTGGGGTAGCATCGGCCCCGGCTATGAGGCAGAGGGTAATGGAACAAGTCCTGCAAGCGATCCCGCGGACCCAGTGTTATTTGGACGACATCCTGGTTACGGGCGAAAATGACAATGAACACCTTGCCAACCTGGAACAGGTGCTCATGAGATTGCAGGAATATGGGCTACGAGCCAACCGTCCCAAATGCGAGTTCTTCAGGAGACAAATCTCGTATTGTGGCCACATGATTGATGAGGAAGGGTTGCATAAGTCGCCAGACAAGATTGAGGCTGTAGTCAAGGCTCCAGCACCAGAAAATGTGTCGCAACTGAGGTCGTTCCTCGGGTTGGTGAACTACTACCATAAGTTCTTGCCGAATTTATCTACAATTCTGCACCCACTGAATGCCCTCCTTCAAACTGGTGTAACATGGAAATGGAGTGATGAGTGTAAGCGTGCCTTTCAGGAATGTAAATGCCAAATCACTTCAAAAGAAGTATTGGCCCACTACAACCCAACACTACCGATTCGGTTGGCATGTGATGCGTCACCTTACGGCATTGGAGCGGCGCTGTCATACAAATTCCGTGACGGTTCAGAGAGGCCAATAGCCTTTGCATCGCGCTCACCAACCTCAGCCGAGCGTAACTATGCCCAGATTGACAGGGAGGCCCTCAGCCTGGTGTGGGGGGTGAAAAAGTTCAATCACTATCTGCACGGGCAGAAATTCACCCTACTGACTGATCACCAACCCCTGGTCTCAATTTTTAACCCAAAGAAGGGCGTTCCGGTGATGACGGCGCAATGGCTGCAAAGATGGTCACTGTTTCTAGGGGCACATCAGTATGACATAGAGTACAAAGGTACGAAACAACATGGAAACGCTGATGGGCTGTCACGCCTACCGTTGCCTACGGTGGAAGAAGCACCTGCAGTGGACCCTGTTGAGATATTCCATGCGACCATAGTCGAATGTTTGCCTGTTACAAACATAAGTATTGAGAAGGAAACCCGAAATGACCCGACACTCTCTTGGGTCAATGATTTGACGGTGAAGGGATGGCCAGCATATGGCGACTCACTATTGCCAGCATTCTCGCCAAGGAGTGAACAGCTGTCAGTGTGCCGGGGAACCTTGATGTGTGGATCCCGAGTGGTAATTCCACCCAAGTTGAGAGATAGGGTACTCAATGAGCTTCATGAGGGTCATCTGGGAGGGGTAAAAATGAAGAGCCTAGCCAGGGCGTTTGTGTGGTGGCCGGGAATCTGGAAAGACTGGAAAACTGCTAATGTAACACCCTTATTTGAATAGGGCGGTAGACAGAAGGCTGGAAACTATAGATCGGTTAGCCTAACATCTGTGGTAGGTAAAATTTTGGAGTCCATTATTAAGGAGACAGTAACAGGACATTTGGATAATCATACTTTAATCGGACAAAGTCAGCATGGTTTTATGATGGGGAAGTCATGTTTGACACACTTGCTGGAGTTCTTTGAGGAAGTAACATATAGGGTGGATAAAGGGGAACCAGTGGACGTAGTGTATTTAGACTTCCAAAAGGCATTTGACAAGGTGCCACACAAAAGATTATTGCTTAAGATAAAAAATCACGGGATTGGGGGTAATATTCTGGCATGGATAGACGATTGGCTATCTAACAGAAGGCAGAGAGTTGGGATAAATGGTTCATTCTCAGACTGGCAATCAATAACTAGTGGTGTTCCGCAGGGGTCAGTGCTGGGTCCCCAACTCTGTACAATCTATATTAACAATTTGGAGGAGGGGACCGAGTGTAACATATCAAAGTTTGCAGATGATACTAAGATGGGAGGGAAAGTAGTGAGTGAGGAGGACATAAAAATCCTGCAAGGGGACATAGACAGGCTAAGTAAGTGGGCAGAGATTTGGCAGATGGAATACAATACTGGAAAGTGTGAGGTTATGCAACTTTGGCAGGAAAAATCGTAGAGCAAGTTATTATCTTAATGACAAGAAACTGGAAAGTACTGAAGTACAAACGGATCTGGGGGTCCTGGTGCACGAAACTCAAAAGGTTAGTATGCAGGTGCAGCAAGTGATTAAGAAGGCCAATGGAATGTTGGCTTTCATTGCTAGGGGGATAGAATATAAAAATAGGGAGGTATTGCTTCAGTTGTACAAGGTATTGGTGAGACCGCACCTGGAATACTGCATACAGTTTTGGTGTCCATACTTAAGAAAAGACATACTTGCTCTCGAGTCAGTACAAAGAAGGTTCACTCGGTTAATCCCGGGGATGAGGGGATGGACATATGAAGAGAGGTTGAGTAGATTGGGACTCTACACATTGGAGTTCAGAAGAATGAGAGGCGATCTTATTGAAACATATAAGATTGTGAAGGGGTTGGATCGGGTGGATGCGGGGAGGATGTTCCCGATGATGGGTGAAACTAGAACTAGGGGGCATAGTCTTAGAATAAGGGGCTGCTCTTTCAAAACTGAGATGAGGAGGAACTACTTCACTCAGAGGGTGGTAGGTCCATGGAATATGCTGCCCCAAAAAGCTGCAGAAGCTACATCATTACATAAATATAAAACAGAAATTGACAGTTTCCTAGAAGTAAAGGGAATTAAGGGTTACGGGGAGCGGGCAGGAATTTGGACATGAGTCTAGGTTCGGACCGGACATGGCCCTGTGGGTAGCAGAGCGGGCCCAGGGGCCGTGTAGCCTGATCCTGCTCCTATTTCGTGTGTCTAATTCTGTTAGATTCAGGAGATGGTTCTGTGATAGTAGATTGGCGGTTAGAATCAGATCAGCCATGATCTTATTGAATGGCGTAGCAGGCTCGAGGGGCCGATTAGCCTACTCCTGCTCCTATTTCTTATGTTCTTATGTTCTAAGACGAGATGTTGAGGATAAGCAGTTCCAGCACATAAATGAGAAGCCAACCAGGAGCTTCAAGATAGGGCAACCAGTCTTGGCCCGCGACTACCGAACAGAAAAATGGCAGCCAGGCACGATATGCACACAGCAGGGACCACTAATGTACACAGTGGACGTTGGAGAGAGCGTCATGAGACGCCATGCTGACCAGATTCTAGAGTCACAGGAACAAGCCAAACCTGTACCACAAGCGTATGCACCTGGTAATGAACCCGAAGTACAGATTGCGTCTACCTCAGAAGCAGGGGTATTGGAAGCTGACGAACCAACCAATGACAATGAGCCAGAATTGGCTCCACCGCCAGAACACGATACTCGAGAAAGGCGCTATCTAGTCCGGATCAGGAAGCCTCCTCAAAGACTGGACTTATAAATGACTATTTCAGTTAATGTATATATTACTGAGAAAATTGTAATTGTAATTAGTTATTATTTAGTTGTTAAATGAATGTTATGTACTGTTTATCTAAAAGGGGAGGAATTGTTGTGTATGTACCTTTAAGGGAATAACTGGTCTTAGACTGCAGTACCGGCAGTGACCACCCCTGTATAAATATCCCTAGCAGGCTTCTGTAGTTTCAGTTTCAAGCTGCCTCTTGTTCAGTAAAGTACCTGTTAAACTGTTCTCCCGAAGTCCGTGTATTATTGAGGCGCGGACTTTACAATCCTTGCTCTCAGTCCATTTGCCTGCAGCATCCATGGGACGCCCAGCATGCAACAGACTGGTCACCCACTTCTTGGTGATATTCACCTTCTCAAAATCGTAAGAGGAAATCCTCTCTTCCATCTTCGTTCGCTCATTGAACACAGGGTCTATTGCATTACTTCCGTTTTGTCCAAGTCCTGCCACGGTCGCCATGCTGTGAGGGGTGGTGGCGTGACTTGTTTGTCAGCTTCACCTCTGACTCCTTTGAGTGGTTCGAATCGCTCCCACTCACTTTTGTTCTCGACTTTGGACTTATTTGGGGGTTGTAATGAACTTGCAACAGACAGCTGCTTTGGTCAAAAGAATTGAGATCTTTATTTTGAGACAGGAAATAATACAATACAATAAAACTTATACTCTAAAAGGGTGGGGAACACTCGGAATATGCGAGGGAGAAATTACAATAGACAAAATCCCTTACCCTCCCAACGCCTCTATCCTAACTAGGTTGAAATCCAGAGGACCAGGAAACGCTCACCAATCGACTTTCTTGGCAGATTATAGAGGTTCGCGATTTTGGGGTTCTGCTTAGTTGTGGCGGTTGGGGCCTGCTGTACCCTGGATGTGGTAGAAGACTGCACCTGCATTGGGTCTTCAGTTTGGGTTTGTCCGCTGATGCGGTTAGTCGCGCTGTTGGATGTATCGGGTAAGTGCACAATTTTCTTTGGTTAAACATAAGAACATAAGAAATAGGAGCAGGAGTAGGCCAATCAGCCCCTCGAGCCTGCTCCACCATTCAATAAGATCATGGCTGATCCGATCCTAACCTCAAATTTTCTATCACTCTCCATCCCACCCGAACCCATGTGATCTCCTGGGAGAGGCGAAAAACCCGATAAAAAACCCAATGGCCAATTTGGGAGAAAAAATCTGGGAAATTCCTCTCCGACCCATCTAGGCGATCGAAACTCTTCCAGGAGATCACTCTGTCCCTATATTTTCTACAGTACTTACCTTCTGTAAAGGCGATCTCCACCCCAGCCAGGAACAGGAATAAAACCATCTCCTGAAATCTAACACAGAATTAGAACACAAGAAGTAGGAGCAGAACCAGGCTACACGGCCCCTGGGCCCGCTCCACTACCCACAGGGCCATGACCATTCCGAATCTAGACTCATGTCCAATTTCCTGCCCGCTCCCCGTAACCCTTAATTCCCTTTACTTCTAGGAAACTATCTATTTCTGTTTTAAATTTATTTAATGATGTAGCTTCCACAGCTTTCTGGGGCAGCAAATTCCACAAACCTACCACCCTCTGAGTGAAGAAGTTTCTCCTCATCTCAATTTTGAAAGAGCAGCCCCTTATTTTAACATTATGCCCCCTAGTTCTAGTTTCACCCATCATTGGGAACATCCTCACCGCATCCACCCGATCAAGCCCCTTCACAATCTCATATGTTTCAATAAGATCGCCTCTCATTCTTCTGAACTCCAATGAGTGGAGTCCCAATCTACTCAACCTCTCCTCATATGACCACCCCCTCATCCCCGGGATTAACCGAGTGAACCTTCTTTGTACTGACTCGAGAGCAAGTATGTCTTTTCTTAAGTATGGACACCAAAACTGTATGCAGTATTCCAGGTGCGGCCTCACCAATACCTTGTACAACTGAAGCAATACCTCCCTATTTTTATATTCTATCCCCCTAGCAATGAAAGCCAACATTCCATTGGCCTTCTTGATCACTTGCTGCACCTGCATACTAACTTTTTGAGTTTCGTGCACCAGGACCCCCAGATCCCTTTGTACTACAGTACTTTCCAGTTTCTTGCCATTAAGATAATAACTTGCCCTATGACTTTTCCTGCCAAAGTGCATAACCTCACACTTTCCAGTATTGTATTCCATCTGCCAAATCTCTGCCCACTTACTTAGCCTGTCTATGTCACTTTGCAGGTTTTTTATGTCCTCCTCACTCACTACTTTCCTTCCCATCTTAGTATCATCTGCAAACTTTGATATGTTACACTCGGTCCCCTCCTCCAAATCGTTAATATAGATTGTAAAGAGTTGGGGACCCAGCACTGACACCTGCGGAACACCACTAGTTACTGATTGCCAGTCTGAGAATGAACCATTTATCCCAACTCTCTGCTTTCTGTTAGAGAGCCAATTCTCCACCCACGCCAGAATATTACCTCCAATCCCGTGATTTTTTAACTTGAGCAATAATCTTTTGTGTGGCACCTTGTCAAATGCCTTTTGGAAGTCTAAATACACTACGTCCACTGGTTCTCCTTTATCCACCCTGTATGTTACTTCCTCAAAGAATTCAAGCAAATTTGTCAAACATGACTTCCCCTTCATAAAACCATGCTGAGTTTGTCCTATTAAATTATGTTTGTCCAAATGTCCCATTACTGTCTCCTTAATAATGGACTCTAACATTTTACCAACCACAGATGTTTGGCTAACAGGTCTATAGTTTCCAGCCTTCTGCCTACTACCCTTTTAAATAAGGGTGTTACATTAGCAGTTTTCCAATCTGCCGGGACCTTTGCTGAGTCCAGGGAGTTTTGGAAAATTATTACCAATGCATCCACAATCCCTACCGCCACTTCCCTCAAGACCCTAGGATGTAAGCCATCAGGTCCAGGGGATTTATCCAGCTTAAGTCCCATTATTTTACCAAGTACCACTTCCTTAGTGATTTTAATCATATTTAGCTCCTCCCCCCCTAGAGCCCCCTGTTTGTCCAGTGTTGGGATATTCTTAGTGTCCTCTACTGTATAGACTGATACAAAATATTTGTTCAGCATTTTTGCCATCTCCATGTTTCCCACCATTAATTTCCCAGTCTCATCCTCTAAGGGACCAACATTTACTTTAGCCACCCTTTTTCTTTTTATATAACTATAGAAACTTTTGCTGTACGTTTTTATATTTTTTGCTAATTTACTTTCATAATCTATCTTCCCTTTCTTAATCAATCTTTTAGTTATTTTTTGCTGTCTTTTAAAGGCTTCCCAATCTTCTATCCTCCCACTAGATTTGGCTACCTTATATGCCCTTGTTTTTAGTCGGATACTATCCTTAATTACTTTACTTAGCCACGGATGGCTATCTTTTCTTTTACACCCTTTTTTCCTCAGTGGAATATATATTTTTTGGAAGTTGTAAAATAACTCCTTAAATGTACCGTCTTACCCTTTAATCTATTTTCCCAGTCCACTCTAATCAATTCCGCTCTCATTCCTTCATAGTCTCCTTTATTCAAGCTCAGCACGCTTGTTTGAGATCCAACCTTCTCACCCTCTACTTGAATATGGAATTCAACCATGTTATGGTCACTCATCCCAAGGGGATCCTTTACTAGGACATTTTTAATTAATCCTGTCTCATTACACAGGACCAAATCTAAGGTTGCTTGCTCCCTGGTCGGTTCAGTTACATACTGCTCAAGAAACCCATCCCTAATTCACGCAATGAACTCATCTTCAAGGCTGCTCTGCCCAATTTGATTTGTCCAGTTAATATGATAGTTAAAATCCCCCCTAATTATAGCTGTTCCCTTATTACAAGCCTCAACAATTTCCTGATTAATACTCCATCCAACAGAGTTGCAACTGTTCGGAGGCCTATAGACAATGCCACTAGTGTTTTTTTCCCCTTATTATTCCTTATCTCTGCCCAAACTGTTTCACTATCCTGCTCCTTTGACCCAATATCATTTCTCTGTATTATAGTGATTCCTTCCTTTATTAACATAGCCACCCCACCTCCCCTCCCTTCCTGCCTGCCCTTCCTGATTGTTAAATAACCTGGTATGTTTAATTCCCAGTCATGGTCACCCTGCAGCCATGTTTCTGTAATGGCCACAAGAACATACCCATATGTAGTTATTTGTGCCGTTAACTCATTCATTTTGTTACGAATGCTACGTGCATTCAGATAAAGAACTTTCAAATATGTTTTGTGACACTTAGTTCCTGTTTTTCCACTTTTACTACTTTACCTTTTACTCCATACCTTCTGTCCCTTCCTGACACGTTCTGTTTTTTAATTTCCCCACTGCTACCTAAGTCTATGACCTTCTTCGTTGTCATTTCTGTTATTTGCTCTCTAGAAACCTCCCCCCCACTAATTAGTTTAAAGCCCTCTCTACAGCCCTAGTTATATGGTTCGCCAGGACTCTAGTCCCAGCACTGGCCAAGTGGAGTCCGTCCCAACGGAACAGCTCCCTCCTGTCCTAGTGCTGGTGCCAGTGTCCCAAGAAGCAAAACCCATTTCTCCCACACCAGTCTTTGAGCCACGCATTTAACTCTTTAATTTTATTTATCCTAACCAAATTCGCTCGTGGCTCAGGTAATAACCCAGAGATTATTACGCTTGAGGTTCTGTTTTTTAATTTGACCCCTAGCTGCTCATACTCCTTTAACAGTACCTTCTTCCTTGTTCTATCTATGTCATTTGTACCAACATGGACCATGACAACTGGATTCTCCCCCTCCCACTCCAAGTTTCTTTCCAGCCCAGAAGAGATGTCCTTAACCCTGGCATTGGGCAGGCAACACAGCCTTCGGGACTCCCGCTCTTGACTGCAGAGAACCCTATCTATCCCCCTAATGATACTATCCCCTACCACTACAACATTTCTTTTTACTCCCTCCACTTGAATGGCCCCCTGTACCACGGTGCTGTGGCCAGGTTGCTCATCCACCCTGCAGTCCCCACTCCTGCCCTCACAGGGAGTAAGAACCTCAATCCTGCTTGACAAGAGCAAGGGCTGCAGCTCCTTCAACACTACATCCTGGATCCCTGTACCTTCCTCACTCATAGTCACACCGTCCTGTCCCTGACCACGGACTACATCTGCAGTAATTAATTTCATAGGTGTGACCACCTCCTGAAACAAAGAGTCCAGGAACTTCTCCCCCTCCCTGATGTGTCGCAGTGTCTGAAGCTCGGTCTCAAGCTCTTTAACATGGAGCTTGAGTTCCTCTAGCAGCAAACACTTATTGCAAATGTAATCACCGTGAGCCTCAATGGGGTCCACCAGCTCCCACATTTCGCAACAGTGACACATCACCTGTTCACCCATATCTGTGTAATTAATTAAATTTCTTATTGTTATTAGTTATGAAGACCCTCTGCCCCGATAAAGATGATAATATTACACCACTATTTAATAGGACTTACCAACTTAAAGGTATAGAAGAGAAGGAAGAGAACCTACCAACCAGCTGATCACCAACCTCCCTCGTGGAAGCTATCTGGGGGACCTGTCTGGTTGAATTGTCTCACTGCTCCATGTCCGCAGTGTTGGATTAGCCTGAGAGATGGAAGCAAAACAGAACAACAAGCACCCCCTCACCTCCCACTTGCCCGAACTCTGCCACTTACCAAACTCTACTTACACTCAATGCGACCGCACTCAGCGCTACCGCACTAAGCCTGCCCCTTTTTATACCCGGATTCTACTTCCGGTTTCAACTCCCCAACAGCTTAATTTACTCTAAAAAATGAAACTTACTTCAAATAGTTCACTTTTTTACTCACTAAAATTCAGTAAATGCACTTAAAAGACTTTTTCTGCCACTTACCAAAGTCTGCTTAAATTTAATGCGATTGGGCAAGTTTTAGGGTCTTTTGTGTCAAAATCTTACTCAGGGGTAAGTCAGGCTAACCTGTAGACTGGAAACAATCTCTGTTTTTTGAATTCTCGGTGGTTGGTTCTTTGTTGGTCACGGTGACCCACTATTACCTGGTTGGTGGTAATATTGGTAGTTGTTGGTTTCTTTAGGTCCTCAGTTGCCGCGACTTTCGTTCTCCTTCTGTTCCTTCAAGTCTCCGATGATGATCTCTCTGTACGAACTGAACTGACTGAACACTGAAAAAGCAGGCCTCAATTATACTGGTTTGAGGCCTGGCTTATCTGACCGCCAAATCTCGGGTTTCTTTGTTAAATTTGGCAGGCTCATTATTTTTAATATGTTTTAAAACTTTAACGAGCTTCGCGGATGGCCCATCTACTCTTAACCAGCTTCGGGGATGGTCCATCTAGTCTTAACGAGCTTTTAACTGGTTTCGGGATTGCCTTGAAACCAGTTTAAAAATGTAAAACGTTTGTAAATCTCTTTGATTGGTTTTGGATTGCTGTTTGATTGTTGTATCCTGTTGGGCTATGTTCTTTCCTTTGTGTTGCTGTGGGCATGTACTGTTTTATTCATGTACTTTGGCTCTGTGATTTTCGGTGGGAACAGGTTTTATTGTCTTTTTTACGTAAAGGCTGAGGTGGCCCAGGACATTCCCAGACTGTCCAAAATCCAAACTCGGGGGCCCACCCCACCTCTCCTGTGTCACAGCCTTTCGCAGGTCTGAACATGCCTTTTAAACCAGCCAAATCTTCCTGGGGTTTTGATTTTTAAAATCCCGTTGGCCCAATATTCCTTCCAACAGTCCAATATCTCTCATTTCTTCCTTTTGGGGAAAATGTGTAATTTTGCACTCCTTACACACCCTCCTGTAATACTTTATAACACTATAGTATCATGCAGTTGTGAGCAAAATTTCTGATCCTCGGGAGCCAACCTTCCCCTGTGTTATCTAAACTAAATACCCAAAACAAAACACTCTCTCCCGTTCCCTTTAGGCATAGTGTTTATCAAAATACACAAGGTAAAAACTTTTATTACATTCACACCCAAGCACGGAGGGGGTCCAACACCCCTGCACCACTTGGAAAAATCACACATATAGGAAAAATAAATTGACACACACACTCATCAAACTTTATTTTTAATAACGTTCAAAGTTTTGTTTTATACCTGGTCATAGACTTTATTTTTGTTTTTGTCCCATGCTCCCTCATGCTGAGAGCGGAGCATCTGGTCCCTTCCTTTGCACTTTGCACACAACAGGTAGAAAACTATGCCCAGCTGACAAACCACTAAAATGTGTGAAGCCAGCCTAATCCAAGAGGGGACCTTTATATTTTCAAAAATGTCCCACCAGGGTGGAACCACAATATCCAATATCTTGGCCCCTATCTCGACTGACTTCTGCTCTAATGTATAGAAATGTTTCTGTGAGATGACCACTGCTTTTAATAGGGCGGTAAGGTGTTCTGGTAGAGGGGGAATCTCATAGCTGAAATGTGTTACATAACTTTGCAGATTGTTGATGTTTTCCCTGACAGTGAGGTGAACAGTTGAGGGTTCAGGGATGGGTACAATCCGTTCCTGGGCCACTTGAACTTCTGCCTTGGGTTTAAAACAAAAACTGCTGTCACTCACCGGACACCAAATGTACTGTCCATGCTGGTAGTGGGGCGCACTTGTGGTGACACAATATGTCCCACCCACTATGAATGCTACTTGAGGAGAAACATGGTACAGTTCACAGGTCGTGCACCAGAAACTTTAAACCCACACTGTGGTCTCAAATAGGCATTCAAGTGCTGGGACACAGTATTATGTGTGCTCCCCGGCCCCGACACCGGGAGAGGTCTGTACCTGTCATAGCGTGCTCCCACTTTATGACATAAAGTGGGACCTCTGCAAAACGGACGTGTGCACGCCCTTGAATGATTCCAATGTTCTGCACCCTGTATACCGGTGCGGGTCGGGCTGTCCCACCCATGACCAGCATCCTCACTACTATCCCCATGATTGTGTGATTGGAACGTCCACAATCCTCTGGGACAGGGTAGGCTTCAGAGGCTAGACGGAGCTGACACGGGCTCAACAAATTACTAAACGGGTGGAGCATTGCGAGGTGCTTGTTGCTAATCCAGGAGGGGACTAAACCTTGTTTTAAATCCTCCAGGTTGCTGCAGCCCTCCCCCAGCAACCATGCCCCGTATAGCACGCACACCTCATTCTGTGCAGCTTGATCCGAAGCATTCCTGACCTCCCGTATGAGTGCATTTACTGTTTTGGCGTGTCTTTCCAGCTCAGCTATTATCTCTTTTAAATGGACCGTCATGGCTTGGTCCTCATGCAGCTCTGAGCCTACCACTGTGTTCTCCTCTGTTAGGAGTTTTCTTAACTGGGTCTTTAAACCATTTATCTGGGTTTGTAGCTCTATATCATCTAGGCTGTTTATCACTGAGGATCCTGTACTTTAAGCTGTGAAAATGTCATTCCAGGTCCCCCTTCTTTGTTTCCCCGCGCCCATATTATGTTCAGGATGTAAACTGTACAGCTTCGCTTTGTCCACATTGGCAAAGTCAAACTCATAAATCTTTCTAAACATTTCCTTCAACAGGGCTTGGTACAACCGTTCTGTCTCTTTAGGGCACCATTCAGGTAAGTGCACCTCGGTCAGGTTCAGGATCACTGAGGCCACTGCATAGTGTAGCAGCTTATCAGTTGGCACTAGGACTAAACCATTCCCTGGTCCCTTGGTGGTGGTAGGACACCTCTGGACTATAGTCCGTGATGTTGTGGTCGTGGGCAGGGCTTTCGGGGGTGGGTCACAAGTTCAGTGGCATTCACTGGGATCGGGAAGTGTGGGACCGCGCACGCATGCAGGCTGGAATCACACTCCATCCCCTCCCCGGCATCTTGCCATTGCTGATGGAAGATGATGGATATGCCTGTGGGGCAGGCCTTCTCTGAACCCCACATACAGACATAAATCCCCTGATCCGGTTCCCACCACTTGTCCCAGCACACACTGAATCCTCCTCGGGTCCCTGTAATCGTCCGATGGGTATTGTTCCCCAATCGTTCCCAATCGACTGCGGGGTTCCCTATGTCCTTTCTCAGCTTTCTGAGCCGCCACCACCTATCCAAAGGAATCTGTCCCTTGCATGTCAAACACACACGTTTCCCCATGGTGACGCTGACCCTTGTAGCAACGATCTGTACCCTGGGGCACGGGATGGAGGCCTCCCCGTACATGAACCCAGTCTGGCTGGAGTATTGTGTGGAGTTAGACCCCAGCCACCCTGGCCACCTTCCCTCATGGAAGTAGATGGCGAGCTCCTCCACATCCCGTTCGCCACCCCCTGCGGTAACGATCGGTGCTCTCTCTCCTGAGCACCCATAGATATGGGAGTTCTCCACGTCTCCTCGATCACTGATGCTCACCCCTACCAGGGCGAGCAGGAGCAGAACCTTTCTCATCCCGATTTCCTCTCTGTAGGGACACACAAACAAAATAGCCATGTCCCGAGAAGGTTCTCTGGCCTGACACAGTTATCAAAATTCAAAACTTAAACTTATACTAAACTAAAATTAAACCACTAAAATCCCAAACTTCCAAACTGTAAAAACACACTTAAAATACTTCAGAAAGCTATATACATCCGCCACCCGTTTCCGGACGGCCAGGCTAATCCCTGAAATGCCTGTACCTTTTGTGGAACCTGGGCAGCTTGTATGCCTGGGCGTAAGGTGACCTGTGCCACCGGACTCGGAGAGTCCTCCTTAAAATACCTGGGAGTTTCCCTGAATCCCAGTTGATCAGGGGAGTGTGTCCTTCTGTGCTGCAGCACACTACCCCTTTCTGGGTGGCTGCCGAGTCCCTATCCTGTCCTGTGGGTTCGGCGCAGCCTGATGCCGCAGGCTGGGGACCCTTCTCTCTCTCTCTGCCCAACGCTACCTCTCCTGTGAGCCCCTCACCTTTGGAGGCGGTAGGCTGGGGACCCGTATCCTTAGACTTGTCCCTGACCTTTGTTTTTCCCTTTCTGTTAAGGGTTCTCCTGGGGCTGGACCGTTTAAAATAATACTCGGGTGACCAAGGTAGTCTAGGCTGTGGTGTGCGAGGAGACCTTCATAAGGCTCCGGCTACTGGGAGTGTACCTGAATCCCACTTAATTGGTGGGAGAGTCTCTACAGTCACACACGTCACTGCCCCCACCTTTGCAGTCTGTGAGTCGGCCACAGCTGCAGGCTGATGCTCTCTAGCTTTAGTGCGGTTAACCCTTGCTGGCCGTCTCCACTCTCAGCCTTAAACAGCTTGCACTGATTAATGTGGAACCACTTTGTGCGGCGGGGCATCTTAATGGCATACACCATAGGGCTTGCCTTGTCCACAATGCTGTATGGTCCCATATACAATGGTTCGAAATTTCCCACCCGGGCAAAGTTCCTCACCATGACCTGATCCCCTATCTCCCACTCGTGGTGCCTGTTGGGTTCTAGCAGCAACCGGTTACTCTGATGCTGCTTTCCCATGTTACTAGCAGCCTGCCAGTGAATCTCTTTGAGGTGTTCAAACAGATTCTTGACGAAGCTGTCCCGGTTCACCTCTCTGAGCTGACCTTCCGTGAGCACCAGGGCTAGCACATGGGTGAGGGTCCGCATAAACCTTCCAGTCATCAGCTCGTGTGGGGAATACGGGGTGCTTTTTGACTGGCTGGCTCGGATCCCCATCAAGACCAGTGGTAAGACCTCCACCCACTTCTTGGGTGAGTCTCCCGTCTCTTTGTGCAGCTTTTCCTTTATAGTGCGGTTTAAACGCTCCACAGGACCCGATGACTGTGGGTTGTAGGCGACATGCCATTTCCCTTCAATGCCGAGTACCATGAGGGTCTCTTGCATGACCTGTCCGGTAAAGTGACTCCCTTGGTCAGACTCCACATACTGTGGGAGTCCCCATCGTGAGAACACTTCCCTGACCAGGATCTTAGCTGTACCCAATGCGGTAGCTGTACAACAGGGAAAAGCTTCCACCCACTTTGAAAACACATCCACCAGGACTAGGCAGTACTTGTAGCCTCCCTAGGCGGTGGGTAGGGGCCCGAAGTAATCAATCTGGATCGACTGCCATGGTCCCTCTACCCTCCTGATGTGTCCCAAAGATACCTTCCTTTTCTGGGGGTTAGGGTTATTGGCAGCACACACCAGACCGTCGGCACAGAACTCGCGGACCTGTTCCCTCAGTCCTGGCCACCATCCTGCCTGTTCCACCCGCTGCCAGGTGGCCTCAGGCCCGGGATGCCCCGCTCCGGGACCCTCATGGACCAGTTGGAGGAATTCCCTTCGGTGCTGCTGCGGCACTACCCATTGCTCCCCCCTGAACAGCATGCCTTCCTTGACGGTGATGGCTGCTGCACCGTACGGGCCCTCTACCTTTTCCCCTTTTGTGAGAGTGTTCAGGATGGCTCTGAGGATGGGATCCCATACCTGGGCCTGCTTTAGGTCCGGGACCAAGGCTACCCCTTGTGTACCTCCCTTGTTCCGGATTGCGGCTACCGAAGCTGTCTGGTAGGGGTCCCAAAACTTTCCTTCCCTAGCTCCCTGCTTGGCCAATTCATCTGCCCTTTGATTTCCCTCCCTCAAGGACTCTGTCTTCGAATGGGCCTTAACCTTATGGATATAGACCTTCCCTTCTTTCCGTACTGTAGTCATGATTTTCTCCAGCAGAGGCTTGATGGCCAGAGGTCTCCCGTCGGCGGAGGTTTATCCCCAACGGGACCAGATGGCCAGGTATTCCATACACGAATTGCACGTGAACATGCTGTCCGAGCAGATCGTGTATGGGGTAGGGAATTTCTCTCGGTGTGTAACTACGTACACTACCATGGACAGTTCAGCCTGCTGGGCGCTCATAGTGCTGGGGAGTCTAATTGCCAGGGCAATGTCTGCCCCTGGGTCATAAACTCCACACCCTGTGAGTCGTTTCCCAGCAGATACTGTGCTGGAACCATCCACATAGATTTCGCGGTCTGTGGGGTGTATCCCGGCCTGAAAACCTATGTTAACTTCCCATACCCCTTCAATGGAACACTGGTGGGCTGTCCCTGGATAAATCATGTTGGCTGCGAGCTTTGGCTCGCAGCGACCTTTCACCCTTAGATCTATCTGGGAGAGAAGCAGGGTCCAGCGAGCAATGCGGATACTGCTCACTGTCCCATCGTTAATTCTCCCATCTAGGAGCATCTGGGTGGGCATGTGATGGGTGAGGAGGGTGATGGGCGAGGTGCCTGTGAAGATCAATGATCTTTTCACAGCCCAGTGAGTGGCGAGGAGGTGCCTCTCACAGTTGGAATAGCCCTTTTCCACATCTGTGAGTATCCTGGAGGAGTAAACCACCGCTCTCAGCTGACTGTGCCACTCCTGGAGCAGCACTCAGACTGTCCCCGCTGGCTGCTACCTCCAAGAAAAACTCTCTCTCCCCATCAATCGCTCCTAGAGCTGGTGCGATCTGCAGAATTTTCTTGAGGCTTACAAATGCAGCCTTGCAACCCTCATCCCAAACCTACTCCACTCTCTTGTGTAGGAGTTGGAGCAGAGGGGCTGCTGTGGCGGCGTAATCTTCAATAAAATCCCTGCAGTACCCTGTTAGCCCTAGAAAAGATCTCACTCCTGTCACTGTATTGGGGGCTGGTAACTCCTGCACTGCTTCCCTTCTGGCTTTATCGATGGGCCTTTCCCCTGCTCGTACAGCCAGCCCTAGGAACTTGACTTCCTTCTGGCTGATCTGTACCTTCTTGGGGTTTAACTTAAAACCTTCCTGCTTGAGCAACTCCAGCAGTTCAGCCAGTAGTGGACCGTGTTCCTCTCCTTCATCAGTGAATAGGAGCAAGTCATCCACATACTGGACTAACTGTCGGGGTTGGCGGAAGCCTTTTAAGCAATCTGCCATACACTGGTGGAAGATGCTGGGGCTGTTGTGGAACACCTGTTATAGGCAGTTCCAGGTGTACTGTTGGCCCTTAAACGTAAAGGCGAACTTGTACTGGTCCTCTCTCCTTAGAGGGATGGACCAAAACCCGTTGGAAATATCCAGCACCGTGAAGGTGGTCGCGGAGGCTGGAATACTTCATATGAGGTCGGCGTCAGTGGCGACCGTGGGTGCACAGATGGGGATGTTCCTATTGAGCACCCAATAGTCCACTGTGGCTCTCCAGGAGTTGTCCGGTTTCCTAACCGGCCACAACGGAGAGTTTACATGGGTGGCTATTGGTCTCAATACCCCCTGTTTGACCAGAGAGGTCATGGCCGTTTCCATGTCTGCCTCTGCCTCTTTGGGGAAATTATACTGCTTTTGTGGTCAGGTCATGGGGTCCCCATCTACACTTACTTCGACCCCGTTCACCCTCGCACAATCATGTTTGTGAGTGGCAAATGCGCCGAGGTGCCTGGTACTCCACTGGAGTGTTACTGACCATTTGCTCGAGGTCGTAACTGTAGGGGTCGCAAAATCCCCTCAGCCCCCGAAGATCGGGAAATATTAATCCACATCGTGGATGAAGACTTGTGTGATTTAAATTGTCTCTGGGTTGGACAATGTTTTAAAACATACCCAGAACCGCAAAAGGCTGCATTAAAAAGCTCGTAAGCTAGGCAGCACTTGGACACTGGAATCAAAGAACTTTGTGAAAATCGCACACTTTAAGATTGTACATTTTATTAAAAGATGTACTCTTGAGTTTTGGACTGTTTAAATTGCCCAGGGCATAAAAATGGCTGAACAGACCTCATGGAAACAGAATTTATAAAAGGCAGCAGAAAAGGACAGACAGGCTGTTAGCATATGAAAAGCTCACCGCTGCCCTGTAGTAAGTTTGAATGGAGCCCGAGCTGTCAGTCACCCTGTGGTATTGGGCGGGTCCGGTAACCTACAAGCTGCTTGTTTACACTGGGGAGTGGCCCATTTGAATCAGCCAATCATCGGACAGCAAGCACAGTGGGTTGTTTACACACATCCATTCACTGAAATTGACTCTACTACGTGATGTCTCCATGTATGAATGGAGGAAGTTAAAAGCCCTTCTCTTGTGTATTCGGACTTTTCGGCGCGAAATTGCGCATGGACCTTTTCGGTGCGAAAACAGCAGGGACTCCCAGGGTATAAAGATTAAGCCCAGGAAGTCCTCTGCCTCCTTTTGTCTCTTTTACACTTTGGACTGCAGGTGAGCAAGGCTTCTGACCCACTAGCAAGACAATCTAGTGAGAAGTAAAGGGGTGGTAATTCAAGGGAAATGTTGCTAAGATTGTAAGATTGTAGCCATTTATCCCTCGTTTTTGCCGTCTGCCTTCCCATGTTAAGCAATTTTACCGTGATTACTTTGATCGTGTGGTGCAGTTTCTTTAGTTTTAATAAAATTTGACTTTCTTGCATCCAGACCATTTGTCCATTTGTAATATATCATTAATTATAAGTTCCTCCAGTCAGAACTGGAGGGGGAGGTTTAGCGATTCGAAACCGCTGATTGGAATTGGTCACAGTGCAGTGGCAAAGGCTGCCTGACCAGGTAAATTACCGTAAACCAGGTAAAGGATGCCCCCCTACATAACCCTCCTTGGGTTTTAGGGTACACAAGGTCCCCTTGCCCTGCTTCCCTGGGATAACTGCCACTTCACTCTCTTTGCCAGTGCATGCTCCCCACAGACAGTGGTTCCTGAGATCCACTAGGATCCTGTGGCCTATAATAAAGTCAGCCCCCAGGATCCCTTTCCCTTCCTGCTCCCACTTCATTAAAACACAAGTCCACTTGGTGTGGAGTGCTCCTAAATAAATGGACAGCGGGATAGAGAACGAGCCAACATGCTCGTTACCTGTGAACCTCACTAAGTTGTATGGGACCCTGTTAGACAGTGGTGAGGTGGCGGGGTTATCTGAGTAGACGATGGTGCTTGAAGCTCCCATGTCCAACAGATAGATCCCTTTTACCTTTTCCACTTCCATCTTAACAAGCGGTCTTTTCCATACATCGTACTCAAGGGGACACAGATAGACAGGCTGCGCTGGCTCTAGTCATAAGTCTGTGTTAACTGGGGGGCAAATGGAGTTAAAGCGCCTGTGGCTGTGGCTACCCTCCCTGGGCCAGCCAACAAAACTCAAAGTGCAGCTACTATCGAATCTACTGTGGGGGGAGAGGCCGGTGTTACTGCCTTTGGGGCGGGAGCTGGGGCATTCTTTCCTGCACTAGCCATCCAAGGATTTTTACAGTCCCTTCTCCAATGCCCACTCTTCCTGCACCTGAAGCAGTTACGCCTCACATTGGAAGGGTTACCCCCTTCCTGGTGCCATTCCTTCTTACCCTGGCTGGGTGTTAACTCGTGCACTTTCGCTTTAGCTTTTGGTTCTTCTACCCCCTTACCGTTACGGTAAGCCAGGGTCAGTTGTCTGACCACTGTCTCCACGGTGACTTAGGGGCCCTTTGTGTCAAACCACAGCTCAGCCTTGGCTCTGATCCGTGGCAAGCTGTTTGCCACCAGACTTCGGAGCCAGTGGGCCAGCTCATCCTGGTTCAAGTTAGCCCGGTCGAGATCCCCATTACAGGCACTCCTGTACACAGGCCACAGCCTGTCTGTGAAAGCCTGTGGGGTCTCCCCTGCTAACTGGGTAGTCTTCTCCACCCAGGAGAACGGACTGCCATCATTCATCCCCATCGCCTCCAGAACTTGATCCCGGATGGCAGCCTACCCTCCCTGTCCCTTCTTGCACTCAGCAGAGAGGAACTGGTACAGCTTGCCATCCAAGGTGAACAGGAGCATCTTGCCCATTTCTGAGTCGTCGCACTCATTAATGCCTGCTTCTTGTTCCACTTCCATAAAGTGGACTGAAGGGTGTTAGATCCGTGTATCTTGTTGTTGTGTCCTTCAATAATCAGACAAAAGACTGCAGGGAACGATCATCAGGTGTTTACTGAATGAGGGTTACTCTAGAACTAAATGAACAGATCACTACTCAGGGTTTATATACAGGTGTGGTCACTGCTGGTACTACAGTATACAGGAGCTGTAAAAAGTAGTTCTCTCCCTTAAAGGTACATACATTACAATTCCTCCCCTTTTAGATTAACAGTACCATAACACTCATTTAACAATTAAATATCAAACTAATTACAATTAACACTTTTAACATGCAACATTAGCTGAAAATAGTCTATTTATAAATTCAGTCTTTGGGGAGGCTTCCTGATTCATTCTGGATAACGCCTTTCCCGAGTGTCTCGCTCTTGGTGCGGAGGCGATTCTAGCACCCTGTCGTCAGTTGATTCATCAGCTTCAAATGCTATTGTTTCTGAGGTAGATGCGACCTGTACGTCGGGTTCCTCACCAGATACGTATGGCCGAGACATGGGGTTGACTCATTCCTGTGACTCGAGGATCTGGTCAGCATGGCGTCTCACAATGTTCTCCCCAACATCCACTGTGTACATTAGTGGCCCCTGCCGTGTGCATATCGTTCCTGGTTGCCATTTCTCTGTTCGGTAGTCACGGGCCAAGACTGGTTGCCCTACATTGAAGCTCCTTGTCGGCTTCTCATTGATGTGCTGGAATTGCTTACTCTCAACATCTCTTCGTACATTTGGTCTGAGCAAATCCAGACGAGATCTCAACCTTCGGTTAAAGAACATCATGGCCGGGGCCTGGTTGGTGACTGCATGTGTCGCATTTCTGTAGGCTAACAGGAAATTGTCCACATTATGCTGCAGTGGAATGTTGTCATCGCACATGGCCTTTACTGCTTTTTTAAAGGTTTGTACGAACCTCTCAGCCAATCCATTTGTGGCTGGATGATACGGGGCGGATGTGTAATGCCTTACCCCATTCCTTTTCATAAATCTTCAAAACTCTTCGGACACAAACTGTGGTCCGTTATCAGAGCAAATCTGCTCTGGCAAGCCGTTCCTGGCAAAAATGGTCCATAGGACTGCAATAGTTTTCTCCGTGGTGGTGGAGGACATTTTGATCACCTCAGGCCATTTCGAGTGCGCATCCACGGCTATTAAAAACATTGAGTCCATGAATGGACCAGCAAAATCAATATGCACCCGTTGCCATGGAGATGAGGGCCACTCCCATGGGTGTAGAGGGGCATGTGGTGGTGCATTTTGGACCTTCTGGCATCCTGAGCAGCTCTTTGTCAGGTCCTCGATTTGCTGATCGATCCCCGCCACCTCACATAAGCCCTAGCAAGGCTTTTCATTTTCACCCCTCCCAGATGACCTTCGTGAAGCTCATTGAGCACTCTCTCCCTTAACTTGGGTGGAATTACCACTCGGGATCCACACATCAAGGTCCCCTGGCATACTGACAACTGTTCTCTTCTGGATGAGAATGCTGGCAACAGTGAGTCGCCATGTGCTGGCCATCCCTTCACCGTCAAATCATATACCCGAGACAGTGTCGGGTCATTTCGGGTCTCCTTCTCTATACCAGCATTAGTTACTGGCAAGCATTCAATTATAGTCGAATGAAATATTTCGACAGGATCCACTGCTGGTGCTTCCTCCGCAATAGGCAGTGGCAGGCGTGATAGCCCATCAGCGTTTCCATGCTGTTTCGAGCCCTTATACTCGATTTCGTATTGGTGCGCCCCTAGAAAAAGGGACTATCTTTGTAGCTGTTGCGCAGTCATCATCAGAACGCCCTTCTTTGGATTAAAGATGGAGACACGTGGTTGGTGGTCAATCAGCAAGGTGAACTTCTGCCCGTGCAGATAGTGATTGAACTTTTTCACTCCCCGCACTAGGCTGAGGGCCTCCCTGTCAATCTGGGCATAGTTACGCTCGGCTGGGGTTAGTGACCGAGACGCAAAGGCTACTGGCCTCTCCGAGCCGTCCGGGAATTTGTGCGACAGCACCGCTCCAATGCCACAGGGTGATGCATCACACGCCAACTGAATTTGTAGTGCTGGGTTGAAATGAGCCAACACCTCTTTTGGTGTGATCAATGCTTTGCTCTTCTGGAAAGCTCATTTACATTCGTCACTCCACTTCCATGGTACCCCCGTTTGCAGTAGGATGTTCAGTGGGTGTAGTACGGCAGACAAATTTGGCAAGAACTTATGGTAGTAGTTCACCAGCCCGAGGAAAGACCTCAGTTGTGACACATTTTCTGGTGCTGGAGCCTTGACTACTGCCTCAATCTTTTCATGGGACTTATGTAACCCCTCTTCATCAATAACGTGGCCACAATACGAGATCTGCTTCTGGAAAAACTCCCATTTGTGGCGATTAGCTCGGAGCCCATATTCCTTCAATCTAGTGAGCACCTGCTCCAGGTTGGCGAGGTAATCACTGTCATTTTCGCCCGTGACCAGGATGTCATCCAAATAACACTGGGTCCCTGGAATCCCTTGCAGGACTTGTTCCATTGCCCTTTGCCAAATAGCCGGAGCTGATGCTACCCCGAACACCAGCCGATTGTATTGGTAGAGACCTTTATGAGTGTTGATCGTGAGGTAATGTTTCGAGACTTCTTCTACCTCCATTTGCAGGTATGTCTGGGCCAGATCAATCTTAGTGAAGCATTTCCCTCCAGATAGCGAGGTGAAAATATCTTCAATCCGCGGAAGCGGATATTGTACAGTGTGAAGGACTGGGTTCACTGTCACCTTAAAGTCCCCACAGATGCGAACCTTCTTTGGTTCCCCAGGCGTATTACTCAACGACCTCTTCATTACAGGAACGATGGGTGCAGCCCACTCGCTCCAGTCCACTTTGGACAGTACTCCTGAACGTTCCAAACCTTCCAGCTCCGCTTCGACGGCTGGGTGGATCACATAAGATACCGGTCTGGCCTTAAAAAACTTTGGGCTTGCATTTTCCTCTATTTTGATCATCGCTGTTATGCCTTTTAGTGTTCCGAGTCCCTGCTGGAACACTTCTTGTGCGTCAGTTAGCATTTTTGACAGTCGTCCAGGTGTGACGTCGTCATCCTTTTTGGCATCGAAAGTCAGTGCTTGTATGGAATGCCAATCTAGCTGTATCTTCCGGATCCATTCACGTCCTAGTAGTGGTGGTCCTCCATCTGGCAATACATATAGGTCCATTTTTGGTGTTTCCTTGCCGTTATATATAACGTTCACCCTTATTTTTCCTTTGGGGTAGACTTTTTGCCCCGTGTACGTCTTCAAGACAATCTTTGTATCTCTGAAGGGTATATGTGAGAATAGCCTCTTGTAGTCCCTTCGGTTTATGACTGTTAGGGCTGATCTTGTGTCCAATTCCATTTTCACTTGGACTCCTGCTATCTTGAGCGTGACCCAGATAGTTTGGTGATCCTCCGTTTTGATCACATTATGTAGTTTCAGACAACCCAGCTCCTTGCTTCCGGAGTCTGTATCACTCTTCTGTTCATCTGAACTACTCTCCGTCACCTTATGTACCTTCTTGTACTTCTCCTGTGGAGATTTCTTGCTGCTGGTTTTCTTTCCCGACCTGCAGACTCTTGCTATGTGTCCTACTTTTCCACACTGTCTGCACACTTTGTCCTTGAACCAGCAATCATTATGGTCGTGGGTTGTTCTGCCGCAGCGATCGCACTTCACTGTTCCGTATGGCATTTCATTTGTGCCATATTCTTGCGGTCTCCGTTGTATCTCTGCAGCGCCCCGTGCTGCTGCTTCGTGTGATACTGCAATGCTGAAAGCCTTGTCCAGCGTAAGATCCTTTTCTGATAGTAGCCGTTTCTGGGTTCCTTCACTTTGAAGCCCACACACAAACTTGTCCCTTAAAGTATCTGCTAGTCCCGTTCCAAACTGGCAGTGTTTCGATAGCTGGTGCAGTTCCGTTAAATACTCAGCATTACTTTCATCTTTATGCTGGTTCCTTTTGTGAAACTTAAATCTTTCTGCTATCAGCAGCGGTGTGGGGTTTAAGTGGTCCTGCAGGATTGACACTATGTTTTCAAAATCCTTTTCTACTGGCTTCTCTGGGGTTACTAGGTTTCGTAGTAAGCCATACGTTTTTGCACCCATTGAATTCAACAATACCAGCGCTTTCTTGTCATCTGGCACTTCATTCGCCTTGCAGTATACTTCTATGCGTTCAACATATGTCGTTCAATCTTCGACTTCATTGTCGAACGCTGTGATACTGCCACTCTTCGATATTTTTGGGTGTGGTTAGACTGGCTTAAAATGGCATCTCCCGCGCTTTCCTTTCTTCCCCGCTGCGGCTTAAAATGGCGTCTCCCGCGCTTTCCTTTCTTCCCCGCTGCGGCTTAAAATGGCGTCTCCCGCGCTGCTGCCAACGCCGCTCTCGGCGGTCCTTGTGGCAAATGGCGACGCCCTGTGGGTTTTGTGCGCTGCTCCTGCGCTGCTGCCAATGCCGCTCTCTGCAGTCCTCGTGGCAATGGCAGCGCCTCACATTTTCCTGCGTGCCTCTCTCCCCCATTGACGATGCTCGGCCCTTGAACACCGGCTGCGCTCTGCGCGTTTTCCTGCACGCCTCTCTCCCCCGTTGATGCTGCTCTGCCCTTGAACACCGGCTGCGCTCTGCTCTCTCCCGCCTCTCTCCCCCGTTGACGCCGCTCGGTCCTGAACACCAGCTGCGCCCTGTGCGCTCTGCCCTCTCTCTCTCCCCCGTCGACGCTGCTCGGCCTTTTTCTGTGCCTCTCGGTCGGGCTCTAGCTCATCGCTGTCCGGGAAGGGTCTGCGCAGTACCTGTTGTCAGCCCGTTTCGCTGGACCACCGTGACTGGAAAGCCAAGCCTGGCTCTCGACAGCCTCCCCTGCGATGCTCAAATCTCCGCTGGATGACTGGGCGGTTGCCCGTGGTCGACGCCCGTGCTTCTGGACTCGACCTCCTTCCACTGTTCTCCAGGAGCGAACCCCTGCGAGGTGATGCAGAGTTGCAGGTAGGTTCGAATCTGCTCGTCGCCAATGTTAGATCCGTGTATCTTGTTGTGTCCTTCAATAATCAGACAAGAGACTGCAGGGAACGATCATCAGGTGTTTACTGAATGAGGGTTACTCTAGAGCTAACTTTACAGATCCCTACTCAGGGTTTATATACAGGTGTGGTCAGTGCCGGTACTACAGTATACAGGAGCTGTAAAAAGTAGTTCTCTCCCTTAAAGGTACATACATTACAAAGGGTCTCCCTTGTGGGTGAGCTTACTCAAGTGGCTTACCATAGCCCTAAGCTGTTGAGTCCAATGGGGAATCACGAACTGGCTTTCAAGGGGCCCCTGGCCCCCACCTACCCCAGGTGGGCCAAATTTTTGCTGTCGAGCTGGGCACATCGGCCCCGGCTCCGACCTTTTCTGCATTTGTTTGCCCACTTCACCCTGCTGCCAAACCGAGTCAAAGCCCGGCGCCACAGGTGTGTACACTCCTCCCTGTCTTCCCGACAGATTGCTTGTCCCTCCTGCTGCCCAACCGAGTTGCTCCCCGGCGCCACAGGTGACGTCTGCACTGTTTCCACTTCTACTTCCAGGTCCACCCGGGCCACACCTGGGCTCACTCGGCATACCATGCCTTTTGCCCTGGACAGAGCAAGTTTTAAACTGTCTATCTGCTTTTGACAGGGGCCGTGATCTCCCGCTTCAAACTCCCTAGTGCTTGCTACTTGATAAGCTGCCTGTAGTGTATGTACCTTTAAGGGGAGAACTACTTTTTACAGCTCCTGTATACTGTAGTACCGGCAGTGACCACACCTGTATATAACCCTGAGTAGGGATCTGTACTGCTTAGTTTTAGAGCAACCCTCATCCAGTAAACACCTGTTGATTGTTCCTCTGAAGCCTCTGTCGATTATTTTAAGGACACACTACCTAAAGATATCCAGATTTAACATTGGCGACGAGTCGTTTCGAACCTACCTGCAACTCTGCAGAAGAAGGCCGATTCCACCAGTGCGGGCGTCGACCATCCAGGGAGAACTTGAGCATCGCAGAGGAGGCTGTCGAGAGCTGGGCTTGGTTCTCCAGCCGCGATGATCCAGCGCAGCGGGCTGGCAGCAGGTACGGTGCAGACCCTTCCCGAACAGCGGCAGCGTGAGCCGACCGACGGCACAGAAAAAGGCCGAGCAGCGTCGACGGGTAACAGAGAGGGTAAAGCGCACAGGGTGCAGCCGGGGTTGAAGATCGAGCGGCGTTAACGAGAGAGGGTAAAGAGCACAGGGCGCAGCCAGGGTTGAAGACCGAGTGGCGCCGAAGAGAGAGGGGAAAACGCGCAGAGCGCGGCCGGTGTTCAAAGGCTGAGCAGCATCCGCGGGGGAAGAAAAGAAGGGAGAGCGGGGAAAGACACCATTTTGAGCCAATGGAGAAGAAGGGAGAGTGCGGGAAGAAAGAAAAGCACGGGAGACACCATTTTTAGCCAGTCTAACCACACCCAGGGTTGCCGAAGAGTGGCAGTGTCACAGCACTCGACAATGAAGTCGAAGATTGGGCGACATATATAGAGTGCATAGAGGTGTACTGCAAGGCGAATGAGGTGCCAGATGCCAGGAAAGCACTGGTATTGTTGAATTCCATGGGTGCAAAAACGTACGGCTTACTGCGAAACCTAGTGACCCCAGAGAAACCAGTGGAAAAGGATTTTGAAAGCATAGTGGCAATCCTACAGGACCACTTAAACCCCACACCGCTGCTGATAACAAAAAGATTTAAGTCCCACAAAAGGAACCAGCATAAAGACGAAAGTAATGCTGAGTATTTAATGGAACTGCGCAAGCTATCGAAACACTGCCAGTTTGGAACGGGACTAGCAGATACTTTAAGGGACAAGTTTGTGTGTGGGTTTCAAAGTGAAGGAACCCAGAAACGGCTTCTATCAGAAAAGGGTCTTACGCTGGACAAGGCTTTCAGCATGACAGTATCACACGAAGCAGCCGCACGGGGCGCTGCAGAGATACAATGGAGACCGCAAGAATATGGCACAAATGAAATGTCATATGGAACAGGGAAGTGTTATCGCTGCGGCACAACAACACACGAACATAAGGATTGTTGGTTTAAGGACCAAGTGTGCAGACAGTGTGGAGAAGTAGGACACATAGCAAGAGTCTGCAGGTCGGGAAAGAAAACCAGCAGCAAGAAATCTCCACAGGAGAAGTACAAAAAGGTACATAAGGTGACGGAGAGTAGCTCAGACGAACAGAAAAGTGATACAGACTCCGGAAGCAAGGAGCTGGGTTGTCTGAAACTACATAATGTAATCAAAATGGAGGATCACCAAACTATCTGGGTCACGCTCAAGATAGACGGAGTCCAAGTGAAAATGGAATTGGACACAGGATCAGCCCTAACAGTCATAAACCGAAGGGACTACAAGAGGCTATTCTCACATATACCCTTGAGAGATACAGAGATTGTCTTGAAGACGTACACGGGGCATGAAGTCTACCCGAAAGGAAAAATCAGGGTGAACGTGATATACAACGGCAAGGAAACACCAAAAATGGAACTATATGTATTGCCAGATGGAGGACCACCACTACTAGGACGTGAATGGATCCAGAAGATACAGTTAGATTGGCATGCCATACAAGCACTGACGGTAGATGCCAAAAAGGATGACGATGTCACACCTGGACGACTGTCAAAAATGCTAACTGACGCACAAGAAGTGTTCCAGGAGGGACTTGGAACACTAAAAGGCATAACAGTGACGATCAAAATAGAGGAAAATGCAAGCCCAAAGTTTTATAAGGCCAGACCGGTACCTTATGCGATCCGCCCAGCCGTCGAAGCAGAGCTGGAAGGTTTGGAACATTCAGGAGTACTGTCCAAAGTGGACTGGAGCGAGTGGGCTACACCCATCATTCCCGTAATGAAGAGGTCGTTGATTAATACGCCTGGGGAACCAAAGAAGATTCGCATCTGTGGGGACTTTAAGGTGACAGTGAACCCAGTCCCTCACACAGTACAATATCCGCTTCCGCGGATTGAAGATATTTTCGCCTCGCTATCTGGAGGAAAACGCTTCACTAAGATTGATCTGGCCCAGGCGTACCTGCAAATGGAGGTAGAAGAAGCCTCGAAACAGTACCTCACGATCAACACTCATAAAGGTCTCTATCAATACAACCGGCTGGTGTTCGGGGTAGCATCAGCTCCGGCTATTTGCCAAAGGGCAATGGATCAAGTCCTGCAAGGGATTCCAGGGACCCAGTGTTATTTGGACGACATCCTGGTCACGGGCGAAAATGACAGTGATCACCTCGCCAACCTGGAGCAGGTGCTCACATGATTGAAGGCATATGGGCTCCGAGCTAATCGCCACAAATGGGAGTTTTTCCAGAAGCAGATCTCGTATTGTGGCCACGTTATTGATGAAGAGGGGTTACATAAGTCCCCTGAAAAGATTGAGGCAGTAGTCAAGGCTCCAGCACCGGAAAATGTGTCACAACTGAGGTCGTTCCTCGGGCTGGTGAACTACTACCATAAGTTCTTGCCGAATTTGTCTACAGTACTACACCCACTGCACACCCTACTGCAAACGGGGGTACCATGGAAGTGGAATGACGAATGTAAACGAGCTTTCCAGAAGTGCAAAGAATTGATCACATCAAAAGAGGTGTTGGCTCATTTCAACCCAGCACTACCAATTCGGTTGGCGTGTGATGCTTCACCCAATGGTATTGGAGCGGTGCTGTCGCACAAATTCCCGGACGGCTTGGAGAGGCCAGTAGCCTTTGCGTCTCGGTCACTAACCTCAGCCGAGCGTAACTACTCCCAAATTGACAGGGAGGCCCTCAGCCTAGTGTGGGGAGTGAAAAAGTTCAACCACTATCTGCACGGGCAGAAGTTCACCTTGCTGACTGACCACCAACCACTGGTCTCCATCTTTAATCCAAAGAAGGGCGTTCCGGTGATGACTGCGCAATGGCTACAAAGATGGTCCCTTTTTCTAGGGGTGAACCAATATGAAATAGAGTATAAGATCACGAAACAGCATGGAAACGCTGATGGGCTATCATGCCTGCCACTGCCTACTGCGGAGGAAGCACCAGCTGTGGACCCTGTCGAAATATTTTATTTGTCTATAATTGAACGCTTGCCAGTAACTAACGCGGATATAGAGAAGGAGACCTGAAATGACCCGACACTGTCTCGGGTATATGATTTGACGGTGAAGGGATGGCCAACACATGGCGACTCACTGTTTCCAGCATTCTCATCCAGAAGAGAGCAGCTGTCAGTATGCCAGGGGACCTTGATGTGTGGATCCCGAGTGGTAATTCCACCCAAGTTAAGGGAGAGAGTGCTCAATGAGCTTCACGAAGGCCATCTGGGAGGGGTGAAAATGAAAAGCCTTGCTAGGGCTTATGTGTGGTGGCTGGGGATCGATCAGCAAATCGAGGACCTGACAAAGAGCTGCTCAGGATGCCAGAAGGTCCAAAATGCACCACCACATGCCCCTCTACACCCATGGGAGTGGCCCTCCTCTCCATGGCAACGGGTGCATATTGATTTTGCTGGTCCATTCATGGACTCAATGCTTTTAATAACCATGGATGCGCACTCGAAATGGCCTGAGGTGATCAAAATGTCCTCCACCACCACGGAGAAAACGATTGCAGTCCTACGGACCATATTTGCCAGGAACGGCTTGCCAGAGCAGATTTGCTCTAATAACGGACCACAGTTTGTGTCCGAACAGTTTCGGAAATTAATCAAAAGGAATGGGGTAAGGCATTACACATCCGCCCCGTATCATCCAGCCACAAATGGATTGGCTGAGAGGTTCGTACAAACCTTTAAAAAGGCAGTAAGGGCATGTGCGATGACGACATTCCACTGCAGCATAAGGTGGACAATTTCCTTTCAACCTACAGAAATGCGACACATGCAGTTACCAACCAGACCCCGGCCATGATGTCCTTTAACCGAAGGTTGAGATCTCGTCTGGATTTGCTCAGACCAAATGTACGAAGAAATGTTGAGAATAAGCAATTCCAGCACATCAATGAGAAGCCGACAAGGAGCTTCAATGTAGGGCAACCAGTCTTGGCCCGCAACTACCGAACAGAGAAATGGCAACCAGGAACGATATGCACACGGCAGGGGCCACTAATGTACACAGTGGATGTTGGGGAGAACATTGTGAGACGCCATGTCGACCAGATCCTAGCGTCACAGGAACGAATCAACCCCATGGCTCGCGTACCTGGTAATGAACCCGACATACAGGTAGCATCTACCCCAGAAACAGTAGTATCGGAAGCTGATGAACCAACCGACGACAGGGGGCCAGAATCGCCTCCGCACCAAGAGCAAGACACTCAGGAAAGGCACTATCCAGAAAGGATCAGGAAGCTGCCCCAAAGACTGAATTTATAAATCAGTTAATGTTGCATGTTAAAAGTGTTAATTGTTAAATGAATGTTATGGTACTGTTAATCTAAAAGGGGAGGAATTGTAGTGTATGTACCTTTAAGGGGAGAACTACTTTTTACAGCTCCTGTGTACTGTAGTACCGGCAGTGACCACACCTGTCTATAACCCTGAGTAGGGATCTGTACTGCTTAGTTTTAGAGTAACCCTCATCCAGTAAACACCTGTTGATTGTTCCTCTGCAGTCTCTGTCGATTATTTGAAGGACACACTACCTAAAGATATCCAGATTTAACACTGCCTTTATGTTTCTGTACTGCTCCTCCTGTTCCCTTAACTGTCTGGTTAGGCGAGCATTCTCCTCTTTCAGTACCAGCTCATTTCCTTTTGCCTCGGTGACTTGGCACCGAAAATACTCATGCCTGTTTCTGTGTTTCTCTACTAGCTGTAATTTCTCTTGATTCTGGGCTTATAATTCCTGCTATAGTTCCTCCCCTGCTAAAGCTCTTGCCTGAGACAGTTTGGCAACCTCCTGCAGCTCTGCTGTCAAAGCTTTAACCTGCTGATCTAAAAGCTGGATCTGTCATAGGGCACAGACCAAACAGATGGCCTTCTCTACCGACTTCTTATGATCCTTGCTCTCAGTCCATTTGGCTGCAGCGTCCATGGGACACCCAGCACGCAACAGACTGGTCACCCACTTCTTGGTGATATTCACCTTCTCAAAAACGTAAGAGTAAATCCTCCCTTCCATCTTCGTTCTCTCATCGAACATAGGGTCTCATGCATTGCTTCCCTTTTGCCAAAGTCCTGCCACGGTCGCCATGCTGTAAGGGGTGGTGGTGTGGGTTGTTTGTCAGCTTCACCTCTGACTCCTTTGAGCGGTTCGAATTGCTCCCACTCCCTTTTGTTCTAGACTTTGGACTTATTTGGGGGTTGTAATGAACTTGCAGCAGACACCTGGGTTGGTCAAAAGAATTGAGATCTTTATTTTGAGACAGGAAAATATACAATACAATAAAACTTATACACTAAAAGGGTGAGGAACACTCGCAATATACGAGGGAGAAATTACAATAGACAAAGTCCCTTACCCTCCCAACCCAACTATCATAACTAGGTTGAAATCCAAAGGACCAGGAAATGCTTACCAATCGACTTTCTTGACAGATTGTAGAGGTTCGTGATTTTGGGGTTCTCCTTAGTTGTGGCGGTTGGAGCCTGCCATACCCTGGATGTGGTAGAAGACTGCACCTGCGTTGGTTCTTCAGTTTGGGTTTGCCCGCTGATGCAGTTAGTCGCGCTGTTGGATGTATCGGGTAAGTGCCCGATTTTCTTTGGTTAGGGCAAGTTTTAGGGTCTTTTGTGTCAAAATCTTACTCAGGGGTAAGTCAGGCTAGCCTGTAGAGTGGAAACAACTCTCTGTTTTTACGAATTCTCAGTGGTTGGTTCCTTGTTGGTCGCGGTGGCCCAATATTACCTGGTTGGTGGTAATATTGGTAGTTGTTGGTTTCTTTAGGCCTTCGGTTGCCACGACTTTTGTTCTCCTTCTGTTCCTTCAAGTCTCCGATGATGATCTTTCTGTACGAACTGAACTGACTGAACACTGAAAAAGCAGGCCTCAATTATACTGGTTTGAGGCCTGGCTTATCTGACCGCCAAATCTCGGGTTTGGTTGTTAAATTTGGCGGGCTCGTTATTTTTAACATGTTTTAAAACTTTAACGAGCTTCGAGGATGGCCCATCTAATCTTAACCAGCTTCGTGGATGGTCCATCTAGTCTTAACAAGCTTTTAACTGGTTTCGGGATTGCCTTGAAACCAGTTTAAAAATGTAAAATGTTTGTAAATCTCTTTGATTGGTTTTGGACTGCTGTTTGATTGTTGTATCCTGTTGGGCTATGTTCTTTCCTTTGTGTTGCTGTGGGCATGTACTGTTTTATTCATGTACTTTGGCTCTGCGATTTTCGGCGGGAAAAAGTTTTATTGTCTTTATGTAAAGGCTGAGGTGGCCCAGGACATTCCCAGACTGTCCAAAATCCAAACTCGGGGGTCCACCCCACTTCCCTCTGTCACAGCCTTTCGCAAGTCTGAACATGCCTTTTAAACCATCCAAATCTCCCTGGGGTTTTGATTTTTAAAATCCCTTTGGCCCAATATTCCCCTATTTTGGGGAAAATGTGTAATTTTGCGATCCTTACACAGGGATAGGATTATTTCCCCTAATAAAGCAATCGTTTGAATTTCCTAATAAAAAGACTTGGCCAATTCCGACAGGGTTTGCTATTTCATCAGGACCTAACCTCGGTTAGGGTTTAATATGAACTTTATAAGAAATTTCTAGTCCTCAATGGTATATTGAGGGAGTTCTGATTTAAGTTCTACAAGGCCTGATCAGGGACTTGTCATCTCTAGAGACTTTAATCTGGGTCTTGTATTGATTTCTTTGTGGGTTCAATGACGAGACATTTATGAAAGAGAATGGGCTAGATTTTCAGTATAGGCAGTTTTGGGGCGCTAGCTTTAGCGCCCGCCCGAAGTTAGCGCCCGCCCCAAAGTAGCGCCCCGTTGCCGGGAATTCAGTGGCTTCGCCCTAAGAGGTTGGTGGAGCGCTAAAAGAGGCGTTCCACTACTCTCTTTAGGCGCTAAGCCGGCGGTCCAGAGGGATAGCGCCCAGGCGGGGCGCAGCACGGGTGCGGTCATTTTTGCACTGACAGCAGACCCCGTGGTGCCGACCAGCTCTTAAAGGGGGAAGGGACGAATTGGTCTGCTGCCACGCCCTGCACACTGCAGCCTTGCAAAGAGGCCTCAACACTACTGCTCAGCCCCAGGGAGTCATGGCAACGCCAGAGAAGGCCCGTCAGCGTGCCCTGCGCTTCTCAGAGGGTGATCTGGACATAATGGTCACAGCTCTGGAGGTGAGGCGCAAGATCTTGTTTCCAGAGAGTGGGAGGAATCCAACCCACCACGACTACACCAAAGCCTGGAAGCAGATCGCCCAGAGGGTGACGTTCACCGGCGAGGCCCCCAGGACCCACAAACAATGCCGTAAGAAATACAACGATCTGACCAGGATTGTGAGGGTGAGTAGCCTTTCCAGTCTCCTCCTCATTCTTGCATGTACACCTGACATGATGGGCAAAGGGACCTGAAAGTCCTTTTGGCCAGCCCTCAGCCAGCAGCATTGGGACAGTCATGAGCATCAAATGGCCATTCGGCACTCTACACTTTGGCCAAGCTATTCCACCATGGGAGGCAGTGGACAGTACATCAGGGCTTCACTCTGTCCAAGCTATTCCACCATGGGAGGCAGTGCACACTACATCAGGGCTTCACTCTGTCCAAGCTATTCCACCATGGGAGGCAGTGCACACTACATCAGGGCTTCACTCTGTCCAAGCTATTCCACCATGGGAGGCAGTGCACACTACATCAGGGCTTCACTGCGCACTTACAGCCCGTCCTTTCTCTTGCAGGCTAAAGTAGCGTTTAATCACCAGGCCCGTGCCAGGGGTGGCCGCGCCAAGCTGCAGAAGCTCACTCGGCTGGAGGAGCGCGTGTGTGTGCTCATGGGAGCCCGTGTGATTGTCCCCACAGCGTGCGGTGTATCCGACCCTCCACTGCCCGGCAATGGTAAGGACCTCGCCTTTTGGCCCTCTCGCGTCGCACTGGCCCATCCGAGCTACCTCCTTTGCCACTGTCCCACCAATGCGCTGAATCCCACCAGTCCTAACTCCCTCGCTGACGCCGTCTCCTCACTCTGAAGCTACTCTTGTGCATTCCTGCTTTCAGCTGGTGACGACCAGGACCCTGAGGCTGCCAGTGACAGCACCTCCAACCAGGAGGAGGAGGAGGAGCAAGCCGGACCTTCGGGGGAACAGTCACGTCCCGCAGGAGAGGAGGAAATGCTTGACACCTCCTCACTGGACGAGTGCCTGGAGGAACTGTCGCAGGGCAATGCAGCTTCTGGGACCAGTGGCGTCCAGCCACCCAGGAGCCGTGCGCGTGGCCCGCGGCCTTCCCCCCAAAGGGGGGAAGGATCAGAGGGGAGTGCTGCTGCTCGGCACACTCGCCGTCACCAACGCGGCAAGGGTCCCCTAGTTCGGCCCCCTCCTCCCCAGCGGGAGAGTCGCGACTCCAGTCCGGACACCTTCACTTCGGAGGAGGTGCGGAAGCTCGATCAGATGGCCGACGACTCGGACCGGCGCCACACGGAGCTCATGAGCGTGGTGGGGCGCATGCCTGAGGCCATCGAGTCGCTGGCGACCAGTGTGCGCGAGTTCGGGGCAGCAACTGCCGCGACTGGCCGCATGCTAACTGATGCCGTCAAGACCCTGGCGGATGTGATGCGCGCGCACACCAGGACCACAGGGCCACTCACTGCTGCCACACGCGCTGTCTCAGGCAGGCATCGCCAGGGCAGGCGCCGCGCTGGACCATCCCAGCAAGCCGGCCGTCGGCTGATTGCTGCGGATCCTGCAGTGCGGGCCCGGCCGAGTGCCACCGCGCCACAGCACCAGCCAGCGCATCCCAGACGCCAGCTGGCCCACATTGCGCCATCCGTCGCCGCCATTCCCCCTCTGGGGCGTCGACGGCAAGCGGCTGCAGCTGATGGTGGCCAGGCTCAGGTGCGCCACTCAGCAGACGGCCCCTCGAGGCCCAAACGCCGTGTAGGCCGCCCCCCAGCGGCATCTGGCGGAAGGGCATCTGAGCCTCAGGCGCCTTCCCCCAGCCTCGCAGCAGCCACTGGGCAGAGCTTGCGAAGGAGCAGCAGGCAGGGCAGGGGAGGCAAAATGCTGGCCAAGGTCTCGCCCTCGCGGGCCACTCAGTAGAGGGTGTGGCCAGCTTTCCTTTAATATGGCGGTGGCCATCTTTATTTTGCCCATGGTTGTGCTTTTGGAGGGCTTTTTTTTTGCGTTAGGCCGACGTTGAGGCCCGGTTTCAATAAAGGTGGAGTGGCTCCTCCCCAGTTTGTGGGAGTGAGTCGTTTGTTGGGCTTTTTGTGGGGCCCGTTTATTGTTTTTGGGGATTCATGTGGGAAGGGCTTTTCATTTTTGTGTAATAAAAAATTATCTTTATTCATGCAGTCTCCATGGTTGTTCTTCTTAGTGTTTGTTGGCTTCGCCAGCTGAGGGCTTGCGGAGCGGCTGCATTCATCTTCCCTCATGGCCCCTGGCCATTCCCTGACAGGGGGCTTAGAAGTACCGTGTAATAAGGTGGCGTCGTGCGGCCCTTGGCCCTGGTCGCTCCCTCCTGGGAACGTACTCCTGCTCCTCCTCCTCCTCCTCCTCCTCCTCCTCATGCTCCTCCTGCTCCTCCTCCTGAGGTGCTGGTCCAACGTCAGGTGGCAGTGCCTGAGTCCTGCGGATAGCCAGGTTGTGTAGCATGCAGCAAACCACCACAAATTGGGAGACCCGGTCCGGCGAATACTGGAGAGCTCCTCCGGAGCGATCAAGGCAGCGGAACCGCTGCTTGAGGACCCCAATAGTTAGCTCGATGATGTTGCGGGTGGTTTGATGGCCCTCGTTGTAGGCCTCTTCAGCAGCGGTCCTGGGCGCGCGGAGCGGGGTCATGAGCCAGGTGCACAAAGGATAGCCTTTGTCCCCGAGTAGCCATCCTCTTGGGGGAGGCTGTGCCTGGAACATGTCATGCACAGTACTCTGCCGCAGGATAAAGGCATCGTGGCTGCTGCCTGGGAAGCTGGCATTGACTGCCATGATGCGCTGCTTGTGGTCACAGACCAGCTGCACATTCAGAGAATGGTAGCCCTTCCTGTTGCGATACTGCTCGCCATGCTCCAGAGGGGCCCGCAAAGCCACATGCGTACAGTCAATGGCGCCCTGCACCAAGGGGAATTCCCCGAGTCTGGAAAATCCCAATGCGCGCTGATGCTGGCTCTCCAGGGCCATGGGGAAGGAGATGAATTGGCTTCTCCTTCTGAACAGTGCTTCGGTCACCTGGCGGATGCAGCGATGCGCGCCGTACTGGGAGATGTTTGCTATGTCCCCAGCAGCGTATTGGAAGGAGCCGGTGGCATAGAAGTTCAATGCCACTGTCACCTTCACTTCCACCGACAGAGACGTCCTGCACCTGAGCTTTGGCCGCAGATCTCGGCGAAGCAGGTGGCAGATCTCTGCAATCACCCCCTTTCGGAATCGGAGCCTTTTAACACATCGCGCGGCACTCATGTTTAGGTAGGAGCGCTGCTGGCGGTATAGCCTGACTGGGTAAGGCCTACGTGGCCGACGCCTGTAGCCCCCTCTGCCTCTAGCCAGGGCTGCCCCTCTCACAATGCGTCTGCGAGCCCTACGGACATGGAGCTGCAGCTCCGCGTTGGCACCCCATGCAACCCCCATCAAATCCTGGCAAACACTCTAATTTCCAAATGGCCACTTGCAGCGCTGTTGCCTGAGTCCAAAAATACCTGGCTCTTGCTGCTTGAAACCAGTTAGCTATCCTCCTTGTTGTGTCTCCAGAAATGCATTGCACAAGACTGTTTTCTGAAAAAAGGATGGCCTTTATACTGGAGAGGACGTTCCCTTTAATTAGCGCCCCCCGGGGCCCGCGCTGGTTGTGTTGCGTTCCTTTTTCCAAACGCTCCGGCCGCCCGCCGCACAATGGGGCGGTCCGACTGAAGTTTGCAATCGGGGCAGCCAAAGGGCGTTGCACGAGGATGTGACGTCATTTTCTGCGCGCGCATCCGGGCGGGCGCTAAACTTTGCGCCGGCACTAATGGGCAACTTAATTTGGGGCGGGGCGCAAACTGCGCTGCGCCCGGGCGCTACACGCATAGCGCCCGGAAATCACTTCTCTTAAGGCGCTAACTGCTGGCGCAAGCAACTGAAAATCTAGCCCAATGTCTTTTAATCTAAAGTCTGTTCAACTCTTTATACAGCATTTACAGGAGACATCATGCTAGTGATGCATCTAGAACGAAACTGAAACCAAACTAAACTGCCTTGCTTGTCTCTCACATGCCCTCTGCTGGTCAGGCACAAGCAATCAATACATGCAAACATGCTGGTAAGGCATCATAATCAAACAGGCAAATACCATCTCTATTTGCTGATATCATTTCATCTCCTTTTCTTAAAACAAAAGAATTTTACTTTTAACTAACAACATGTTTTCTTTGTATTAATCTGCATTTTAACTGTAACACTTAATGAACTTACATTATCATTATCATGATCAAGGTTTTTTAGCCTTGCTTTGTGTGTTCACATGAAATATGTCAATACACTAGAACTTGAAGAAAGAATAAGATAACATTACTTCCTTCTATAACAATAGTCCTTAAATTTGCTCAATGAGTCTCTCAGGAGGCTTCACGTGTCTTGAGGATTTTCTGATTGATTGTCCTTGAATCTGAGTTGTTGCCTCAGATGATGTGTTCTCAGCTGTGTGATCAGGTTGTTCAACAGTATCAGTCTCTTGACCTGCTATGGCTGGTCCCATGAGAAGACCTCGACGATTTCTTCTCAGAACAGCACCCTCATCTGTCTGAATGGTGTATGATCTTGGTTGAACAGGTCAGGACAGTTCCCTTCTGAGTCCATGTGTTTGTTTTGTCTTTGAACCTTACTTGGTCACCAGTGTGGAGTTCAGGTAGGTTTTGTGTTCCTCTGTCATAGTAGTACTTTTGCTTTTCTTTCTGTTGTTCTTTGAACTTCCTCACTTTCTCCCCCTCTTTTGTTTTCAGGAGGTTCTCCGGGATGGGTAGGTTTGACCTTAGCCGACGTCCCATCAGGAGTTGGGCTGGTGACATACCACACTCGAGCGGCGTTGTGCGGTATACAAGCATGCTCTGGTAGAAGTCAGTTCCACTGTCTTTTGCCTTGTACATCAGTCTTTTCACTGTCTGGACCGATTTTTCCACTAGTCCATTGGACTGTAGATAGTGAGGACTTGACGTTGTGTGGACAAAGTCCCACTCTTTGGCAAAGTGTCGGAAACTTGCATTGTAAAACTGGGGTCCGTTGTCTGTGAAGACCTCGCTTGCCACGCCATGTCTGGAGAATATGGCTTTCATACATGTTATCAGAGCATCTGCAGTGGTGGTGCACAGTCTACAAACCTCTGGATACAGGGAGTAACAGTCTGTGACTACAAGATAGTCCTTCCCTTGACATACGAATAGGTCAGCGCCTACCTTCTGGTAAGGTCTGTCTGGCGCTGGGTGTGGCTTTAGTGGTTCTACCGGATTGCTTGCTCGATATTTCAGGCATATTGTGCAGTTTGACACTTCATTTGTCACATCTTGGTTGATTCGTGGCCAGTACATCACCTCTCGTGCTCTTTTCTTACACTTTTCGATTCCCAGATGTCCTCCATGGATCCTTTTTAGCATCTCTTTTCTCAGACTCTTTGGGATAACTATTTTACTTCCTTTGTAGATGATGTCTTCGACCACTGATAGTTCCGCCCTGCAGTTCCAGTACTCTGCTATGTCAGGTGAGCAGTCTTGCTTCATGTTGGGCCATCCATCCAAAATGCTTTTCCTCAGTCGTCTCATTGTTTCATCTTTGTTTGTCTCAGTCTTTATGAGCTCCATTTTTGCATCTGCTATGGGCAGTGCACTTGTGATCATGTCCACGTAGGCGTTCACTTTTTCATCCATTGTGGTGTTTGCAGGCTCACTTGGGTCTACAGCTCTGGACAACGTGTCTGCTGTATACATCAGCTTACCTGGTGTGTACGCAACATTCAGTGTATAGCGTTGCAGCCTGATCATCATTCTTTGTATTCTAAGCGGACAGCTATTTAGTGGCTTTTGGAACAATGCAATCAAGGGCTTATGGTCAGTCTCTACACTGATTGCTTGTCCTGCCACAAACTGGTGAAATCTTTCACAGGCGTATGTGATGCTGAGCAGCTCCTTTTCTATTTGAGCATATCACGTCTCCGCGTCTGTCATTGAGCGTGATGCATATGCAATAGGTTGCCAGTAGTCATATTTTTGCAGAAGAACGGCACCGAGCCCACTCTGTGATGCATCTGATGATATCTTGATGGGTCTCGCTGGGTCATAAAACCTCAGAACTGGTTCCTCTGTGAGCAGTTTCTTTAGATCGCTCCATGACTTCTCATGCTCATGATTCCATTCCCATTCTATTTTCTTTTCAGTTAGTCTTCTCAGTGGCACCATCTTTTCTGAGAGGTTGGATATGAATTTACCCATGTAGTTGATCATTCCATTAAACCTCTGCACGTCCTTTTTGCATTGTGGCTTTGGCATATTCTCAATGGCGGAAACCTTTCTGGGATCTTGTCTGATGCCCTCACTGCTAAGGATATCTCCCACGAATGTCAGTTCTGTCACCCCGAGCTGGCATTTCTCTCTATTCAGCTTCAGGTTTGTTTTCCTTGCTGCTTCCAGCACTTTTTTCAGTCTCTCGTCATGCTCAGTTCTCGTGGTTCCCCATACTATGATGTCATCCATTGATGTATCAACTCCCTCCAGGTGCTCATAGATCATATGGATAGTTTTGTGATACACTTCAGGAGCTGAGGCAATGCCAAATGGTAACCTTAGGAATCTGTATCTGCCAAATGGACTGTTGAACGTGCACAGTCTTGAACTTGCTTCGTCCAATTTCATCTGCCAAAATCCTGATGATGCATCTAACTTGCTGAAATACTTTGCATTTGCAAACTGTGCCATGATTTCCTCACGTGTAGGAAGCTTGAAGTGCTTTCTCTTTATTGCTCTGTTTAGATCTCTTGGATCCAGGCAAATTCTGAGCTTTCCATTCTTTTTGTCCACTACGACGAGGGAACTCACCCACTCAGTTGGCTCATCTATCTTCCGAATCACGTTCAGGCTTTCCATCCTGTCCAACTCTGCCTTCAGTTGCTTTTGAAGAGCAAACGGAACTTTTCTGCATGGATGTATGACCGGTGTCATACTTTTATCTACTCTGATCGTGTGTTCTCCTGGAATGCAGCCTAGACCCTTAAATAGGTCTTTGTACTCTTTCATGAGTTCATCAAAGACTGTCTCTCCTTCGCTTTCTACAACGAGGACTCTCTTTACCAGGTTCAGTCTCTCACAGGCTTTTAAACCTAGTATGGCTTGCACATCCTTTGGCACCACGATTAATGCTAGCGTGTGCTCTCTGTCCTTGTGTGTCACTTTGACAATGCATCTTCCTTTCACTGGTATATCAGTACCTGAGTATTCTGTCACTTTCACTTTTATTCCATGTATCTTTGGTCTGGGTCTAATTTTCTTAAAATCAGTCTCTGATATCACATTAACTTGTGCTCCAGTATCCAATTTAAATGGAATGTGTATGTCATTCACTTTTAGTGTCAACATCCAGTCTCTTTCTTCTTTTTTGTTTTCAGACACAACATCTACATAGAACTCCTCTATCTCACTTTCATCTACTGTATGGACCTTGCTTTGTTGCGCTTGGTTCTTACAGCAATGGGCATAATGGTTGTTTTTGTTGCAACTATTGCATTTTTTACCATATGCTGGACACTTTCTTGGTGGATGCTGTGTACCGCATCGACTACATGACTTTCGATTGTCCCTTTCATTTTCGTTCGCTGGCCATGCCTCTTTTTTCACATTGGCGCTCGTTTTGTTAAACGGTTTGTATCTGTTCTTTCTCAGTGCATCCACGTTGCAGCTATTGTCACTGAACAGCTCCTTTGCCTGCGACTTCACAGTCTCTGTAGCCCTACACAGTGCTATGGCTTTTCCCAGGTCTAGATCTTGCTCTCTTAGCAGTCTTTCCCTCAGACCATTCTCTGGAATACCACACACCAGTCTGTCTTTTATCAGCGAGTCTGTCAGTCCCCCAAATTCAGATGTTTTGCTTCGGTTTCTCAGTTCAGTCACATACTGATCAATAGTCTCTCCCGTTTTCTGTACACATGTGAAAAATCTGTGCCTCTCAAACATCACATTACATTTAGGTATGCAGTAGGCCTCAAACTGTTCCATTATTTTATCTAACTTCATTTTGTCTCCATCAGCAGCGAATGTGAAGTTATTATACACCTCCAGCGCTTCATCACCCATGACATGTAAGAACAGTGACGCTTTCATTTTATCACCTTTCTCGTCAGCTCCGATTGCTGATAAATACAACCCCAAATGTTGTTTGAACCTCCTCCAATTTTCAGCCACATTACCTGTCAACTGAAGCGTCGCCGGTGGGTGTAAACCTTCCGTTTTTTCACTTCGTTAGCTATTCTCCAATGGTAAGCAACGATGTTGTCTTTTGGCTTGCTAATTTGTGGAGAGCTGATTTAACTTCAGATTTTTTCTCTTCATCTCTTTCAATCACTTCTGACACCATGTATTGATTTCTTTGTGGGTTCAATGACGAGACATTTATGAAAGAGAATGGGCTAGATTTTCAGTTGCTTGCGCCAGCAGTTAGCGCCTTAAGAGAAGTGATTTTCGGGCGCTATGTGTGTAGCGCCCGGGCGCAGCGCAGTTTGCGCCCCGCCCCAAATTAAGTTGCCCGTTAGCGCCGGCGCAAAGTTTAGCGGCCGCCCGGATGCGCGCGCAGAAAATGACGTCACATCCTCGTGCAACGCCCTTTGGCCGCCCCGAATCCAAACTTCAGTCGGACCGCCCCATTCTGCGGCTGGCGTCCAGAGCGTTTGTAAAATGGAACGCAACACACCCTGGGGAGCGCAAATTAAAGGGCACTCCTCCTGCACTATAAACGGCAGTCTGCATGTGTTGTGTGGAAGGATCCAGTGTGTTGTTGTGAACAGTGTATTTATGTTTCCGGCCACCACCACCACCACCACCACCACCACCACCACCACCACCACCACCACCACCACCACCACCTCCTCCTCCTCCTCCTCCTCCTCCTCCTCCAAAAAAAACACATGCACCCTTCCCCTTCAAGAGCTCACTGGCACCAGAGTGTCTGCCGTGCGCTGCGCCCGAGCTCGGGCGCTGCGCTCTGCACCGCCGGCTTAGCGCCTAAAGATAGTAGTGGAACGCCTCTTTTAGCGCTCCACCAACCTCTTAGGGCGAAGCCACTGAATTTCCGGCAACGGGGTGCTACTTTGGGGCGGGCGCTAAGGTTAGCGCCCCAAAACTGTCTATACTGAAAATCTAGCCCTTAGTACCACTGTCAGTAAAGCACTCCTTCTATACTTAACAATCTACAAGATAGATATAGATATAAATATAAGTATAGGGTTCTGTATCAACTCGTTAACACACACGTTGGGCACTGACTAAAGGGATAATTACTAGTCCTAGCCCCTTTAGGGCTACCCCTGATCAGGCATATTCTTCAGAAGTTCAATTTCAACTAAAATTTGAGGTAGCCGAATCCTAAAGATGCTTAATTGGGTCTAAATGTCTGGACTATCTCTCCCTAAAGGAAAGGAGCAACCTGAAAATGTTACCATCCTCCAGATAGCACTTTTAATATGTTTAGCTAGACTGTAATGTTCCGGATATTATGAGGGTCTGGAAAACTCCCCCAGAATTCTGCAACTCCTCACCAAAGTGTGTACAGAGATTGAGTTTGCGAGTTTGATACAGACGTACTAAGTGAGACAATTCTAAAAATATATAAATTTATTAAGAACCGACATATAATTTACAGTTGGTGAGTCAATCTGTAAGGGGTGGTGTGTGTGGTCAGCTTTGCCTCTGACTCCCTGAACAGTTTGAATCGCTCCCACTCCCTTGGTTCTAGACTTTGGACTTATTTGGGGGCTGTAATGAAATTGCAACAGACAACTGAGTTGGTGAAAAGAACTTGGATTTTTATTTGAGACAGGAAAACATACACAATGCAATAATCTTATTACTCTAAAAAGGGGAACACTTCGGAATATACGAGGGAGAATGACAATAGACAAAATACTTCACCCCTCCCAATCCCACTACACTAACTAGGTTGGATTCCAGAGGACCAGGGAAATGCTCACCAAACGACTTTCTTGACAGTTGTAGAGGTTCGCGATTTCGGGGTTCTCTTAGGTGTGGCGGTTGGGGCCTGCCATACCCCGGACATGGTGGAAGTCTTCACCTGCGTTGGTTTATCAGTCTTCGCATGACCGCTGATGCGGTCAGGTGCGTATTGGATCTATCGGGTAAGGACCCAATTTCCTTTGGTTAGTTATAGGCCTAGATTTTCAGTATAGACAGTTTTGGGGCGCTAACCTTAGCGCCCGCCCGAAGTTAGCGCCCGCCCCAAAGTAGCGCCCCGTTGCCGGAAATTCAGTGGCTTCGCCCTAAGAGGTTGGTGGAGCGCTAAAAGAGGCGTTCCACTACTATCTTTAGGCGCTAAGCCGGCGGTGCAGAGCGCCTAAAGATAGTAGTGGAAGTGCAGAGCTCGGGCGCAGCGCACGGCAGACACTCTGGTGCCAGTGAGCTCTTAAAGGGGAAGGGTGCATGTGTTTTTTTCAAAGGCAGAGTCTGGGGGGGAAAAGATGATGATGAGAAGAGGAGGAGGAGGAGGAGGAGGAGGAGGAGGAGGAGGAGGAGGAGGAGGAGGAGGAGGAGGAGGAGGAGGAGGAGGAGGAGGAGGAGGAGGAGGAGGAGGAGGAGGAGGAGGAGGAGGAGGAGGAGGAGGAGGAGGAGGAGGAGGAGGAGGAGGAGGAGGAGGAGGAGGAGGAGGAGGAGGAGGAGGAGGAGGAGGAGGAGGAGGAGGAGGAGGGGGAGGAGGAGGAGGAGGAGGAGGAGGAGGAGGAGGAGGAGGAGGAGGAGGTGGTGGTGGTGGTGGTGGTGGTGGTGGCCGGAAACATAAATACACCATTCACAACACACTGGTTCCTTCCATTATAGTGCAGGAGGAGGGCCCTTTAATTTGCGCTCGCCAGGGTGTGTTGCGTTCCATTTTACAAACGCACTGGACGCCAGCCGCACAATCGGGCGGTCCGACTGAAGTTTGGATTCGGGGCGGCCAAAGGGCGTTGCACGAGGATGTGACGTCATTTTCTGCGCGCGCATCCGGGCGACCGCTAAACTTTGCGCCGGCGCTAACGGGCAACTTAATTTGGGGCGGGGCGCAAACTGCGCTGCGCCCGGGCGCTACACGCATAGCGCCCGAAAATCACTTCTCTTAAGGCGCTAACTGCTGGCGCAAGCAACTGAAAATCTAGCCCATAGTGTTTAGAGTCTTTTTCGTCAAATCTTACCCAGGGGTAAGTCAGGATAACTTGTAGAGTGGAAACAAACTTGTGAATCTTCGGTTTCTTCCAGGTTGGTTTCTTGTTGGTCGCGGTGGCCCAATATTACCTAGCTGTTGGTAATATTGTTGCTTGTTGGTTTCTTGGGGCCCTTGGTTGCCGCAATTTCTTTCTGTTCTTCTGTTGTCCTTCCATCAATCTCTGATTCTCCGACTGTGTGTGATGATGAGGATGAATGTTTTCAACTGAAAAAGCAGGCCCCAATTATGCCGTTTGAGGCCTTGCTTATCTGCCTGCCAAATCTTCTCTGGCCCATTGTCAATTTTGGTGGGCTCGTTAACTTTAATAGTTTTAAAATTCTTTAACTGGTTCCGAGCTGGTCCCATCTATTTTTAATTGACTTAAGTTGGTGTAAACTAGTTTTGGGATGGTCCGTCGAAACCTAAATTGGTTTATAATGGCTTGTTTAATCTTTGGTCCGATTAGTGAGTTTTGTCTTCTCCTGCTGGGGTCAGGGTCCCTTTTGTTGATCAGTGGCATGTACTATATTATTCATATTCTTGATGGCTCTGTAATTTTGGCAGGAACTGTCCTTCCATAGGCCTATTGTAATTTATGTGGAATGACTGAGATGGTCCAGAACATTCCCAGATGATTTGGCCTATGCCAATACTCAAACTGTTTGTTTTACAGAGGCCCATCCCAACTCCTTTGTTGCAGCCTTCCACAGGCCTGGAGATGTCCTTTTAAAATAACCAAAATCCTGGGGTTTTAACTTTAAGCCCCTTTTTGGTCCAATATTCTTTAAAACAGTAATTTTCTTGGTTTGAGGGAATCTGCAGAATTTTGAGAATCTTACAAATTGCAACATTAACAGTTCCAAAAAGAGAAAGCTTTTAATTCTATTATCAGAGAACCTAATCTCAAATCTTAACATCGCTACAGTTTTACAGTTCTTAGTTTTCTACAGGATATCCACCAAAATCAAATACAGTACCTTTGATCCTTGAGGTACAAAGAGTTGGAGACTTACAGAGCTGGCTCTGAAGCCGAGAATCGCTTTACCCCTTTAAAGCGAGTCTACTATCCCATTTGAGAGTTCAATATTTATACCCTTTTCCAGTGGTATTTCCTTTAAGGTTTTCTGCTGATGTAAGCTAATTATCTCTGGTCATTTTTCTGCTGACCCCTGCAATTCTTACAGTCACCTCAGCTGGTAGCATTACAGAATTATATCTCTCCTCTAGGTGTTCTAAGTTTATCATAAAAAACAGTGTAACAGCAGGTGCGTTTTACTTGATGTCATTTTTACGAAGGCAGATGTTTGTGCTTCTTTACGAAGTGTAAATTAGAACACCTTGTACAGGATGAACTATTGTCTTGTTCCCAAAGGTTCAGACTGTCAGGAGCCTTTAACCTTCTGTTTCAATAAGGTTATTGATTCAGTGTCAACAACTATCTTATCTCAATAGCCAGAATGCTATCACAGCTTTTTCATAGTTAGGTTTCTAGATTTCCAGACCCAGCTTGTCATGTTTTAATAAGGCCAGAATTCTTTCATATAACGGTGTATTTTTCTGAATAGGTTATGTAGCTTATTCCTTCACAAGACACTGCCAGAAACTGTGCAATGCAGCACTGTGGGACTTTAGCATGGATTACCACAAGAGGGAGATCCAAGATAAAGCACGAAGGGGCGAAAGAACTGCAAGGAATGGAATAAATCCCAGAGAAGGAAAGGCAGAAAGCCACAGAGCAAAGGGCATTCGGCAGCAGTGGAAGGGAATCCAGAGCAGGGTGGGGACCAGCCCCCCGATTATCAAAATCCATGACAAGGCCTTGGACAATGTGGACAACTTTCCATGCCTCAGGAGCCTACTGTCAACAAGGGAAGGCATCAATGACAAAGTCCAACACCGCCTTCAGTGTGCCAGTGCAGCCTTCGGTCGCCTGAGGAAGAGAGTGTTTGAAGACCAGGACCTCAAACCCAGCACTAAGCTCATGGTCTACAGAGCAGCAGTGAGACCCGCCCTCCTGTATGCCTCAGAGACATGGACCATGTACAGCAGGCACCTCAAAGCACTGGAGAGGTACCACCAATGCTGCCTCCACAAGATCCTGCAAATCCATTGGCAGGATAGGCGCACCAACATCAGTGTTCTCGCTCAGGCCAACATCTCCAGCATCGAAGCTTTTACCACGCTCGATCAGCTCCGATGGGTGGGTCACATTGTCCGCTTGCCTGATACGAGACTCCCAAAACAAGCGCTCTACTTGGAGCTCTGGCACGGCAAGAGAGCCCCAGGTGGGCAGAGGAAATGCTTCAAGGACACCCTCAAAGCCTCCTTGAAAAAGTGCAACATCCCCAATGACACCTGGGAAAAGCAAGGGAGGTGGGGTAGCATTGCTGGTTAAAGAGGGGATTAACACAATTGAAAGGAAGGATATTAACTCTGATGATGCAGAATCTGTATGGGTAGAACTGAGAAATATCAAGGGGCAGAAAACGTTAGTGGGAGTGGTATATAGACCTCCAAACAGTAATACGGAGGTTGGGGATGGCATTAAAAGGGAAATTAGAGAAGCATGCAGTAAGGGCACAGCAGTCATCATGGGTGACTTTAATTTACATATAGATTGGGCTAACCAAATTAGTAAAAATACTGTGGAGGAGGAATTCCTAGAATGTTTACGAGATGGTTTTCTGGAACAATATGTCGAGGAACCAACCAGAGGTCAGGCCATCTTAGACTGGGTATTATGTAATGAGAGAGGATTAATTAGCAATCTTGTTGTACGAGGCCCCTTGGGTCAGAGCGATCATAATATGATAGAATTCTTCATTAGGATGGAGAGTGAAGTAGTTGACTCGGAGACTAGGGTCCTGAATTTAAATAAAGGAAACTACGATGGTATGAGGCGTGAATTGGGTAGGATTGATTGGGGAATGTCACTCAAAGGGTTGATGGTGGATAGGCAATGGCAAACATTCAAAGACCGCATGGATGAACTACAGAAGTTGTTCATCCCAGTTTGGGATAAGAATAAAACAAAAAGGGTGACTCAACCATGGCTAACAAGGGAAATTAGGGATAGCATAAGATCCAAGGAGAGGGCATATAAATTGGCCAGAACAAGTGGTAACCCTGAGGATTGGGAGCAGTTTAGGGTTCAACAAAGGAGGACAAAGGGATTAATTAAGGAGAAAATAGAATATGAAAGTAAGCTTGTAGGGAACATAAAAACTGACTGTAAGAGCTTTTATAGATATGTGAAGAGAAAAAGATCAGTGAAATCAAGTGTAGGTCCCTTGCAGTCAGAAGCAGGGGAAGTTATAATGGGGAACAAAGAAATGGCAGACCAATTAAATGCATATTTTGGTTCTGTCTTCACAAAGGAGGACACAAATAACCTCCCAGAGATGTTGGAGAACATAGGGTCTGATGAGAGGGAGGAACTGAAAGAAATCAATATTTGTAGGGAAATGGTGTTAGGGAAATTGACGGGATTGATGGCCGATAAATCCCCAGGGCCTGATAATCTACATCCTAGAAATAGTAGATGCATTGCTGATCATCTTCCAAAATTCGCTGGAATCTGGAACTGTACCAATGGATTGGAGGGTAGCTAATGTTACCCCACTATTCAAAAAGGGTGGTAGAGAGAAAGTGGGGAATTACAGACCGGTAAGCCTGACATCGGTAATGGGGAAAATGCTAGAGTCCATTATAAAGGATGTAATAGCTGAGCACCTGGAAAACAGTGACAGGATTGGACAAAGTCAATATGGATTTACAAAAGGTAAATCGTGCTTGACTAATCTACTGGAATTTTTTGAGGATGTAACTGGGAAAATAGATAAGGGAGAACCAGTAGATGTGGTGTATTTGGACTTTCAAAAGGCTTTCAATAAGGTCCCTCATAAGAGATTAGCATGTAAAGTTAAGGCACCTGGGATTGGGGGCAAGGTATTGACTTGGATAGAGAACTGGTTGGCGGACAGAAAGCAGAGAGTAGGAATTAACGGGTCTTTTTCCGAGTGGCAGGCAGTGACTAGTGGGGTACCGCAGGGATCGGTCCTTGGACCCCAGCTATTCACAATATACATTAATGATCTAGATAAGGGAACTAGATGTAATATCTCCAAGTTTGCAGACGACACAAAGCTGGGTGGGCGTGTGTGCTGCGAGGAGGATACCGAGGAACTCCAGGATGATTTGGACAGGTTGGGTGATTGGGCAGAAGCGTGGCAGATGCAATATAACATGGATAAATGCGAGGTTATCCACTTTGGTGTCAAAAACAGAAAGGCAGACTATTATCTGAATGGCAATAGATTGGGAGAAGGGGAAGTGCAACGAGACCTGGGTGTCCTTGTGCACCAGTCGCTGAAGGTAAGCATGCAGGTGCAGCAGGCGGTGAAGAAGGCAAATGGTATGTTGGCCTCCATAGCAAAAGGGTTTGAGTACAGGAGCAAGGATGTCCTGCTGCAGTTGTACAGGGCCTTGGTGAGACCACATTTTGAGTACTGTGTGCAGTTTTGGTCGCCTTATCTGAGGAAGGATGTTCTTGCCATGGAAGGAGTTCAGCAAAGATTCACAAGGCTGATCCCTGGGATGGCAGGAATGACGTATGAGGAGAGATTGGGTCGATTGGGCTTATACTCGCTGGAGTTTAGAAGAATGAGAGGGGATCTCATCGAAACTTATAAAATTCTGACAGGTCTGGACAAACTAGATGCAGGTAGAATGTTCCCGATGGTCGGAGAGTCCAGAACCAGGGGTCAAAGTCTAAGGATAAGGGGTAAGCCATTTAGGACAGAGATGAGGAAGAATTTCTTCACCCAGAGAGTGGTGAACCTGTGGAATTCTCTACCACAGAAGGCGGTTGAGGCCAAGTCTTTAAATATATTCAAGAAGGAGTTAGATATATTTCTTAGAGCTAAAGGTATCAAGGGATATGGGGAGAAGGCAGGTACGGGGTACTGAGTTTGGATGATCAGCCATGATCTCATCGAATGGCGGAGCAGGCTCGAGGGGCCGAATGACCTACTCCTGCTCCTATCTTCTATGTTTCTATGTTTCTATGTAAGACCACACAAAGTGGCGAAGAAGCCTCTGAGAAGGCTCCGAACACCTCGAGTCTCTTCGCCGGGAACAAGCGGAAGCCAAGCACAAACAGCGGAAGGAGCGCACATCAACCCAAGCACCCCCACCCACCCGCTCCTTCAACCACCGTGTGCCCCACCTGTGACAGAGACTGTAGGTCCCGCATTGGACTGATCAGTCACCTGAGAACTCATTTTTAATGTGGAAGCAAGTCATCCTCGGTTCCGAGGGACTGCCTAAGAGGAGGATATTCCTGACTGGATAGTCAGGTATTAGATAGACAGACACTGCCAGAAACTGTGCAGTGCAGCACTGTGGGACTTTAGCATGGATTACCACAAGAGGGAGCTCCAAGACAAAGCACGAAGGGGCAAGTGAACTGCAAGGGATGGAATAAATCCCAGAGAAGGAAAGGCAGAAAGCCACAGAGCAAAGGGCGTTTGGCAGCAGTGGAAGGGAATCCAAAGCAGGATGGGGACCTGCAAAAACCAGCAGATCCGAGCTAACTCAGCAGAGAATGTACAATTTCCAGCAGTTTAGCAGAAATCTGAAACCGCAGCAGCAGGCTAGACACTACAATAATTTGCATTTATATAGCGCCTTTAATGCAGTAAAACATCCCTAGATGCTTCACAGGAACGTAAATCAAACAAAAATTGAGACAGAGCCAAAGACAGATGACCAAACACTTGGTCAAAGAGGTAGGTTTTAAAAATATAAGAATTAGGAGCATTTTTTGTAATTCTATCATGGAATGTGGGCATCGCTGGCAAGGCCAGCATTTATTGTCCATCCCTAGTTGCCCTTGAGAAGTTGGTGGTGAGCTGCCTTCTTGAACCGCTGCAGTCCGTGTGGTGAAGGTGCTCCCACAGTGCTGTTAGGGAGGAAGTTCCAGGATTTTGACCCAGCGACGATGAAGGATCGGCAATATATTTCTAAGTAGGATGTTGTGTGACTTGGAGGGGAACTTGGAGGTGGTGGTGTTCCCATGCGCCTGCTCCCCTTGTCCTTCTAGGTGGAAGAGGTCGCGGGTTTGGGAGATGCTGCCGAAGAAGCCTTGGTGATTTGCTGCAGTGCATCTTGAAGATGGTACACACTGCAGCCTGTAAGGGGTGGTGTTTGGAGTCAGCTTCACCTCTGACCAATGAGCGGTTCGAATCGCTCCCACTCCCTTGGTTCTAGACCTTGGACTTATTTGGGGGTTGTAATGAAATTGCAGCAGACAACTGAATTTTGTTGAAAGAACTTTGATCTTTATTTGAGAAAGAACATACACAACACAATAATCTTAACACTCTAAATTGGGAGAACACTTCAGAATATACAAGGGAAAATAACAATAGACGGAATACTTCACCCCTCCCAATCCCACTTCACTAGCTAAGTTGGGCTCCAGAGGACCAGGGATAATGCTCACCAAAACGACTTCTTTTGACAGTTGTAGAAGTTCGTGATTTCGGGGTTCTCTAGATGTGGCGGTTGGGGCCTGCCGTACCCCAGACGCAGTAGAGGACTTCACCTGCGTAGCTGGTCAGTCTTTGCAAGTCCACTGACGCGGTAGGGTGCGTATTGGATCTATCAGGTGAGTACCCAATTTCTTTTGGTTAGAAGTAGGGTTTAGAGTCTTTTCAGTAAAATCTTACCCAGGGGTAAGTCAGGATAATTTGTAGAGTGGAAAAACTTGCGGATCTTCGGTTTCTTCCAAGTTGGTTTCTTGTTGGTCGCGGTGGCCCAATATTACCCGGTTGCTGGTAGTATTTTTGGTTGTTTGTTTCGTGGGGCCCTGGTCTGCCGTGATGGTGTGTTACTTCTTCGAGAGGGAGCACTGCTTCGAGATGGACTTCTTGATCCCGATGTTGGTAGATCTCTTCTGGGTCTACGAATCTTCTTACTCGAACTTGAACTCGAACTAACTTCCTCTTGGATTGTTTTCTTGAGCTCCGAACTCCTTTCTGTGAGAAACAGGCTTTCAATTATACTGATTGAGGCCTGCTAATCTGCGCGCCAAATCAGTTCTGGCTTATTGTTAGTTTTGGCGGGCTCATTAATTTTGATTGGTTTGAATTGTTTAATTGGTTTCGGGATGGTCCCATCGATCTTAAGTTGTTTTAAGAGCGTGTGTAGTGGTTTCGGGATGGTCCCATCGATTGTTTAACCTCTTGTTTAATTGCAGTAAAGTTGTCTTTTCCTGTGGGGGCCAAGGTTCTTTTGTTGGTTGGTGGCATGTTTTGCATTATGCAAGGTTTTGGATGGTTCTGTAATTTTGGCGGGAACTGCTTTTCCATTGTTCTATTGTCAGTCATCAGCGAACATCCCCATTTCTGACCTTATATTGGAGGGAAGGTCATTGATGAAGCAGCTGAAGATGGTTGGGCCTAGGACACTGCCCTGAGGAACTCCTGCAGCGATGTCCTGGGGCTGTGATGATTGGCCTCCAACCACCACAACCATCTTCCTTTGTGCTAGGTATGACTCCAGCCAGTGGAGAGTTTCTCCCCTGATTCCCATTGATTTCAGTTTTACTAGGGCTCCTTGATGCCACACTCAGTCAAATGCTGCATTGATCTCAAGGGCAGTCACTCTTATCTCACCTCTGGAATTCAACTCCTTTGTCCATGTTTGGACCAAGGCTTTAATGAGGTCAGGAGCCGAGTGGTCTTGGCAGAACCCAAACTGAGCACCAGTGAGCAGGTTATTGGTGAGTAAGTGCCACTTGATAGCACTGTCAATGACACCTTCCAACACATTGCTGATGATTGAGAGTAGACTGATGGGGCGGTAATTGGCTGGATTGGAGTTGTCCTGCTTTTTGTGGACAGGACATACCTTGGCAGTTTTCCACATTGTCGGGTAGGTGGCAGTGTTGTAGCTGTACTGGAACAGCTTGGCTAGAGGTGCGGTTAGTTCAGGAGCACAAGTCTTCAGTACGACAGCCGGGATGTTGTTAGGGCCCATAGCCTTTGCTGTATCCAGTGCGCTCAGCTGTTTCTTGATATCACGTGAAGTGAATCGAATTGGCTGAAGACTGGTGTCTGTGATGGTGGGGACCTCAGGAGGAGGCCGATATCGATCATCCACTCGGCACTTTTGGCTGAAGATGGCTGCAAACGCTTCAGCCTTGTCTTTTGCACTCATGTGCTGGGCTCCACCATCATTGAGGATGGGGATATTCATGGAGCCTCCTCCCCCGTTAGTTGTTTAATGGTCCACCACCATTCATGACTGGATGTGGCAAGACTGCAGAGCTTTGGTCTGATCCGTTGATTGTGGGATCGCTTAGCATTGTCTATAGCATGCTGCTGACGCTGTTTAGCATGCATGTAGTCCTGTGTTGCAGCTTCCCCACGTTGGCACCCCATTTTTCGGCACGCCTGGTGCTGCTCCTGGCATGCTCTTCTACACTCCTTATTGAACCAGGGTTGGTCCCCTGGCTTGGTGGTAATGGTAGAGTGAGGGATATGCCGGGCCATGAGGTTACAGATTGTGGTGGAATACAATTCTGCTACTGCTGATGGCCCACAGCGCCTCCTGGATGCTCAGTTTTGAGCTGCTAGATCTGTTCTGAATCTATCCGATGTAGCACGGTGGTAGTGCCACACAACACGATGGAGGGTGTCCTCAGTGTGAAGATGGGACTTCGTCTCCACAATGACTGTGCCGTGGTCACTGCTACCAATACTGTCATGGGCAGATGCATCTGCGACAGGTAGATTGGTGAAGACCAGGTCAAGTAGGTTTTTCCCCTACTTGCTGGAGTAGGCCATTTGGCCCTTCGAGCCTTCTCTGCCATTCAATAAGATCATGGCTGATCTTCTACCTCAACTCCACAATCCCGCGCTATCCCCATATCCCTTAATTCCCTTTGTGCCCAAAATTCTATCGCTCTCTATCTTGAATATATTCAACGACTGAGCATCCAAAGCCCTCTGGGGTAGAAAATTCCAAAGATACACAACCCTTTGAGTGAATTTCTCCTCATCTCAGTCCTAAACAGCTGACCCTTTATTCTGAGTCTGTGACCCCTGGTTCTAGACTCCCCAACCAGGGAAAAGCTCCTTCCTGCATCTACCCTGTCAAGTCCTGTAAAAATGTTATATTGTGGGAGACTACGGTCTCCCGCGTAAAGAAATAGGCAACACAGCGAGCTACAAGAAATAGGTCTTTACTCCAACTCTCACAATACAGTACTGAATTCGTGAAGCCCGCGAACCTGTGATGACTCACGGATTGGTCACCTGCTGGAACCTGATTGGTTTTCCTTCTCTCAGCAGCAGGCAATTCTGAACATGCCTTATTCCTCTCAGCTTGCAACTGTCTTGCGGGGGGAGGGGAATACAGCAGTTAAGAGGGGATTATACAGGTTTATCTACATTCACACAGTGTTTCCCCAATGTGGCAATGCCACATACGCCCCCCCAGAATCCTCGTTAACTGTAAAAGTCAGTCTCTGCGGAGGTTTGACCAAGCGGCCGTAGCGGCTGTAGTAGCCATCTGGTGTGTGAGGAGGGCTGTCTGGGAGGTCGGCCGGTTGGTTCGTCGGCTGGTCTGGCGGCTGATCTGCCGGTGGGCTGGCTGGACGGGCTGCCGGCGAAGGTGGGGTGGCGGCCGGGAAGTAAGGTTCTGGCGTGTCTTGGTCCTCTTGAGGGGCCGCCGCAATGCGGGAGGTCTGCCCCGCTGTGGGGGAAGAGCCGGCCGAAACGGGAAGCTGAGGTCCAGGTGCGCCGGTTTGAGGCAGTCTACTGAAATAAGGTCCGGCTTCCCGCCGACGTCGATAAGAAAAGCTTTGTCCCCCGTCTCCAATACTGGGAAGGGGCCGGTGTATGGTGCCTGCAGCGGGCCTCTGTGCACGTCCCGGCGCACGAAGACGAACTCCACATGTCGTAAGTCTCGAGGCACGTAGGACGGCTGCGGGCCGTGTTGCGAAGTGGGCACTGGACGGAATTGCTGGGCCGCGTCCTGGTGCAGGGAAAGCTGTCTGGCGGCCGACCACGGCTCCGTTGTCAGGGGGAGGAAGTTGCCTGGTACTCTGAGCGGTTGGCCGTAGACCATCTCGGCCACGGAGGCGCGGAGGTCCTCTTTGGGCGTGGCGCGCAATCCCAGGAGAACCCAGGGTAGTTTGTCGATCCAGCTGGTGTCGGCCAGGCTGGCGCGGAGGGAGGCTTTCAAAGAACGATGAAAGCGCTCGCAGAGCCCGTTAGCCTGCGGGTGGTAGGCTGTTGTCCTGTGCAACTTGGTGCCGAGGCCAGCGATGATGGAATTCCATAAGTGGGCGGTGAACTGGGGGCCTCTGTCCGAGGATATGCCGGTCGGCACGCCGAACCGAGCCACCCATTTCGAGATGAATGCTCGCGCGACGTCGGTCGTGGTGGTGGAGGCGAGGGGAACCACCTCGGGCCATCTGGTGGTGCGGTCGACGATCGTGAGCAGGTGTGTAAAACCATGCGACGGCGGCAAGGGGCCTACCAGATCGACGTGGACGTGGTCGAAACGCCTCTTGGGCACTGGGAAACACTCCAATGGCGCCTTGGTGTGCTGCTGGACCTTAGCGCGCTGGCACGCCACGCATGTGTTGGTCCAGTCTCTCACATCCTTGTGGAGTCCAGGCCAGACGAACTTGGCGGACATAAGTTTCTGAGACGCATGCATCCCTGGATGTGAGAGGCCGTGGATGATGTCGAAAACTCGCTTGCGCCAGGCGGATGGGACGACCGGCCTAGGCGAGGGGACTGAGACGTCGCACAGGAGGGTTGTGCCGGCTGTGTGGAAGTGGATGTCGGCCAGGGTGAGGCTGGTAGTTGACATCCTGAGGGCCTGGATCTCCGCGTTGGCGGCCTGGTCTCTCGCCATGCTGGCGTAGTCGACGCCCAGGTGCACTGCGTGGAGCGAGGGTCTTGAGAGGCAGTCGGCCACCAAATTGTCCTTACCGGCGACATGGCGGATGTCCGTGGTGAACTCCGAGATGAAGTTGAGTTGGCGCTGTTGGCGCGCGGACCAGGGTTCGGTTACTTTGGCCATGGCGAAAGTGAGCGGCTTGTGGTCCACGAATGCGGTGAACGGCCGGCCTTCCAGGAGGAAACGGAAGTACCGGATTGCCAGGAACAGGGCCAGGAGCTCTCTGTCGAACGTGCTGTAGGCCTGCTCGTTCTTGCGCAGCTGTCGGCTGAAAAATGCCAGTGGCTGCCACGCGCCTTCGACCCACTGTTTCTGGATGGCGCCGACGGCGTAATCCGAGGCATCCATGGTGAGGGTGGTCTTGGCTCCCGGGATGGGGTGGGCCAGTAGTGTGGTGTTGGCCAAGGCTCTTTTGGTCTGGTGGAAGGCTGTCGCCATCTCGCTGGACCAGGTGAGTTGCTCTTTGCCCGTTTTGCCCCTGGTGGCTTCGTAGAGGGGGCGCATGAGTGCGGCGGCCTTGGGCACAAACCGGTGATAGAAATTGACCATCCCCAAAAATTCCTGCAGCGCCTTGACCGAGGTGGGCTGGGGAAAGTCCGCCACCGCCTGCACCTTGGAAGGTAGGGGAATGGCTCCCCTTGGCGAGATTCTGTGGCCTAGAAAGTCAATTTGGGCTGCTCCGAACTGGCATTTGGCCGGGTTGACGATTAGCCCGTGTTGGCTGAGGCGCTGGAAAAGGGAGCGCAAATGCGCGATGTGCTCGGCCTTGCTGGTGCTGGCCACGAGGATATCATCCAGATAGACAAACAGGAAGCTCAGGTCCCGTAGGATGGAGTCCATGAGCCGTTGGAAGGCCTGTGCGGTGTTCTTAAGCCCAAAGGGCATGTGCAGGAACTCGAACAGTCCGAAGGGGGTGATGACCGCCGTCTTCTGGACGTCTGCGTGGTGGACGGGGACCTGATGGTAGCGGCGAATCAGGCCGACCTTGGAAAAGACGGACTTTCCTGCTAGGTGTGCCGAGAAGTCTTGGATGTGCGGAATGGGGTATCTATCGGGCGTGGTGGTGTCGTTGAGCCATCTGTAGTCACCGCAGGGGCACCAGCCACCGCCCGGCTTGGGCACAATGTGGAGGGGGGACGACCAAGGGCTGTTTGAGCGGCGGATGATGCCCAGTTTTTCCATCGTGGCGAATTCTTCCTTGGCCACCGCCATCTTGGCTGGGTCCAGGCGTCTGGCTCGAGCGAACACTGGTGGTCCCGTAGTGGCGATGTGGTGCTCGACCCCATGCTTGGCTGCCGCGGCTGAGAAGGTCAGTTGTGTGAGCCTCGGGAAATCTGCGAGTAGGCGGGCGTAGTCGTCATGCGCCGGGGCAGAGCAGGACCCGACGAGGGCCGGGCTGTTGCTCTGCTGGCAGGCCAGTGAAGCGAAAGTTGCTGCGTCGATCAGGCGCCTGTCGCGGACGTCGACCAGGAGTCCGTGGGCGCAAAGAAAATCAGCGCCCAGCAAGGGATGTGCCACCGAGGGCGTCACGAAATCCCACGTAAATCACTGGCCATTGAAACAAACCTCGGCCCGTCGCTTTCCGAAAGTAGCGATGGCTGCGCCATTTGCCGCCATGAGGGGTGGGCCGCTGCGGCCTGCCTGGATGTCGAGCTGGGAGGCAGGAATTATGCTGCATTGGGCTCCGGTGTCGCAAAGGAATCTGCACCCTGAAAGAGAGTCGGTTATGTACAGCAGTTTACCTGCAGTGCCGATGGCCATCGTGGCGGCGGGGGTGCGGTCGAGCAGGCCTAGGTGGCGGCTCGGGACTGGTGCGTTGGGCCGAGTGGCCATCTTGGTTTGATCGAAAGAGCAGGGTGCTCTGCAGCGTTGGGCCTTGTGGCCGAAACGCACGTGGTAGTAGCATAGTTCTGCAGCCTGGCGTGGCGGCGCGTGCTCGGTGGTGTCGGGGAGCCTCGCGGCTGCACAGCCGAGTTGGGCGACAGCGAAGACTTTGTCCGCGGCGGCTGCCAGTTGTACGCAGTCCGTGATCGGGGACCCCGCGAGGGCAGTCTGTACCTGCTGAGGAAGTAGGCTGAGGAAAAGGGCCCGAAACAAGAAGCACTGCGATTCAGAGCCCAGGAGCGCAAGCATCCGGCTCATCAACTGGGTCGGGGTAGAATCGCCGAGGCCTGGTAGTGAGAGAAGCCTGCGGGCCCTCTCCTCCCTGGACAGGCCGTAAGCCTGCAGCAAGCGGCCCTTAATGGTTGAGTACTTGCCGGTCTGTGGTGGGTTCCCCAGCAGGTCGAGAACTTCGGCGGCGGTAGAGCTTGCTAGTGCTGAGACTACGTAGAGGTACCTTTCTTCATCATCTTGAACCCTGCGAAGGGTGAATTGGGCCTCCGAGTGCGCGAACCAGGCTGGTGCTTGGTGTTCCCAGAAGGTGGGGAGCTTCAAAGATGCGGCGCCGGCTGACATCAGGCTGCTGCTGGTTGCCATCGGGTCGTTGCTGGCCTCTGTAGGGCTGCGTGAGTCGGGGGCTTCAGCCGCCGACATTCGGGGTCACCAATGTGGGAGACTACGGTCTCCCGCGTAAAGAAATAGGCAACACAGCGAGCTACAACAAATAGGTCTTTACTCCAACTCTCACAATACAGTGCTGAATTCGTGAAGCCCGTGAACCTGTGATGACTCACGGATTGGTCACCTGCTGGAACCTGATCGGTTTTCCTTCTCTCAGCAGCAGGCAAGTCTGAACATGCCTTATTCCTCTCAGCTTGCAACTGTCTTGTGGGGGGAGGGGAATACAGCAGTTAAGAGGGGATTATACAGGTTTATCTACATACACACAGTGTTTCCCCAATGTGGCAACGCCACAATATGTTTCAATGAAATCACCTCTCATTCTTCTAAATTCTAAGGAATATAGGCCTAGTCTACTCAATCTCTCCTCACAGGACCATCCCTCCATCCCAGGAATCAGTCTGGTGAACCTTCGTTGCACTCCCTCTAAGGCAAGTATATCCTTCCTTAGGTAAGGAGACCAGAACTGTACACAGTGCTCCAGGTGTGGTCTCACCAGGGCCCTGTATAATTGTAGTAAGACTCCTTTACTCTTATACTCCAACCATTTTGTAATAAAGGTTAACATACCATTTGCTTTCCTAATTGCTTGCTGTACCTACATGTTAACTTTCAATGATTTGTGTACAAGGACACCCAGGTTACTCTCAATACCAACATTTCCAAATCTCTCACCATTTACAAAACATTCTGCTTTTCTATTTTTCCTACCAAAGTGGATAACTTCATATTTCTCCACATTATATTCCATCTGCCATGTTCCTGCCCTTTCACTTGACCTGTCTATATCCCTTTGCAGCCTAAGAACATAAGAAATAGGGGCAGAAGTAGGCCATACGGCCCCTCGAGCCTGCTCCCCATTCAATAAGGTCATGGCTGATCATTGACCTCAACTCCACTTTCCCACCCAATCTCTATACCCTTTGATTCCCCTAGAGTGCAGCTGGCTGACACATTTTTTTGTGTGTCAGAAACCCCACATTCGGGGAAACCCGACCATTTCCCACACAAGCCAAAAATCGGGCCCCTGGAATTCGCTGCCGACAGAAGTGGTGGAAGCGGAGACACTCAATGTTTTCAAGGGGAGACTGGATAGGTACTTGAGGGAAATAAACTTGCAGGGCTACGGGGATAGACCGGGGGAATGGGACTAACTGGATTGCTCTACAGAGAGCAGGCACAGACTCGATGGGCCAAATGGCCTCCTTCTGTGCCATTATGACTCTATGGGGGAAAAATTCAGTTGGTTTGCGCCTCCCTTTAGCGCCTAAAGAGGGCGCTAATGCGGCGCAAAGCAACTAGCATCCGGGCGCGGTGATGTCTGCGCTGCTCGCGAAATTGACCAGACATTTTGTGGCAGTGCTAAACAATACCGCCCCGATCTCCTGCGCCCGCAGATCTTTACATTATTTGAGCGTGCAACACCCTTGTGGCATCCCGGACTGGATATTGAGTGGCGCCCCCCTCCTTTCCACCTGGCGCAAGCAACGATAGGGAGACTGGAACGTTTCCCAGTCGCTGTGGGGCTGGGGGGGCATTATTTAAAGACGGCCTCTTCCTGGCTTATTCTGTGGTAGACATTTTTGCACCACTCATTCTGACAGAGAGAGAGATTCTGAGAGAGAGGAGAGATTTCTGCTTAGAGTCAATGCTATGTGAAGTAGTTTTGGCTACTGAGCATCGCTTTGCAGGTGCTTTTGTTTTTGACCTTCATTACTTTGATTGCCAAGAGACTGTGGGGGCTGTACTGATTCGGGGCGTTGTCCTGCACCTGCAGATTCGGAGGCCACAGAGACACAGAGAGAGAGTGGCAATCATGGCCAGATGGAGGAGGGCCAACAGGCCTCTGTACAGGAGAACTTACCCTCCCAGGGTATTTCGCCAACAATTCTCCTTCATTAATATGTCTGAGGAGCAGTGTTTGTGCAGGTTGCGCTTCAGCAAGGAGATGGTCACTGAGCTCTGCCACCTGCTGCAGCCAGATCTGCAGCCTCTACAGAGGATCAGGACGTCTGTCGGTGGCAGTGAAGGTCACAGTGGCTCTGAACATTTATGCCACCGGCTCCTTTCAAGCAGCTACTAGGGACATCGCCAATATCTCCCAGTTCGCGGTCCATTGCTGCATCCGTCAGGTCACAAGTGCCCTCTATAAAAGGAGACGCCAGCACCTCTCTTTCCCGATGACCCAGGCCAAACAGCATGAACGCGCATTGGGCTTTGCGAGGATAGCGGGCTTCCCCATGGTGCAGGGCGCCATTGACTGCACGCATGTGGCATTGCATGCACCGCATGAGAATGCAGAGGATTTCCGCAACCGCAAGGGATTCCACTCCTTAAACATCCAGTTGGTCTGTGACCACAGACAGCTGATACTCGCTGTCAATGCCTGCTATCCTGGCAGCAGCCACGATGCATTCATCCCACACCAGACTGCTGTGGCAGAACTTTTCCAGGCACTGCATCACCCAAGTGGATGGCTCCTCGGGGACAAGGGTTATCCATTGTGCACCTGGCTGATGACACCACTCCATAACCCCAACACCCCTGCTGAGCTGCGGTACAATGAGAGCCAATCCGCTACCAGGAACATCGTTGAGCACACAATCGGCATGCTCAAGCAATGGTTCCACTGTCTGGACCACTCAGGAGGAGCCCTGCAGTACTCGCCCGAGCGAGTCTCCCTCTTCATAGTTGTGTGCTGCATGCTGCATAACCTGGCAATCCTCAGGACCCAGCCAAAGCCACCAGGCCTTGGAGCACCACCGGAGGAGGAGGAGGAAGAGGAGGAGGAAGAGGAGGAGGATGATCATCAGCAGCACCAAAACGGGAGGGAGGCCCACAATGTTGAAACTGGAAGGGCCATCCATCAACTTCTGATAACAAGCCACTTCTAGGCCCCTGCTGAGGAAATGGCTTCTGCCATTGAGAACAACATGAATGAAACCAACCCGCAACCCTGTAGGTTTCTCAAAATTCCCACATTCCTCAAAAGTTATGGATAAAGGGACCCTGTATGGACAAGTTATTAAAAAGGGTACCCAAAAGAAAATGGCTTCTGAAACCTCATGACCAAGGCTTGCAGGATTTTAAAAGCAAGGCCCTGCAGAAGGCAGGCCCATTCAAATCCTGAAACGAAACCTAACATGCATGGATCTGTGAAAGACTTTGCCATTTTTTAAAGCCAGACAGCTAGGTAAACACAGAATATGCATTCTTCACCTTGGAACAGATCAAGTCAGGGTGGACCTAATCTTGAGGCCATTAACTTTTTGCATAAATAATCGGTAACAGCTCACAGGTAGCTACCAAGCCAGGAAAGACGATTAAATTTCATAAATAACAAACAGCCAGGATATCGAAGCCATTAAACAAGGAGACAACCGCCCCAAAAGTCGTTAAAGTAAATGACTGTAATCATTTTAGACGAGCCCGCCAAATTAAACAAAGAACTGACCTGATTTGGTGCGCAGATAATGGGTGAAGAACCGGGTACAATTGTAGGCCCACCGGTAGCTCTCGCTCTCTTGCCTCTTGCTCTTGCCTCTCCCGACAACGAGGACGCCCATTACAACACCGGGGGCCAAATGCGGGAGGAGAACGGAACCGAATCGAATACGCACAGGGCACATGGGGCTGCAACCAGGCAGACGAGACGAGACGAGATGAGCGGTAAAACCGATGGGCAGAGAAGGGCAGTGAAAAAGAAGCATTGGGGATGAGCAGGCATACACCCCGGCCTAGTTATAAGCTGGCGTTTGAAGCTTGGGTAGAAAAATCAATCGACAATATAAACCGCCAACCGAGCCCCAACCGCAACAAAACTGTCGGCGACCAAACCACCACCAGAAGAACAACCATTCCTGCAAGGTGAAGTACCCAACAAAAGACTTTACTCTAACGAAGGAAAAGAAGGGTACTTCGCACAGACAACTCCATCGCCGCGCCCTGTGACCACGTGACGAAGGCAGGCCCCAAAAGACAACAAGAGCGAACCCCAAAACCACAACTGGCTTAATCGACAGGTTTCGACCCATAAAAGAAAGCCCATTGGTGAGTATGAATTCCGAGCCCCTCATAGCTTAATCTAGTTAGGTATTGGGGGTGGGATAATGGTAAGGGGATTTTTAATGTGTTTGTTCCCTCGATGTGCCGTGTGTTCCCCATTCCCAAATAAGTGTAATTTTATATGCCTGTAATTATTCCAGTAATTCTCAGTGTTGTGATTTTATTGTGCCTTTAATAAAAATTGCAGTTTTCTTGCACCAATCCACTTGTCTATTTCTGTATCGCCGCCTGTACCTAAGTCCGGTGTCTAGAACCCAGGGGCGTGGGAGCGATTCGAACCACTCAGAGATAGTCAGGGGCAGAGCTGACTGGGCACACGCCACCCCCTACAGAAATGGCGACCGTGGCAGGACTCCGGCAACAGGGGTGCGATACAGTAGACAATGGTTCGGAAGAGCAAACCATGATGGACGAAAGGATTTCTGGTTATGTGTTCAGTAAGGTGAATATCACAAAGAAGTGGATCACCAATCTGTTAAAGGCTGGGCGCCCGGTAGATGCCGCAGCTAAGTGGACAGAAGGGAAGGAGCACAAGAAGTCCCTTGAGAAGGCAGTCTGGCTGATGTGCTTCAAGAAGCAGGTCCAGCTTTTGGACAGGCTCGTTGCAGCACAGGCAGCCGAGATAAAGGAGTCAGCCCTGGAGGTCCAGGACAAGGCTCTAGCAGGGGAGAAGTTACTGCTAGCATTGCAGGCCCTGAAATCAAATCAAATCAAATCAACTTTTATTGTCATTGTTAGTGCACAAGTGCAGTACAACGAAATGTAGGCTTGCGGCTCCCGAGATTGTACATTTAGATTAAGACATTTAAACATTCCACATACATTTGGCTTGTAATACATTACCATAAACACCACTCGGAGCAGGGAGCAGAGAGGAGGAGCCCGGTATAAAAACCGGCGACCAGCGAGGCCCGAGACCACTCGGTGCAGGGAGCAGAGAGGAGGAGCCCGGTATAAAAACCGGTGACCAGCGAGGCCCGAGACCACTCAGAGCAGGGAGCAGAGAGGAGGAGCCCGGTATAAAAACCGGCGACCAGCGAGGCCCGAGACCACTCGGAGCAGGGAGCAGAGAGGAGGAGCCCGGTATAAAAACCGGCGACCAGCGAGGCCCGAGACCACTCGGAGCAGGGAGCAGAGAGGAGGAGCCCGGTATAAAAACCGGCGACCAGCGAGGCCCGAGACCACTCGGAGCAGGGAGCAGAGAGGAGGAGCCCGGTATAAAAACCGGCGACCAGCGAGGCCCGAGACCACTCGGAGCAGGGAGCAGAGAGGAGGAGCCCGGTATAAAAACCGGCGACCAGCGAGGCCCGAGACCACTCGGAGCAGGGAGCAGAGAGGGGGAGCCCGGTATAAAAACCGGCGACCAGCGAGGCCCGAGACCACTCGGAGCAGGGAGCAGAGAGGGGGAGCCCGGTATAAAAACCGGCGACCAGCGAGGCCCGAGACCACTCGGAGCAGGGAGCAGAGAGGAGGAGCCCGGTATAAAAACCGGCGACCAGCGAGGCCCGAGACCACTCGGAGCAGGGAGCAGAGAGGAGGAGCCCGGTATAAAAACCGGCGACCAGCGAGGCATACCAACTCAGCAGCGGGGAGAGAGGTAAAAAGTAATCAGAGTGTGACGTCACCAGGGAGCAGGTAAGTGATTGGTTGGTGAGTATTTCTCTTTTTTAAACTTTAACTCTGTAGTTTATAGTTACTAGGGTCTTTTCTGGTATAGCAGGGACTGTTGGTAGACTATACAAGCGCCTTAGAGATATCTTTAATTGGTGATAGTAAATTAATTTAAATTAATTAAAGGGAAGGTCATGCCAGGAGAGCCCAGCCCCGTGATATGCTCCTCTTGCTCTATGTGGGAATTCAGGGACACTGCCGGTGCCCCTGATGACCACGTGTGCCAGAGATGCATCCATCTGCAGCTACTAGCAGACTGCATTGAGGCACTGGAGCTGCGGGTGGATGGGTTGTTGAGCATTCACGATGCTGAGAGGGTCGTGGATAACACGTTTAGTGAGTTGGTCACACCGCAGGGTAGGGCTGCACAGGAAGAAAGGAAATGGATGACCACCAGGCGGAGCAATAGAAGCAGGCAGGTAGTGCAGGAGACCCCTGTGACCATTCCCCTCTCAAACAAGTATACCGCTTTGGATACTGTTGAGGGGGATGACTCACCAGGGGAAGGCAGCAGCAGCCAACTTCCTGGCACTGGGGGTGCTCCTGCTGCCCAGGAAGGGAGGAAAAAGAGTGGGAGAGCAATAGTGGTAGGGGATTCTATAGTAAGGGGAACAGATAGGCGTTTCTGTGGCCGTAGACGTGAATCCAGGATGGTTTGTTGCCTCCCTGGTGCCAGGGTCAAGGATGTCACTGAGCGGCTGCAGGGCATTCTGGAGGGGGAGAGTGAACAGCCAGAGGTCGTGGTCCACATTGGTACCAACGACATAGATAAAAAGAGATGAGGTCCTGCAGCAAGAATTTAAGGAGCTAGGTGGAAGATTAAAGAGCAGGACCTCAAAGGTTGTAATCTCTGGATTACTCCCGGTGCCACGTGCTAGTGAGTATAGGAATAGGAAGATAGAACAGATGAATGCGTGGCTAAAGGGATGGTGCAGGAGGGAGGGCTTTAGTTTCCTGGATCACTGGGTCTGCTTCTGGGAAAGGTGGGACTTGTACAAGTCGGACGGTTTACACCTGAACCAGAGGGGGACCAATATCCTTGCGGGAAGGTTTGCTAGCACTGTTGGGGGGGGTTTAAACTAACTTGGCAGGGGGATGGGATACAGAGTGGAACTATAGTAGGGGGTGATTTACAGCCAAATACGGAGGAAAAATCAAGTCAGCCGGGAAGGCAGAGCAAATATATGAAGGCAAAAGGGAATATGGCAAGGCTGGAAGGCATTTATTTTAATGCAAGGAGTCTTGCAAATAATCACAGAATCACAGAATCACAGAAACCCCACAGTGCAGATAGAGGCCGTTTCGGCCCATCGAGCCTGCACCGACACATATCCCACCCGATCCCCGTAACCCCTACACCAACACATATCCCACCCTATCCCTGTAACCCCACGTATTTAATCCCCCTAACACTAAGGGTCAATTTATCATAGCCAATCAACCTAACCCGCACATCTTTGGGTGGATGAACTGAAGTTGTTGCTGAACACATGGGAGTACGATATTGTTGCTATCACGGAGACATGGTTGAGGGAGGGTCAGGACTGGCAGCTCAATATTCCGGGGTATAGAATCTTCAGGCGAGTCAGAGGGGGGTGTAAAAGGGGAGGGGGTGTTGCAATATTAATTAAGGAATCAATTACTGCTGTAAGGAGGGATGATATATTAGCGGGTTCCTCTAATGAGGCCATATGGGTAGAACTTAAAAACAAAAAGGGGGCAAGCACTTTGCTGGGAGTGTACTATAGGCCCCCGAACAGTCAGGGGGAGATAGAGGAACAGATATGTAGGCAAATCTCAGAGAAGTGCGAAAATAATAGGGTAATAATAGTGGGGGATTTCAACTTCCCCAATATTAATTGGGATAGTCAGAGTGTGAAAGGCTTAGAGGGTGCAGAATTCTTAAAGTGCATCCAGGAGAGCTTTTTGAGCCAACATGTAGAAAGTCTTACAAGAGAGGGGGCGGTACTGGACCTAATTCTAGGGAATGTAGTCGGGCAAGTGGTGGAAGTGTCAGTAGGAGAGCATTTTGGCGACAGTGACCATAATTCGGTGAGATTTAAGGTGGTCATGGAAAAAGACAACGACGGCCCGGAAATAAGGGTTCTAAATTGGGGAAAGGCCGATTTTAATATGATAAGGTAGGATCTGGCCAAAGTGGACTGGGAGCAGCTACTTATAGGAAAATCCACATCAAAGCAGTGGGAGACTTTCAGAAGGGAAATAGAGAGAGTACAACGCCAACATGTTCCTGTAAAGGTCAAGGGTGGGACCAACAAGCAAAGGGAACCTTGGATAACAAGGGATATACAAAAATGCATTAGGAAAAAAAGGGGGGCTTTTGGCAGTTACAAAAGACTAAAGACAGAGGAAGCCCTAGAGGAGTATAAAAAGTGCAGGGGCATACTTAAAAAAGAAATTAGGAGGGCGAGGAGGGGCCATGAAATAACACTGGCGAGCAAAATAAAGGAAAATCCTAAGATGTTTTATAATTATATTAAGGGCAAGAGGATAACCAGGGAAAGGGTAGGGCCCATTAGGGACCAAAGTGACAATCTGTGTGTAGAGCCAGATGATGTAGGCGGAGTTTTAAATGAATTTTTTGCATCTGTGTTCACTATGGAGAAGGACGATGTAGACATAGAAATCGGGCAAGGGGACTGTGACATACTTGAACATATTAGCATCGAGAGGGAGGAGGTACTAGCGGTTTTAGCAGGCCAAAACGTGGATAAATCCCCAGGCCCGGATGAGATCTTTCCCAGGCTGTTGTGTGAGGCAAAGGAGGAGATTGCAGGGGCTCTGACACAAATTTTCAGAACCTCTCTGGCCACAGGGGATGTACCAGAGGACTGGAGAACAGCTAATGTAGTACCATTATTCAAGAAGGGTAGCAGGGATAAACCAGGGAATTACAGGCCAGTGAGCCAAACATCTGTTGTAGGGAAATTATTGGAAAAAATTCTGAGGGACAAAATTAGTCTCCACTTGGAGAGGCAAGGATTAATCGGGGATAGTCAGCATGGCTTTGTCAAGGGTAAATCATGTCTGACCAATCTGATTGAATTTTTCGAGGGGGTGACTAGGTGTGTGGATGAGGGAAATGCTGTGGATGTGGTTTACATGGATTTCAGTAAAGCTTTTGACAAAGTCCCGCATAGGAGACTGGTCAAGAAGGTAAGAGCCCATGGGATCCAGGGTGCCTTGGCGCGTTGGATCCTAAACTGGCTGAGTGGCAGGAGGCAGAGGGTGATGGTCGAAGGTTGCTTTTGTGACTGGAAGCCTGTGTACAGTGGGGTACCTCAGGGATCGGTGCTGGGACCCTTGCTGTTTGTGATCTACATAAATGATTTGGATGAGAATGTAAAAGGTATGATCAGTAAGTTTGCAGATGACATGAAAATTGGTGGGGTGGTAAATTGTGAGGAGGAAAGCCTCAGGCTACAGGACGATATAAATGGGTTGGTCAGATGGGCGGAAAAGTGGCAAATGGAATTTAACCCTGAAAAGTGTGAGGTGATGCATTTTGGACGGACAAATAAGGCAAGGGAATACACAATGAGTGGTAGGACCCTAGGAAGTACAGAGGGTCAGAGGGACCTTGGTGTACATGTACATAGATCCCTGAAGGCAGCGGAACAGGTAGATAAGGTGGTTAAAAAGGCATATGGGATACTTGCCTTCATTAGCCGAGGCATAGAATATAAGAGCAGGGAGGTTATGATGGAACTGTACAAAACGCTGGTGAGACCACAGCTGGAGTACTGTGTGCAGTTCTGGTCGCCTCACTATAGGAAGGATGTGATTGCTTTGGAGAGGGTGCAGAGAAGATTCACCAGGATGTTACCTGGGATCGAGCGCCTCAGCTATGAAGAAAGACTAAACAGGCTGGGGTTGTTTTCCTTGGAGCAAAGAAGGCTGAGGGGGGACCTGATTGAGGTGTACAAAATGATGAGGGGCATAGATAGGGTAGATAAAGAGGAACTTTTCCCCTTAGTAGGGGGGTCAATAACAAGGGGGCATAGATTCAAGGTAAGGGGTAGGAGGTTTGGAGGGGATTTGAGGAGGAACTTTTTCACCCAGAGGGTGGTTGGAATCTGGAACTCACTGCCTGAAAGGGTGGTAGAGGCAGGAACCCTCACAACATTCAAGAAGCATTTGGATGAGCACTTGAAATGCCATTGCATACAAGGCTATGGACCAAATGCTGGAAAATGGGATTAGACTGGACAGGGATTGATGGTCGGCGCAGACACGATGGGCCGAAGGGCCTCTTTCTGTGCTGTATAACTCTATGACTCTATAACCATAATAAAGTGCATTGGCAGATGTGCAGGCTTTAGAGTTTATTTGTGGAGTTCAGTAGGATGACAGCCCTGGGAAAGAAGCTGTTCCTAAATCTGGTCGTACGGGTGCGAATGCATCTGTAGCGTCTCCCAGATGGCAGGAGGGTGAACAGACTGTGGCTGGGGTGGGTAGGGTCTTTGATGATGGACCGTGACCTCCGTAAACAGCGTTTCTGGTATATGTGCTCTATGGTCGGTAGCCGGGTGCCGGTAATGCGTTGGGCAGGTTTGACTACCCGCTGCAGGGCTTTCCGATCATAGTAGCTACAGCTGCCATACAATTAATGGGAGAACATAAGGCCAGGTTGGAATACCTACAGTGCCAGGTCACCAAAGCCAAGGGTAATGAGTTGAGTTTGCGGGAAAAGAATGCCCGCCTAGCGAGACAAGTAAGAGAGCAGGAGGAGAAAGTAAAAGAAGTAAAGGCAGCTTACAAGTTAGCGAGCGAACAGGGGTTTGAAGGTGCAGATCATGGCCCCTGCAAGGAACAAATAGAGTATCTGAGCCTGGCCCTAAGGAAGGCAAAGGGCATGGTGTGCCTCATAAGCCCAAAGGCAGGCCAGGCAGATTTTATAGGGCACGAGGGGAGAACGGTTCAGGTACCACAGGTAGTGCAAAGGGACGACCCGGTGGAGGAACAGGAGGTCCCATGACCACCACCCATAGCGCCAGGTTTTAGCGAGGTCTGGCAGCTAGGGGGGGTGAGGATAGGGGTAGACGCGGAGGTGGAACAACCCCTGCAAGAGAGGCCGGAACCGGGACCGATGTGCCCAGCGCGGCATCGGAGGTTCGGCCCACCCATTAATGGCGAGGACGAGGGACCCCTCCAAAACCAGTTCGTATTACCCTACGGCACCCAACAGCTTAGGGCTATGGTGAGCCATATCCCAAAGCTCACCGAGAAAGGGGACCCCTCGGTCCACTTCAGGGAAGTGGAACAGGCAGCCAGCGTCAATGAGTGCGATGACGCTGAGCAGGCCAAAATGCTGCTGTTCTCTTTGGAGAGTAAGCTCCTCCAATCCCTCTCTGACGAGTGTAAGAGGGGGCAGAGCGGGTATGAGGAGCTCAGGGATGAAGTTCTGGAGGCCATGGGGATGAATGAGGGAAGTCCTTTTTCCCGTGTGGAGAAGACAGTGGAGCTCGCAGGGGAAACCCCGCAGGTTTTCGCGGACAGGTTATGGCCGGTATGTAGGAGCGCCTGACCTGGGGCACCTAACCGGGCATTCCTGAACCGGGACCAGCTGGCACACTGGCTCCGTTGCCTGGTGGCAAACAGCTTGCCACAGGTCCGGGCCAAGGCGGAAGTCTGGTTCGACCCCAAGAATCCCCAGAACACCGAACTTACGGTGATCAGACAGTTGACCCTAGCCTATAAGAATGGTAGGAGAACCGATGCACACCCACCTAAGGGGAAGGTGCATGAGGTAAAACCCGGACAGGGTAGGAAGGAGTGGCATCAGGAAGGGAATAACCCTTCTAGCACAAAGCTCAATTGTTACGGGTGTGGAAAGAATGGACACTGGAGGAAGGAGTGCAAAAACCCTTGGAAGGATAACAAGGGAAAGAATTCCACAGCTCCAGCCCAAGGGGCAGAGGCAGGAATCCCTCCCGCCGCAGTCGATTTATTTTTGGACACCATGAGGTCCTTATTGACAGACCAGGGGAGAGTAGCAGCCGCCACCGGTGCTCTGACCCCGTCAGCCCCATCCAACCCGCAGCCCTGGCTAGAGCCAGCGCAGCCTATTTACCTGTGTTCCCTTTGGTACGATGTATGGAAGAGACCCCTCGTGGAGATGGAGGTAGAAAAGGTGAAGGGGACCTATCTGTTGGACACGGGGGCATCATGCACCATGGTCCATTCAGCTAACCCCACCAGCTCACCTCTACCTAGTGGGGTCCCATACATTCTGGCAGGATTCACAGGCAGAGAACAGGCCGGCTCATTTTCCATCCCGCTCTCCATTCGTTTGGGTGCGCGCCGCTCTAAGTGGACCTGTATCCTAATGAAGTGGGAACAGGAGGGTGGAAAAGGGATCCTGGGAGCCGACTTTATTATAGGCCACGTGATCCTGGTGGATTTAAGAAACCATTGCCTATGGGGGGCAAGTACAGGAAAGGAAGGCGAAGTAGTAGTCATCCCAGGGAAAGAAGGGAAGGGGACCCTGTGCACCTTGAAGCCTAAAGAGGGTTATAACCTCGAGCTCATAATCAGTAACACCCCAAAGGAGTTCCAGGCATTTGTGCAGGCCCACCTAGCCACATTTGCCATGCACAAACACGACTGCGGGAGGGTCACAGGGTTTGAGGTCAGCGTAGACGGGGACCCCATGGCCCGACCACAGAAACAGTATAACTTCCCCAGGGAAGCGGAACCAGACATGGAAGCAGCCATGTCCTCCTTAGTGCAGCAGGGGGTCCTGAGACCGATAGCCAACCACGTAAACTCTCCACTGTGGCCGGTTAGAAAGCCAGGCAATTCCTGGAGGGCCACGGTGGACTATCGGATGCTCAACAGTAACATCCCAGCCTGTGCACCCACGGTAGCAGCAGTTGCCGACCTGATAGGAAGTATCCCAGCATCCGCGACCACTTTCACGGTGCTGGATATTTCCAACGGGTTTTGGTTCATCCCTTTAAGGAGGGCGGATCAGTACAAGTTTGCCTTTACTTTTAAAGGACAACAGTACACCTGGAACTGTTTGCCTCAGGGCTTCCACAACAGCCCCAGCATTTTCCATCAGTGCATGGCAAACAGTTTAAAGGATTTCAGCCAGCCCAGACAGTTGGTACAGTATTTGGATGTCCTGCTCCTGTTCACGGATTTGAGAGAGGAGCATGGCCCACTACTGGCCGAACTGCTGAAGCTGCTCAGGCAAAAGGGTTTTAAAGTAAACCCAAAGAAAGTGCAGGTTGGCCAGTAGGAAGTGCAATTCCTGGCTGACGGTACGCGCTGGAGAAAGGGCCATAGATAAGGCTAGGAGGGAAGCGGTACAGGAGTTACCAGTCCCCAACACAGTCACGGGTGTGAGGTCGTTTCTAGGGCTAACCGGGTACTGCAGTACTTTATTGAGGACTATGCAGCCACAGCAGCCCCTCTGCTCCATCTCCTACACAAGGGGGTGGAGTGGGCTTGGGATGAGGGTTGCCAGGCAGCATTTGTCAGGCTCAAGAAAGACCTGCAGACTGCACCAGCTCTAGGGGCCATAGATGGGGGAAAAGAGTTTTTCTGGAAGGTAGCAGCCAGCAGGGACAACCTGAGTGCTGTGCTGCTCCAAGAGCGGCATGGCAGGCTGAGGCCGGTGGTCTACTCCTCCAGGATACTCACGGATGTGGAGAAGAGCTACTCCAATTGTGAGAGGCACCTCTTGGCCACACATTGGGATGTGAAAAGATCGCTGATCTTCACAGGCACCTCTCCCATCACCCTCCTCACCCATCACACACCCACCCAGATGTTCCTGGATGGGAGGATCAAGGATGGGACGGTGAGCAGTGCCCGCATTGCTTGCTGGACCCTGCTCCTCTCACAGATGGACCTAAAGGTGAAGGATCTCTGCGAGCCAAAGCTCGCAGCCAATCTGGTATATCTGGAACAGCCCACCGGTGTTCCATAGAAGGGGTTTGGGTAGTGGATATAGGTTTACGGGCCGGGATACACCCCACAGGCTGCGAAATCTATGTGGACGGCTCCAGCACTGTATCTGCTGGCGAGCAACTCACAGGGTGTGGAGTTTACGACCCAGCGGCAAACATTGCCCTGGCAATTAAGCTCCCCAGCACCATGAGCGCCCAGCAGGCTGAACTGTCCGCGGTAGTGTACGTTGTTACACACCCCGAAATCTTCCCCACCCCATACACGATTTGCTCGGACAGCATGTTCACGTGCAATTCGTGTACGGAGTACCTGGCCATCTGGTCCCGCTGCGGATATACCTCCGTCGACGGGAGACCCCTCACAGTAAAACCCCTGCTGGAGAAAATCTTAGCAGCAGTGGGGGAGGAAGGGGAGGTTTTCATCCATAAGGTGAAAGCCCATTCCTCCACAGAACCCCGTAGTCAAGGCAACCAGCAGGCTGACATGCTAGCTAAGGAGGGTGCCCGCACCGGCACTTTCTGGGACCCATATGGGTCCAGTCCTGTAGCAGCAGTCAGGGGTAGGAATGGGACACAAGGGAGTTCACGGGTAGCTTTAGCCCCGGACCTTAAGACGGTCCAAACCCAAGACCCTGTCCTCAAGGCAGTCCTCAGTGCAGTGACTGAGGGGAAAAGGGTAGAGGGCCCTTACGGCACAGCAGTCCTCTCTGTGAAAGAAGGCATGCTGTTTAGGGGAGAACAATGGGTGGTACCACAGCAGCACTGGAGGGAATTCCTTCAACTGGCCCATGAGGGTCCAGGAGCTGGGCATCCCGGGCCTGAGACCACCTGGCAGCGGGTGAAACAGGCGGGATGGTGGCCAGGACTCAGGGAAGATGTCCGCAAGTTCTGCGCCGGCTGTCTGGTGTGTGCTGCTAACAACCCTGACCCCCACAAAAGGAAGGTACCTATGGGACACATCAGGAGGGTAGAGGGACCATGGCGGTCGATAAAGGTTGACTACATCGGGCCCCTGCCCAGTGCCCAGGGAGGCTATAAGTACTGCCTAGTCCTGGTAGATGTGTTCACGAAATGGGTAGAAGCCTTCCCCTGCAGAACAGCCACAGCTCTGGGTACAGCCAGGATCCTGGTCTGGGAGGTGTTCTCACGATGGGGACTACCACAGAATGTGGAGTCCGACCAAGGGAGTCACTTTACCGGGCAGGTCATGCAGAATGCCCTCGAGGGGAAGTGGCACATTGCACACAACCCACAGTCCTCAGGGATTGTGGAGAGAATGAACAGGACCTTGAAGGATAGGCTGAGGAAAGAGACGGTGGACTCGCCTAGAAAATGGGCCGAGGTCCTACCATTGCCATTGGTCCTGATGGGGATCTGGGCCAGGCAGTCAAAAAGCACGGGGTACTCCCCGCATGAGCTGATGACTGGCAGGGTTATGCGGACCTCCACCCATGTACTAGCCCCGGTGCTCACAGAAGGTCAGCTCAGGGAGGTAAACCGGGACAGGTTCGGCAGGAACCTCTTTGAGCACCTGAAGCAGGTCCACGAGCAGGCGGCGGGGAACATGGGAAAGTAGCATCGGATTAACCGATTGGTGTTAGAACCCCGAAAACTCCATGAGTGGGAAATAGGGGATCAGGTCATGGTGAGGAATTTTGCTTGGGTAGGAAGTCTAGAACCGTTATACATGGGGCCCTACAGCATTGTAGACAA